>NC_083344.1:126588269-126929667 GCF_019175385.1 Lycium barbarum
AATAATAAGAAATAATAATGATGATAATAATAATAATAATAATAATAATAATAAATAACAATTATTGATTAATAATAAAATAACGATGATAATAATGATTAGTAATTAATAATAATAATAACAATGATAATGGAAATAACAATAATAATAATAATTAATGACAATTAGTAATAAATGATAATTTAAGAATAATAATAATAATAATAATAATAATAATAATAATAATAATAATAATGATAATAATAATAATAACTGCAGTAGAATAAATAAAACGTGGGTGTTAATAAAAGACTAATAATTATAGTAAAACTTACATGCATATTTTTAATTTCTCGAAATACCAGAAGTGTAAATAGGTATTTCGGAGGAGAGGCGGGACAAAATTGGGTGTCAACATAGGACAGAGTGCTTCGGCAAAGATCTAGAGCCACCTGGATTTCCTATGGTGACTCAAATTCAAAGTTCTTTCATGCCTTTTGTTATACCCCCATTTAACCGGGTTAAAGTAGAAGTACAACATATTGGAGATTCATATATTGCTTTATTTTAAGGAGTCGCCACCTAATTGATTTTAAGGTGAATTAGGGCACCTAATTATTAACTCAGGTAAAGCTAACTAAACCTCCGTTAATGGTCTGTTTTGTTTTTAATTCTAGGTAAGGGTTCTAGATTATCCTAAAGGGAAGGGGTTAGGCATCCTTTAGAATCCGTTAACTACGATTAACCGGCCAAACTTAGGTTACTTAATTCTAAGGTCTAAAATTTAAGAAAATAGCTTTGAGAAAAAAGATAACTTATAACTAACAAAGTTTAAAACATGATTATATGAATGATGCACTCTATATGGTGAAAATAAGTACTTAATGTTCAGAGCGGTAATCCTAAATGACAAAATCTACCCCTTTCTAATCCTACGTGAATCATAGGTTCTGCACCTAATTTTAAACCACACACAATCCAAAACACAAACAAATTAGCAATCATAAAAAATGGATGAAAGAAAAAGAATAAAATATTATAGGCGGTCTCTAGCGAGTTTCACCTGCCCGATGTGATTTAAGAATTGCGGAACGAGATGACTCTATGGATGGGTGTGCCGAGTCTCATCTGAGACTTTGTTTTGAGAAAGCCCCGAATTAAGACTCCATTTTGCTCCAATGTGTACATGTAAAAGAAGGGGAAATAAAGATTAGACAAACGGGATTGATTCTTAATACGTATTTGAAAAACAAACACAATACTTCAATTGTTAGCTTAACCTCTACATAACTTAATCTTCAAAGCATGATATTTTAATCGTAAGGCCTAAATGAACGAACTTTACAATGTAGATTTAGAAAATCAGATTAGCAGCTACGCTATCAAACATTTCAGCTCGTAACTTCAGGAAAACACACTCTTTAACTGCTAAAGGCTAACCATTTGATGGAAGACAAGAGCAGATTCAAATAATAATAAAAAAAAAAACTAAACTCTTATACAATCTGAAACTAAATCATATCGTCTAGCAGCTTATACTTTGAGCTAATCCTTGAACAGACAAAGGATACTAAAAGGGCTTATTCTTTGCAAATTCGAAGAAAAGAGAAATAAGCTTGACAAAGGCGCAAAAGATATATGCATCCATACAAAGCTGAAGCAACCATTAAACAGACTAAACTCATATTCCTATTGAAATTTAGGCAAATAAACCTTAACTAGCATGCTGGAATCTATAGAAAACTAACTGAAAAATAAGGAACAGAACTAAAAGTAAAAGAGAAGGAGAATTACGGACCTTCTTCGGGTGCAGCGAAGTGGGTGCGAAGCCTTCGATACACACTCGAACACTACCAAATCCGAGCTTGCGATGCTCGGATTCGCAGCAACACCAAAGGCGAACGAAACAAAATTGATTTAGTGCTTTGACTCGACAATAAAACGAGATTATAACTGCCAACAAAACTCGTATTTTAGGGAATTATAGGCGACTAAAAGACTTATATTTTTAGAGATTTTCAAGGTTTCAAAAACTTGTTTCAGAATTTTAGTTTTGGGGGATTTCAGCTACTCAAGCCTTAGCTCTTGGGGAATTTCATGACTAAAAAAAGACCGCCATCTTTGTAAGGGGGTTTTTGCGGCTGAAAAACCTGGTATTTTCTAAGAAATTCTAGGTTTTCAAACTTTAATTCTTGGGGAATTCTTGCGGTTCAAAGAACTCAATATTTTCAAAGACTCAAGCAAAAAGAAATTATCTCTTTGTAATCGATTTCTCCGTCTCCGAACCCTTCCAAAAAAAACCCTCCCTTCAAATGATTCAAACGCCCCTATTTATAGGGTTTTGCTTTGCAGTGTGTTGAATAAAAAGAGAGACGCGTGGGGAACAGAGGGAATGGGGGTGGCAGTGAGCGTGGGGAGACAAGGGGAAATGGAAATGGCAGAGGCAACGTGGGGGAGAGAAAGGGAGGAGGAGAGAGATGAGGGAGAGAAGAGGAAAGGCAAGAAAGAGACGAAGAAGGAGAAAGAGAAAAGGGACCGTGGGGATGGGGTGTGCGGCGATGAAGGAAAATATGAAACCCTAGGGTTTCATTTTTTGTTAAAAGGGTAGTTGGGCCGGGTCGGGTACAAATTAACGGGTATGGGCTGATTGTTTAAAATGTTGGGCTGTGGTGAATTAAAATGTGGGTTGGGCATTAAAATAGGCTGATGAATAAAATGTAAGCTGAGTAGTGAATTAAATGTGGGCTGGTCTTGCGAATTAAGCCTTAGCCCAAATAATTTTAGAATTTAATTATGGACCGAATTAATACGGACTAAATATTATTTAATGAAATACGTAATTATTAGTGCTGAGATGATAAGATTATATGACGTTGTAATAGCCGTGCAATAATATTTTGAAAACAAATAAACGCTATCATTTAATTGTGCGAAATAAATGCGATGTGTATGCATAAGGTGGTAAAAAATGTTGAAACGCAAATTATGATGATACTGGTAATAATAATAATAATAACAAAAAATAACAATAATAATAATAATAGTAATAATAATAATGGTAGTAGTGACGGTGGTAAAAGATAATGACAGGATAATGAAATGCCGGTATTAATAAAAGCTAATAATTATAGTAAAACATGCAAATAATTATTTTTTAAAGTTGCCAAAATATTGGAAGCGAAAAATAGGTATTTCGGAGGAAAGGTGGGACAAAATTGGGTGTCAACACCTTTATGAAAGCAAGGCAAGCCAGGAATAAGGTAGGAGCTATATATAATACTGTTAGTGTCGTGGTACATGATCCTGAGCAGATCCAACTTGAATTTGTGAAGTTCTTTGAGCAGTTGTTGGGAACAAATGTTGCTGAACTGCCTTGTATCAATATTAACATTGCAAGGGATGTCCCATGTCTTACACAAGATCACCAGAGAAAGCTACTTCAGGAATATACCAAGGAGGAGGTACTGACAGCATTCAAAAATTTACCTCATGATAAATCCCCTGGCATTGATGGTTTTCCAGTGGAATTCTTTAAAACCCACTGGAATACTGTTGGCGATGAGGTCATGGAAGCAGTACTTCAGTTTTTTGCAAATGGAAAGTTGTTGACTGGTATAAACTGCACAACAGTGACATTGGTCCCCAAGGTTCCTAATGCAACTTATGTCAAGGAGTTCAGGCCAATAGCTTGTTGTACAACAGTCTACAAGTTAATTACTAAGGGGTTGACCTCAAGACTCAAACTTGTGGTGGACTATTTGGTAGGGCCATCACAGTCAACATTTATAGAAGGGAGGAGCATACTTGATTGTGATAATAGCTCATGAACTAGTCAAAGGGTATTCCAGGCAAGGAGTATCTCCCAGATGCATAGTAAAGATAGACATCAGGAAAGCATACAACTTAGTTGAATGGGGATTTCTTAGAATGGTATTAATAGAGTTTGGTTTGCCTCTACAATTTGTAAATCTGGTGATGTAGTATGTGACTACTGTTCAATATGCTTTGATTATCAATGGTGGTGTTACTCCTACTTTCAAAGCAAAAAAGGGACTAAGACAAGGTGACCCAATGTCATCTTATCTTTTTGTTCTAGCTATGGAGTATTTAAACAGAACTTTGAAACAATTGAGACATGTTCCAAATTTCAATTACCACCTTAGATGTGAGAGGTTACAAATAGTCCATATTTGTTTTGCAGATGATCTTTTGCTATGTTGCAGAGCTGATTGGGGGTCAATAAAATTGATGATGCAGGCTTTTGAGCATTTCTCCGAAGTTTCAGGCTTACAAGCCAACATGGAGAAAAGTTCATTATATTTGGCTGGTGTGGAACAGAGCTTTAGAGATCAAATCCCGGCAGATATGCACTTCTCGAAGGGTGAAATTCCCTTTAGATATTTAGGAGTGCCTTTTCATCAAAGAAACTTAGTATTCAACAGTGTATGCCTCTTGTAGAGAAGATGATTACCAGGGTAAAGTGTTGGACAACAAAATTCTTGTCACATAGTGGGAGACTGCAGCTAATTAAAAGTGTGTTGTTTGAAATGCGAACCTACTGGGCACAAGTTTTTCTCCTTCCTAAGAAGATCACTGAACTGGTCACAAGTATTTGCAGGACTTTTCTTTTGGACAGGTAGTGTTGAGGCATCAAAGAAAGCTTTAATTGCTTGGGAGAGAGTGTGCTTACCAAGGTCAGTAGGGGGACTAAATGTTATTGATGTGTATACATGGAATAAGGCAGCTATCTGGAAGTTACTATGGTCCCTCGCTTCAAATAAGGAGGCCCTGTGGATAAAATGGGTACATATGTTTTACATAAAAAATAAAAATAAACAAAAAAACCAGGGATATCACTGATATGATAGCTCCAAAACAGGCAAGTTGGATTGTGAGGAAGCTGTTTGATGCAAGGAAATGGCTGAACAATAGTTCCCAGTTAACACAGTTACAGAACTATTGCATAGGAGGGAAATTCAGCATAAAAGGGGCTTACATATCATTTATTCCGCAATGTCCTAAAGTGTCATGGAAGAGTATTACCACAGGGTCAGGGCCTCTACCAAGACACCAGTTTATTACCTGGCTGGCTATTAATGGACGACTGGCAACTGTGGACAGACTTGCAAAATAGGGGATCAATTTCTCCAAATATTGTGTCCTGTGTAATGGAGGGGAAAATGAAACATTGGAACATCTTTTCTTTAACTGTCTATATGCCCAACAAATATGGAAATTCTTATTGCAATGGGTAGGGGAAGACAAGATAATCACTAGTTGGAATACAAAGGTTGCGTGGATGGCTAAAAGGGTGAAGAACAATGGAGTAAAGGCAAACATTTTGAAGTTCTTATTCTCAGCATCAATATATCATAGTTGGATAGAGCGGAATGACAGAAGGTTTCAACACAAACAGAGAGATAGCATGGTTAGAGTTCGAGAGATCGTGGTCCAATTACACCTCAGAGGGACTCAACAACATAGATGGAAGACGATTTTAGGACAGTTAAACAGTTATCCTAGCTAGCTTTACATTATTTGTTGTTTGTTGTTTTAGTGTAGCAAGAGACTATTTTTAAAGACCTGTTCTAGAGTACAAAGAACTGGCAGCTTTGTAAATATTTACTTGGTTGAAATAAAATTTTCCCACTTCGACCAAAAAAAAAAAAAACAAAGTACATAAAAATAACAAACTAAATAGAAAATACATAGAAAAATAAAATACATAGAAATATGATAATTAATAAATAAAATACATAGAAATAATAAACAACAACAACATAGCAGAAATAATCTTCCAAAATTTCAGTTTTTCTTTCAAACATTTTTCTCGTGTTGAGTGTCTCTAGGTTAGCCTTGAAAAAACTTTGTTTTTCTTTTATTCTTTTAGCAAGATCTCCAAAAGGTCAATTTTTTCTTGAGCTTCCATAAGCTTAAATTGCAAGTCAAACGTCACGGTATCTCTAGTGATACGTGGCGTCGGGGTATCTCTATCAACAGGAGGCTTTTTAATCTTCGTCGCCACTGTTTTATCCACGGGAATGCTATCTTCCCAACGAAATTGTTTGCAACCGTTCATATCCTATAAACATTACAAGAAAATCAGTTTTTAAAGTAAAATATGTAGATAATGTGAAAAAAAATTAAAACCTAAAAAATTGTAAAAACACTTACTTCGAGCTCTTACAATGCCAAAAATGACGCCCCGGATTATCTTAGGTCCTTGATGTTCTTAGCTTACAATAATGACCACATTCACAAACATCGGGTTCTATAGCAAAGTTTGATGTTTCAGAGCTTTGAGACATGATTTTAGGGAGGCTAAAGTATGTTGAAAGAGTGAAAATGGAGGAGGTGATGAAGAGTAACTTGGAAAAATGAAGCTGGGAGGGTGAAAATGGAGGAGGTGAAGAAGAGTAACTTGAAAAAATGAAGCTGTGAGGGTTTTTATTAAACACCTATTGCGCGCTAATTTAGTACGCAATAGGACTAAATTGTAAAATTGCAGTTTAGCCCTATTGCGCACTAATTTAGTGCGCAAAGGGTAGTTTGGTTGCTTTTTTTTTACTGGGTTATTTTGGTCTCAAACACCACTTTTTGAGTCATTTAAGTTGCGGACTCAAAGACCATGAGTAGTTTTAGGTGAATAGGTGCAAAGAGGCTGCGCAAATGGGTATTGAAGATTGATATAGCCAATAGTAAAGTTTGTGATTGAGGCGTAGTTGAATGATTGGTTAATTGATATGGTTTTAGGTGAACATAGAAATGTTACTTTTGAATATATCTAAAATCAGAAGTTTTAGGTGGATTTTTAAGAATTCTGGAGAATCATTTATTTCAAATACCCCAATATTATTAATAGAGTAGGAATAAATATTGATTAGTAACTGTAGAAATATTTAAATATTGATTAGTAACTATAGAAATATTTGTGTTTCTTTGTACAAATTAGAATAAATGAGGGTACTTTAGGATGGGAGCCACATTTAACATTTAATTCAGAAAGGTATACAAAACTTTTTTAGGGTACATGTTTTGCATATATTATAATTTTATTTTTAAAAGTTGTGATGAAGTAGTAAGTACTTCTTCGTGCTTAATTAGATATTTCGAGTTTGAGTCCTAGATATGAAATCATATTTGATAGGGAGCACTTTTTAACACGTACCCCTAAAGTGGGACTTGCTGGCGCAAGTCCAAAGTACTGCGGGCCAAATGAGAATTACGAAACATCGAGTAGGAAATAAAAAATAGTATATCAAAAGAGGAAAAATATTCCAGCCCCCCTCCCCTCCTCACATCACCTAACTTCCTACAACTGCCTAAAAAAGTTATTAAGAGAAGTAACAAAAATTTAAGTTATATACATTGTGTGTACAAAAAGTTTTACATTATCAAGTTATCAAAGAATATTTACAGATATGCCTCCATAAGATCGTGAGATCTATAATCTTGAAAATAAAGCAAGTTATCTGCTACAATGAATAAACATAACCTAAAAATTGACACACTAATAGTGTATATAACTTAAACTATTTGTAAAATTCATGTCTATGCTTTATCACTCTAAGTCATGCGCTTGATACCTAGTATACTAGCTTAAGCATATCAATCTACTAAAAAAAGAAAAATGACATGTTGCTGGTGAAAGAGGGTACGCATAGCACCACTTCGTGCCAAAAAGGAAGCGCTCCCCATTCTCAAGACTCAAAACTCGAGACTCTGCTTAAAGATGAAGAATTCATCTCACCATCTTCCTCGATGTTGTAAGATATGGTTAATAAGGTCACTTGTAGCCTCTCCTTGTTGATGTGTACACGTACACCAATGAAATTTCACGAAGTTTACCATATGTAATCCCTTCAGTTAAAATGCAAAAGAGAAAGCTGTTAGGATGAGTAATTAAATAATAGACAAGTGAATGTGCCAAGAGTTAGATCAATTCTAAGAACATAGACGTATATACTTGATCCCTAACAATTCAAAAAACTGTTCAGAATCCTGCCAATGTATTTCTTTTAAAAACAATAAAAATAAAAAATAAAAAGCTCCAACCATTTTACCACGGTAAACTTCTCTATAACAATGTTTCATTATAAGGGTCAAGCTTTTTTTAAAACTGACTTTTCATGTTACATTGTGTTAATGAGATGTCATATGTTCTTAATAACAACATTTTATCATAACAATCAAGAAAACATTGAGATGAATGATGTTGTTATAGAGAGGTATGACAATTGTATTTAATTCTAAGTATGGGTCGAGGGGATCATTTTTCCCAAAACATTATCTTTCTTCTGAAAGAAGAGAGAGAGAGAGGGAATTACCACCAATGGTCTTCGTAATCGCACTCATGTTTATATTTTTTTATAGAACCTACCCACTCTGGCAAGCTAGAAGAATTCTTGAACTTCAACATTAAATTTTCACATCTAACTTCCACCGTTCTTTTGGGGCTCCCGTTGTTAGGTATATTCATTATTATACCTTCTATCCTCAGATCAATTAACAAGTTATGACCTTTTCTCCGATCTCGAGCCATATCCTTCACTACAAGACCTCCAATGTTCTTCTGATTCAAATTCGGAATATCAAAATCAACATGAAACTTAGCATTGCTTTTTCTTGCCACATTAATGGGCACGCTGAACGACGATTGCAGTAGTTGAAACTTGTACTCCAAGCTAGTTGCTATGTACTCGAAACTAATTTCCACTTTCTTATTTGGATTTATCACGTTCACGTCTATTTCCCAATCGGCTGTCAACTTATGGTAGTTTGATATGTTGAAAGAATGTACAACAAATGATGCAACCTCAAAGTCGGGGTACCATGCATAACGTCTCCACCATTGAACTAATAAATAAATAATGACACTCAAAATTAGAACAACTATAAGGCAAAAAAAGACTCTACAAAAAGTTATAATCTTTCTTTTTGGTGGGGCTACTTTGGATAATTGGGGTTGCGGGATATTGTTGTTGTTGTTGTTGTTGTTATCGTTATAGTAATTAGGTTGGCAATTTGGGTAGTAATAAAAGGGTTGCGGGTACTGATATGGATATTGATCATATGGTGGAGGATAGTGATAACCAGAATTAGAATAAGGCGGGCCAAAATTATGATCTGATTGAGGAAATTGTTCAGAATGTGGAAAACCTAAAACTGGTTTCGTTTCTTCTTTTTTATCATCGGCAGAAGAATCTGTCATTGTTATAATTTTGTCCCCTTCCCCCCTTTCTTATCAAAAAAGAAAGGGAGAAAGGACGATTGGTTTCTTTCCCGGAGATTCTAGGAGAGAATGGAAATTGAGAAAATACTTTGATATATTTTAGGAAAAAAAACAAGGCGAAAAATTTGGTATTAAAATGTGGAAGAGAGAACTCAAGTAAGAAAATATTATTTAGGAACTTTTTTGGTCCATTTTAAAATCTTGTTACTAGGTTAATATATATAAAGCATTTTCTTCGGATCGAGATGAATTTGAATTCTCAATTTGTGAGGACTATAGAAGTGCTACAAAACCACTTGTTTTACACATATATTACTCGTTTAGGACACGCACTTCTAGAAGTTAGTTTAATCTTGACAGTTGGATATATTGTGGGTCTCAGGTTAAAAATGGTAAATGATTTTCACGATATTATTATTATTGTTTTGGTTAACATAGGAAATTGATACTCACATACTCCCTCAGTATCAAATTATTTATTATTTTTTTGCTTTATACGCCCCTTAAGAAATATTAATTGGAAAGGATGTGACTAACTTTACCTTATTTATGTCTAAGTTATAATCTCTCTCCATTAAATGTTTACTCTATCTGTGTGTTATCTTCATTAACGAAATTTTTTTACCAAGGGTAAAATACGGAAAAATAATTAATTGTACTTAGACCTTTTAAAACGAAAAATAATTTAAGACAATTATTTTTAATAACCACGATATATAATTTGAAATGGATGGAGTAAATAATTTATCCCTCTCTAGTTGATGTAAGCAAAATATAGGAAGAGATCTAGATAGTATGTACTCTCATGGATGGATAGGTTACTACTAAAAACAAGCGAATTTTCAACAAAAAAAATTTCAAGAGATATCCGTCGGCTGTCGGCATTTGGTTCGTCGGAAATTTTATATTTTTCGAACGAACCTAAATTCCAATGAAATTTACACTATAAACCAAAAACAATACAAATTCATAGGATCGGGGACTAGATCCAACACCCAACAAATCAAACTTGGGAGAAAGAGGAATTGCCCTCAATTGGTGCATGTGTGTATAAAATAATATCAAGGTCGACACTTAAAAATATATAACAACATGCACTGATTAAACATTCCAGATCAACTACGTATACATTGAATGAAATAATTTGTCACTCACAACGAAAATTGAGACAAGAAAAAACATTTGCCTAACATAAATTCCCGCACTATATATTAGCCTTGGATTTGTAAACCTTTGCTCGATCGTCAAGTCATGACGTGCAAAGTTTTTTGAAATGCCAAATAATTCTATTTGCAAATTTCAATGTCCAGAGGGGGATTACATGTTGCATTTGTAGTAATGTGATTTTCACCAATAGAAAATATAGTTTATTCGATGCATGAGTGTTATATATTTACAAATTAAATGAATGTATATATTTAGAGGAGGTATATTATAAGCCTATTATTTACTTAGTGTACTAGTCTAAACACGCAAAGTACTTGACAACACGTATTTGTCACTGTTAAAAACACGCGATGAAAGTTTTCAAGGGGGCCTAGCTCCCTCAAAAACATTCTGTTGGAAATTCGCGTGTTATTAATAGTGATATACTAAACGGCATTAATTTACTATATAGCCAATCACCAAACAAAATAAAAATACATATTAATTACATCTCCTCCAATCCCGAATTATCTTTTTTTTTTTTCTTCTATTATTCTTCTTCTATTTTATACCTTTCCTTTTTTTCGCTTTCTTTCCGTTCATGGATCTGTTAGAAATTTTAAGTTACTCCATTAGGCATATGCTTGCATCACGAAAAGAAAGAGGGAAAAAAAAAACTTATTTTTGTCCCATCTTTGTTATTAATTAAAACAATTCCTCATGCTTAATTTTTAATTGAAATATTCATCAGAAATTTCTACAAAAGAAGAAAAAGAATAATGTAACGAGATCGCATTGGTTCTAACTTGATCCTTCTTATAGCATACAGCAAACGATGGGCGAGAAAGGGAAAAACAGATTGTAAGAGAATATCCAAAACTAAAATACTCGATATTTCAAAAGCACTTCCTTGAATCTTCCTTGAAACCAGCCTTCCAGTTGGTGCAATAGTTAGCTATATATTGCCCAAATCCTAGTCCACTAATCAAAAACTTAGAATACAATTTATTAGAAAAGAAGAGCGTTAGTAAAAATACTACAGTATTAATTTAGAACAGAAACTCAAGTAAATAAATTTCACAAAATATTTCAGCCCGACAGGGATGTAAACGCTCCCTAATGTACAGACCAAGATCAGAAACGAACGGTTACACAGTTAATCGACCTCACGTATATCTCGTGCGCGCGTGAGGCCACTCCTAGCTCTTTACTAGCTCGGTAGTACACAATTCAATATAAAGAGGAAGAAAGCATTTTCCACTACCATGTGGAAGAAAGTATATTTCACACAAGACAAGAATGAATAAAGAAAAGAGGACCCACAAGAATAAAGAGAGAAAAGAAAATTTCTTTTTGCTTTGCATTACTATTAGGTTTATTTCCAACAAAGAGTTACATATTCATGGTAGAAATAGAGTTCACTGGCCACTTTTCTTGTTCCTGTAATTGATTGACAATAGCCACTTAGGAGCCATATAAAATGGAAATCTTCGGAAAGAAATAGTTCCACGAGCATCCCTATTCTCTACTTAGTGCAGAGTTTACTAAAATAGGAGATGCCTCAAAAACTAAAACTTATGCCTCAAAAGCTAAAACTAAGTTACCTTCGTCTGTGCTTGATCAATAAGTAAGTCACACGTGTGTTTGATCAATTTGTTTTCTCTTATGATTAGTACTCCATATTTGTACGTATAAAAATAAAGTGGTATATATTGTTGCTATTTTGCTATACTTTGAGAATTAAATAATGTGAACAGAGTCATAGTCGAAAGTATATGGACCAACTACCTTAAAATGTCCATTGAAGGATCAATTGATTCAACTCTCTATGTCACATTCAAAGTAGTTGTCTTTATTTCAATCATGAAAATTATGTATATAACATTGCATTATACACTTTACACCCAATTTATTTGCAGCTCAACCGTGCGGTACATAAATAATATCGAAACCAAAAAAAAAAATGCAGAAAAACTACTCTTATCAACTATATTCTTACATCTGTTTAAGGTCCTTTCCAGGTTTTTCCTTCAAAAAACTCAGCCAGCATTCGTTCAAGATCCTCTGGAGTGTATCTGATATACTTCTGGGGATTTTTGCCACCCTCAATCATGGGCCTAATAACATAACATTAATCAAGAATTTAATGATTTGTGACAGTTATGTAGGCATGAAAACATCAGTGACTTGAAAACTGAACAAATTTCATTCTTAGAAAAAGGACAATGGGAGATTACATGATCGGAAGTTATAGGTACGTTGGACTTCTTTAGCTGGATAGAATACAACTTGATCAAACAGAAAGCTACAATTGACAGTACTAGGAAGTATGTAGACTGAAGAAACACGTCACAAAACAATGAAATATGTAGTGACACATATTTTTCAAGGGATGATGAGTGAACAGATCCTAAATGACATTGAATAGACGCAATTACACATCAAGTACTACATTAGGCAAAAAGATATGCAAGTCATATAGTGGACTACAACCCATATGAAGAGTTTAGAAAATAATGCTTGAAGAGAGAAGATTTTGGAGTTGTGCTATTCATTTCAAAAAAGTATAGTGTTAAGCAAATCCAAGAAAGCATACCCGAAACGCTTTGCGAAAGACCTGTATGCAGGCAATAGGACTTCGGCAACTGCCAGTCTTAGAGACTCGCGCAACTCACTGTCAGGAACTGTCCATTGAGATTGCCTCTGATGAATCTCCTCAAATAACATGTTGAAGGTCTTAAACCTATCTTTCACCGCAGACCTAGAGATACCAGTGTTGCTACTGACAACTTCACCAGTAAATGAAGCATTCCCCGCTGGAGAAGCTCCTTGGACTGAGAGAGTCTGCAGAATCTGTAGCAAAAACCAGCAGGATCGTATAATGTTAATTTGTAACACACAAAGATAAAATATTTAGGAAGATATAAAAAGTTGCAGTACTCCACATATATCCAACATACATGAGCAGGCTAACTAGAAGGTGACAACGAATTGAAAAGATGAAGCTACGGAACAAAATTTCAGAACAGGCTTCACACTCTAAACCGCATATTTGAAAAAGAAGAATACCAGAAAAAGAATAGTTCCTTCAATGAGAACGTTAGAGAGGTCATGAGAATGGAAGAGGAAGAGAAGAGATTCCACAGTCATCTTTATTCTGTATTCAATTGATCCGCGACTTGGAAAGAGATAGCGTTCAGAACTAGACAAACTGATAAAAGGAAGCTATTTAAAACAGTTATCTTGTCCTTAATCATTATGATCATAACATGCCATTTTCCTGAAGAAAATATCAACCAGAATTAGATTATGTCCAACTTTTCACCAGAACTCTCAACAGGAATTTATTGAAAATCTTCCTTTGGATATTTTAGGAACCCAATCATCCTTCAGATGTTTTAGGAACCCTTCTTTACAGCTCAGAGGCAAAACCAAATGTCTAACAGGTATAGTTCTAATTGAAGACCTCCCTCTTGGTGTTTTAGGCACCATTGTTTAAAGCTAAGAAGAACGACCACATGTCTAATAGGAGATCAATTCTAAGAAGAATCATAAGGAATCCAATTTTGTCAAAGATTAGAAGTTGCATTCTAGAAGTCCCAATCATGCTAATCAGATTAAGTCTATATCTTACCATATCAATATCATCACAGAATACCATTTCACAAGAAAGGAGAACCATAGCCCCACAAACCAAATAACCAAAGAAAGCTCGGAGAAAATGTTCCAGAATGCCAGTATGATCATCATGAGTGTAAAACTACAGAGGTAGCAAGCAAACCTTAGACCAAGAGATCCTCTTGTACTGATTTGCATGCTGCTGGACTACCCTTCTATGTATTTGCACCCAATCATCACCAAGCACATCCTTTGCTTCTGACCTAGACCATCATAGAACGTGTAAAGATATTTGTAGTAAACTAAATAGCTCATCTCAAGTAACATTTTAACTTACCTGCGAACAGATCTTACAATATAGTGAATGTTATTCATCAGAAATAGTTGAGTCAATGCAGGATCTTTGTATTGCTTAGATTTCCCGTCCAAGTTACTCTGTAGAGCTTGCAATATTCGTGTGGTTATAACTCCCAACTGGTCTTTGGAATGACCATCATCGGCGTCTCCAAAAAGTTGCTTTAGAGTTGATTGGTAGCTGTCCACAGTCAGTAGATCAGACTGAGATATTGCAAAACTGTAAACACGAGCTTTAAACCGAAAAAGAAATGAATGTAATGTTCCACTAGAACAGATAAACTAATTGTTTCAAGGGAAGTGATGCAATCAAAAGAGGAAGGAATACAAAGATGGAACACAAAACCAGACAGAGAACAGGGAAGATGGGGTTTACGATGTAAAGGGACTATAGGAAACAGTTCATGAAATGTAATACTTGTCATGCTTGGGAATGACCTGGAAAGAACAATTTCAGGAGGATATGAAATTCATAGAAATGGAAAGTAAGTAGCTAGTGTTGAGATCCTCAATAATGCACACTCTTAAAACATATTTCTCAAAACTATTTCAAGTAGTGAAGAATGAGGCATATAATTCACTTTGAAAATCAATATCAAGAATGACCAGCAACATCTGCCAAAATGCAACATAAAACTCCTAATTACCAACAAAAAATGAATGTGCGGAAAGGATTGGAGAGCATTTTGAAGACTTACTCAAATAAAAACTTAACATAATTAATCACATAACTAGTTAAAGGATGGACAGTTCCATCAAGAACGGAAGTCTTGGTTGCATCCTTTTCTACTGCTTCTTCAAAATCCACAAAGGTCTCTTGTGCTGTCTCAGCCAGACGATCAGTCAACACTTTAGCAGCTTCTCGCATTTCACTGCAATATTGGCTTCCAAAAATAATATCCATCTGTCAAACAAACAAAATCCCCTTCCACAGGGAAGGATAATGGAGGGAAATACCAAAATTAGTATTATTGTTAAGAAATTGATGCAAGGCAACACATAGGTGAACCAATGGATACCAGGTAAGTTATTAAAGTTTCTACAATAGAATTGAAATGACAAATGGCTTTTCTGCAAACCGCAACATGAAGAAAGGAAAGACAGAAAATTTTTAAAAAGTAAAGAGAGAATGTTTGTTAATGTCAAGAATATAAATCTTATGGAGTAACACATATACAACTATAATAAGGTAAAACTAGGATTTCCCAACTCGGATTTCTTCAATTTTCCTACAGGTCTAGTCATTGCAATAATGCTCCTAAGTTAGCAGCAGAAGAAACAGGAAGTACAAGTTAAAACTAGGTTTATCCAAAAGCAAAGATAAGGAGACAGAGATATCTGCTGGGTCATTGCCATACCTCTGACTGAAGTTCTCTCATTATCTCATACATATCTAGAAGGACAAATAACTTTTCAGGGGAACGTTTGCTTTTCGCAATGGCTTCTCCAAAGCTAAGCAGCACCGCTACACTATTTCCAGTAACCTCTGCGAAACATTGATCTCTAAGACTATCCTGACCTTCAAAAATTTGATCAGAGACTTTCTTCTCTGCAGCAAATAAAAGTTTTACCTGTGTCAAAAATGATCAATAGGTTAATGAAAGGGGAAACAGAAAGCAAGGATCAATTAAAAATTGGATGATGAGACAGTGCTTACGGAAATCCGCATGAAGTGAATCCAATTTCCTATTTTTGCCTCTAAAACCTCCCACTGCATTTTCTGTACATCCTCTTTACCAAGTCTTTCCACACCTAGTTTTCTAAGACTCTGTTCAACGACTGCAGAACGTATTTCCCTGGATACAAACAGGATGTATGGGAAATGCAAATGACATGAGAGAGAATAGCATATCCAGGGGGAAAAAACTACTTTGTCAGATAAAAGATTATCATAGAAACTTAATCAAGAAAAAGCTTGGAAGTTATCAGTTCGTGAGTTCTCTCACAAATAAAAACTATGTTAAATATTGATAGTTACAATTGCACAACTCTTAAGTAATATATGGGAAATGCTAGGTCAGTAGACCAGATATAGATGGAGGAAAACTAAGCAGGATTGCATCATAAGATATATTACAAAGTAGATATCGTTGGGCCACCAAAAAGAAAATCTTGGCAATGTACAGATTAAGATACCGCCGCAGTTTATAATTCTATAAATCCACCTCATCAATTCTATGACCATCAAAAGTCAATTGAGCTTTATCTGTAAGCAAACAGGTCTCACAGAACAAAGTTGACAGAATTGTTGCTTTTCAATTGTATAAGCTATTAAACAGGTCTAGTTAATCATGATAACTTCAAACATTGAAGTGCTTCCTGCAAATATATATCCCATAATGTAAGGAGATAACTTACTTATAAATTGTATACAGTTGCTGTTGATGGCCGGCCTGAATCATTTGCTGAGCCAACTCATGTAGCAAGGGCAGTATTCTAGGGGGGATGAGCGCTGGAGGGTGGTAAACAACTGTTTCTAAACTTCTTTGATGCTCTTTCGTTCCAGTACCATCACCCTTACTAGGTGATCCTGTAGATGGTCTCAGAGATTGGGGGAGGCAATCGAAAAGGCGATCAGGTTCCACAGGTTTACTGCAATCCATATAAGTCAAGTCAAGTGAGTTAAAATCAATACTTATCAAACAAATGTTAACTTGAGTAAAGGGCAGCCCGGTGCACTAAGCTCCAGCTATGCGCGGGGTCCGGGGAAGGGCCGGACCACAAGGGTCTATTGTACGCAGCCTTACCTTGTGAACTTAAAACACTATAAATGAATTCTACTTTTATATGGATCAGCCAAGGATTATCAGCCATTGATCTTAGTGCAAGCAAACAATTACTTGTCAATGATAATGGGGCATTGTATAAGAAGGTTTCAATATCACAAAAAACCGAAATGAATAGTAGTGCGAGCCTGTGGCCATGAGGGGTCAAATTCAAAAGTTCTCTTAACCAACTTGTTACTTATTGGATGCATGTGAAGGATTTCCAATCAGACAACCCACAATAGGTGACCATTCAAGCATTTTCATTGCAGTTCAACTGCTGGTGCAATTTCAAGCTTGATGAAAAGAGCAAGCAAAGAATTGTCCTTGTGGAAAAGAAAACTACTACGCCTAAATCCCAAGCTAGTTGGTTCTATGAGGGAAAAAAGAAAATAAGCAAGAAATTTTGAAAACATTAAAAAAGGATCAGCATTAGTTGAGCCAAACAAGATTCATATGCTAAATGACTTGTGTGCTTCTGTAATAAATCTAGAAAAAACATATACAAGAACAGGTAAAGTTAATTCACTAAAAACCACAAAGTAAAACATATGAAGAAATTTAAAAAAAAAAACGAAAAAAATTGTATGCATTGGGAAAAAGAAATACTATACTACTATTAAATTACAGACCTGTACAAGGTTAGTAGCTGACGAAACTCTTCTTCAAGCTTAAGAACAGACTTTGCTAGTAAACTGGAAGCATGGTTTATCATACCAATACTACTCTTAAGGCCTTTGGT
Organism: Lycium barbarum; assembly: GCF_019175385.1. Lineage (NCBI taxonomy): Eukaryota > Viridiplantae > Streptophyta > Magnoliopsida > Solanales > Solanaceae > Lycium > Lycium barbarum. The sequence continues at coordinate 126,606,106 of NC_083344.1, forward strand.
ACTGCTGAAAAATTTAACAATACTCCTTAGCTGATTAACTGCTTCCAGATAACTTTCCAAATCCTCATGTGGTCCTCGCAATATTTTGGCCTCAGTCTGTGAAGTTCAAAGGGCATTTAAGCTGTAATACCCATGTAAAGGATAATGCAGATATATGATCCATACAAAATCAGCAAAAAATTACTAATGATATCGACAAGGCTAACTTGTCAATGATTAATTGAAACAGAAGAAGTAATCCTCATATGATGAAATCAAAAGCCTGTGAACATAATTTTTTCGGTTACTCTATTTCTTATGCAATCACAATAAAATCCTTTTGGGCACAGGAATGGAAGAACTAATTCAAGTAATCATTGAATAAGGATGACGTTTTCTTGCTTTATAGTACTAGAGAGCTTACATTTTCTTTCTCACTCTTTCACTTAGTAGTATTTTCTTAGAAAATGTGACTTGCTGCAACTACTTGATCATACGGATTCAAACTACTGACACAAGAACTTGCGTGCGCGCGCACACAGTGCAAGAAAGCAAAATCCAAAGCTACTCCATCCGGTTCAAAATAAGTGTTCATTTAGTCTTTAACACACCCTTTAAGAAAATACTAACTCGTAGAAAGAAACAAAATAGACATTTAAACTAAACTACCCCAAATTAAATACTACGTGATTAATATAATTTCTTGATTACATAAAAATTTCACTTATATCTAACTAGAAATTTGTTAGAAAATAAAGTTAATTCCTTTTTTATTAGGTAAGTAGACACTTATTTCGAACCAAAATAAAAAGGCTAAGTTGACACTTATTATGAACAGGAGGGAGTAATACACCACGAAATTTCCAGAACCAGCTAGAAAAAACAATGTGTTAAAACACAAAGAAAACCAACCTGACTATAAATTAAATCACAATAATTAACAACTTAAGAAAAAGGCATATAAAGAAATTCCGGTCAAAGAAAAACTTGGTCTACGCTCAAAATTCTAACTGTGTCACATAAATTGGGACGATCAGAGCATATATTATATACTAAAGCTATTATACAACGAAATTTCAAGAACTGACTACAAAAAGCAAATGTGTTAAAACTAAAAGAAAACGAACCTGACGTGCAAGATCAAATTGAGCCAATATAGACTCAGCTACCTTCAACGTCTTATCAATATTCTCATGTGCTTTCCTAATCGAATGTGTCCTTATCTTTTCTCATCAACCAAAAAAAAAACATAGCAAAAACAAATCATCATCCAATAAATATACAAACATTAATCACATGCAAATAATCACGTACATTTACGTACCTGAGTAGGACGCATTGCGGTTTCGAGTGCAGATAGACGATGATCAAAGGAACCAAGAATGGAGATCATATTATCGGTAATTGTTTGACTCTTTTGCATTGATTCGTTCATAAATTCTGCTCTTTCTTTGAGGTTTTCCATTACTACTGCATAAGCCGCCATTGTTGTTATCTGGTTTGTTAACGAAAAACATGTAACGAATGTTGTTATGTATGGGAGATTACATTACAAAGAAACAAAAAAGGAAACTGTATGGATTTTTGTGATATTTGTATAATTGCCCCTAACTTCTTAATAAATGAAGAAGACACTCCTGGAGATTTACAAATTTGATTAAATTTGATTAGCTAATTGTAAATTTGATTTTTTTTTTTAGGTAAAGAGTTACGCGTATGAATAGAACTGCTAAAACCGTTAATAAGCACAAATTTGATTAAATATGAAAGATTATAAATAAATATTTTTAAAAGGGAAGAATTATTTATAAGGATTATAAAGTAATTCCCAAGCAAGTCCCAAGTTTACATACAATTAAGAATAGATATCGAGTACCCAGTCGATGTCTTGTCCCTTTTCCTCTTTTACTACCTATTCTACCATTATCTTCCAACTAATTGGTCCATTCCACGACTATTCTTGGATCTGCTAATTTATAGAATTTACTTTGGTTCGAAGAAAGATTTAAAATATTATTATTAGCTTTGATGTCTGCATCACTAAGTTCAATATATAATTAGTCTCTAGATTGTGCTTCAAAATTTATAGAGAAACGTTAAAAACTACTACTCGTAATTAGTAGTGTGGTAGCATAGTACGGGACTATAGGAGACTTCAAGAAAATAAAATAATGACAGGAATTTGTTTTTGTTTGACCATATATTATTCTGAATGCTAAATATTGATCTGACTAATTTAAATTTGCATTAGGAACCCATTTCGCATTTAAGGGTGAAAGCGCTCCTTCTCGGAAATTTTTCAATTTCATCATTTGAACCCGAAAAACACATTGATTTAACTAATCCAAATTTGAACCGCACAAGATCCATTTAAGAGTGAAAGCATTCCTTATCAAAAGAGTCGCCATTCAAATTATTTGAACTTGAAACCTTTAGTTAAAGATGAGTGTTTGCAACAAATTTTTGATATGCGGAAAATAAATTGCAACCACAAATAAAATATGAAGAAACAAATATTTTATTGATGTAGCGGGTACAAATCTGTTTACTCCCTTGATTCTTCTCTCGTAGATTTTCTCCGTAATTCGAGGGCCGTTAGTAACGTATTTCTCAAACGTAGGATGATTTGAATTTGGATATGTGTGGACCTTCTTGGGATGTATTTGATCTCTCCATGAAGGGATATTGTGGATCTTCTTGAAGTATTTGGTTGTCAAGAAATATCCGGCCACATGTTGACCTTTTTTTTAATACTCATGAGTTTATGGGATATTTGAGATATGGCTTGATCTCTTTGTGAATACCTATGAGTTTATGGGATATTTGAGATATCTTTTCAAGGGAATATGTGTCCCTTTATATAAGTGTGAGCTAAGGTTTAAGGTAGAGTAGCCTCCAAGAAACCTAATGGACCTTAGAGTTTGAAGACGGATTGGACGCATCTTGTCGAGTTCTATTTCAAATTCGCTACAATTTCAGTGTCTACAATGAGATATCTCATTTATTTCATTACCAAGATGGGTAAAACACGGGAAGCTTTGCAGGATATAAGTTCTTTTAGGGGTCGTTTGGTATGCGGGATGGGATAAAATAATTCGGGGATTAATTAATACCTATAGCCAAATGCGAGATAAATAATCGCACTTCTTATTCTGAAATTATTATCCTTATCCCACCAACCAAACACCAGTATAAAGTGTTGTGTCAACGCTACTTATGGGAAATTTGATCTGGCCCTTATTATTTTGTCAACGAGAAAGAAAAATGTGAGTTAAAATTATGCACACCAATATAAATGGGCAAAAAGAGAAAATGATCACAATAAGCAATGCTTTCATTCCAGCTTCTCTACTCCAAATCCCAACTTACCAAAAATGGGGAAAACAAGATTATAGTGGCGAACTTGTACACCAATCCAAATGTATTTATCCAGAATCCATTTATGTAATTGACATTTTTCACGTCTGTAATTTCTACTTTATGCTACTCATTTCTAGCTTCCTATCCTTTATCTATTTAGCACCTTTTTTTTTCCGGGCTAACTAACACACATGGTACGTGTTGCTTACCATGTACCACAAAGCAACTGATCGTACCACTTCTGCCTAATTCTGTAGTCTGTACACAAGGCCAACACGGAAATCTACTCTAATTAAATTTTACACAAGCTCTTTCATGGGAAATGTTGTTATGTGGCCTTTAATTCTTTTTTTGTATTCCTTTTAATTAAATTTGAGTAGTATAATTAAACAAGAAAGAAAATTATGAGCTAAACTTAAGCCACACCAATATAAATAGGTAAGGCAAAAGAGAAAATGCTCACAATAAGCATAATTTTTTAACCACTCAAACGTATTTTTATCCAAAGACATTTATGTAATTGACATTTTTCAAGTCCGTAATTTCTACTTTTGATACCCATCTTCCTATCCTATATCCATTTAATTAGCTCCTATTTTAGAGCTAACTAATGGTACGTATCCACTTACCATGTAGCCCAACACAACTGATCATACCACTTCTGCCGAATTCTATACACAAGAAAGGCGAACCGGTTTCACAGAAATACCATATTCATCCCACTGAACATATGGATACAATCATGCAACACACGGGAAGTAAAGTTGTGTTAGAGCTACTTATCTGAAATTTTATGTGCCCCTTATTCCTTTTTGTATTCGTTTTAATCAAACATTAATTTGAGTACTATAATTTAACAACAACAACAATACGCATATCTTATCCCTACCTTGGGAGGTAGAGAGACTGTTTCCTATAGACGTTCGGCTCAAGAAAAGAAAATCAGACAGTCCAAAAAACGTACTATAATTAGACGAGAATAAAAATTATGAGTTAAACTTATGCACACTAGTATAAATTGGCAAGGAAAAAGAGAAAATGCTCGTATTTTATCCAAAGCCATTTTACTATGTAATCAACATTTCCCATGTCTGTAATTTCTACTACCTTTGATACTCAGCTCTAGACTCTTCCTATCCTATATCTATTTAACTCCTTTTTTTAGAGCTAACTAATGGCACGTACGTACACCTTACCATGTACCACATCACAACTAATCGTACCACTTCTATACACAACAAAGCCGAACCGGTCTCATTTTGCTGGCCGGGTCACCGGTCCAGACCGGCTCCTAAACAAACCAACAATTACAGCATCATTCTTACAGTGATGAAACGCAGTCGTATTTTCACATTCATAGCATACTCCTTTCTTCTTCGGAAAAGTATCTTCAATCCTCGGAAACGAATTCGGACTATCCAAATACACCTGACCCGGATCCTGACCCGGATCCGGACCCGATTTCTTCATCAACAGGTCAAAATTCTCCCTTTGAATCTGCAAATTTTGCACACGTTCATTCATACTCACCAATTCCTTATGCATAATTCGATGAAATTCATGTGGAAACAACACATTTTCCTTCACTTTCCGATTCCTTGCTTTTCTACTACGCTTCAAAATCACGAGGAAAAAACAATTCTTCTCACGTGAAATCAAAGCGAAATTCGCTTTACTTGTAACAGGTATTTTCCGATTACGATCACATAAGTAAATAGAAATCTGATTAGGCGAAATTCCGATTTTCTCACTGAGTATTAACTGAAATGGCTTGAAAACAAGTGTCGGTTGAATTCTAATGTTACCGATGTTGATTTCTCGTTCTCCATCGAAAAATATCACTGGAAACACCGACATTATACTTTGATCTTATAATGTGTGGAAATTTGAAGTGTAGTTGAGAGAGTGTTGAAAAAATTGTGGGGTTTACTACTAGTAGTGAAGAAGATAAAAGTGTGAGAGAGTGATTTTGAGAGGGTTTATATGGTGAATTGGAAAGGTTGCTTGGGGGTCAAGTAATAAAACGTGAAGAAGAGAGTGTCAGAGCCTAACTAACATGGCAAGAAAAAAACGTCTCTTTCCTATGTGGATTTTTTATTATTAGAGGATTTTAAGTAATTTTACTTCTCGGTTTATAAATTACATGAGAAATTTATGAAATTCTTATTAACCAGTGTTTTAAAAGAAAGTTTGGGGGCTCTGAGGCGAGACACTGACAAAACGTTTCGGGGCTTACATGTGAGGCTTAGTTCTGTGAGACTTACACCCTAAGCGCCCGGCTTTAGGCCTAACGTCCAACGTTCGGGGCTCGCCTAAGAGTTTTTACACAAATTATATGTCAAATTCCTCAGTTAACATGATTGACTCTCATAATTCTTTATTAAATGAATGATGCTTAATAGTTTTCTTCATCTATAGAAATAAGACGATTGAAAGTAACTCAAATAACAAACTGTAGTGTTGCATATTTATTATTTGACAACACTGTGAGGGTGAATATCACTTAACATTTCTTCTAAAAATACATAACCAAATTTTGTCATTAATGTTCACGTTTTTGTTCTATGCCTCAAAATTGTCATAGTTTATTATTTTGCTATTTGAAAGTAATTTCATTTTTGTTCATGGAGGAGTGAGGTTTTAATCATAATATGATAAAGTTTTGATTATTTTCTTTTAGGAAGGTAAATTTCATGGTATATATATGATAGTAGTATGCATTAAGAAATTGTGATTCTTTTATTGTTTAAAAGTTAAGAGGTTAGAGTTGGTTTGCATCTCATAATAACTTTTAAATCATTGCATTATTTATACTTGTAAAATCATGTTAGAAGTTTTGTTTTCTATGAAATTCATTAATCATGTGTTTTAATTTTTTTAAACTATCAATATATTTTTTTTTAATATTTTTTTTTTGTGTTCTACATTATAAATTAAATATTTTAAGATTCATGGGGCTTGCGCCTAATGCCTCGGACTTACACCTCGCCTCGTACTAAGTAAAACATCTAGCCTCGCGCCCCTGCCTTTTAAAATATTGATATTAACTACTTAATTACACCTAATTATTATATGTTGGAAAATGAATTGAAAACAACTATATTAGGTGTTTGGCCATAGAATTTGGAAGCATGATTTTATATTAGCATTTGTTTATGAAATTTGTACAAAATTTCAAGTTCAATTTCAAATCTCAATTCTACAAAAAGTAGGATTTGAGATTCGAAATTAGGATTTCAATTTTTTTTTTTAAATATAAAACTTGGCCAGTAAATTTATATTTTGTAGAAAAAGATCCATAAGTTGATAGATATATTTTTAGATGTAAAACTTGACTCAAAGTAACAATATTGGTTCGTCTTCTCGGTCATTTAATCGAAAATGCATGCTCGACGTGAGAAGATTGTCCGTATCATGTGGAGGATTACATTAAAGAATAGTTACACAATAATTTGTGTTCAATTTTCCTTTTTATTGAACTAAAGTTCAATCAATGTCACACCCCATTTAAACCGGGTTGATTTATGAGGTATGACGTATTGGTGATTCCTATTTATTTGTTTTAAGGAGTCGCCACCTAATTAATTTAATGGTGAATTAGGACACCTAGAGATTAACTAAGGTAAAGTTAAAACTAAACCTCCGTTAATAGTCTGCTTAACCAGTGTGATTCTAGGTAAGGGCTCTATATTATCCTAAAGGGAAGGGGTTAGGCATCCTTTAGAATCCGTTAACTTACGGTTATCCGACCAACTTAGGTTGATTAATTAAGGCTAGGGATGCAAATATAATATTTAAAGTTAAAGAAAATAGCTTATAAATACTACTGAAATTTTAAAAAAATATAAACTATTGCTTGATATAAGATTTAGAGAAAATATAATAATTTATATAAAGGAAGATTTCAAACGTCATTTTGAATAAAACTTATAAAATTGCTAAAAAGATTTAAATAATAATGCTTCTTAAAATAAGATTTGCATAGAATATACAAATAGAAGAAGACGCAGGTTTGTACAGTATTTTAATAAATATTTGAAACAAACCAAACGGAGAGATATTAATAATTCTTTTCTGTGATTTTAAGAGCATGAACAAATATAAAATAACTAATGTGAATCTTAAGTAAACTCATATTATATCAATACACTTATATTATATCAATACGGTGTTATAGAAATGCTTAGACTTATTTTTCTTTAGAAGAAAATTATGATAAAAAAAAGAACATGAATTTCCCTCCTTTTTCATTAATTTTTATTAATTATGTTTAGCTAAAATGATGTGCGATTGATTCCAAATTTTGAAGAGTTATTTATAAACGTAATACTTGATTTTATATTTTTACATACTAATGACATTTTGAAGGTTTAGATAAGAAGAACATAATTTCTTTCATTTAAATATATATATATATAATCATTTTTTATTTTTTTTGCAAATAGATCTTTAAATAAATAAATATTAAACACTATAAATGGTTTTAACATGAAAAGAAAAAGAAAGAGTAAAATTTATAGAATTGTTTGTTTGTCTTTCTTGAACTAATTACCCTTTGCTAAAACTAACCCGCTAATTTATTAGAGTTCATCTAAGTTAAGAAAGCAAAACAAAGTAAAAGGGGTTAGTCGAATAATACAAACTAAATACATAAAGTAAAATAAGATAAAAAGGATGGAAATTAAATGGATCAGCCCGTTTTAGGGACTGCGGCGGCTGTTTTTCGTTCGCTATTGGGCCTTGGCCCAAAAAGTCTTCTATTTTTGTTGCGGGTTGGCTGGACACAAGAGAAAGTCGTGTTGGGCTTTTAGCCCAACCAAATGTGGAGGAAAAGTGAGTCCCTCGAACTCGTATGTGATGATCATGCATAAGACGAAAGGAAAAGAATTAGTATGCAACCAACGAAATGGTGAAACATGTAAAAATATACACCAAAAATAAGTCGGTTAGGTGATATATAATAGGCATATTTCATGTATACGCAATTCAGCCGCTACATATTTACGATATATAAACAGGGCAACAAACAAACTGAATCAAATTATATGGCACCTATTGTGCACCACATGTATGAGAGTTCGGATACGTGCGACAACTGATATATGTAGAGTATTCAGAGTATACTTGGTATATCTGCAAGAGTATACGCTGATATGCGACCCTTGTATACACTTGGTGTACACCAAGGTTCATATATTATGTATACCTCGAGATATATTATACCACAAACAGAAAATCAGATTAGAGAGTATACGAAGATAAGTCAACGTGAGTGTTTGGAGCATCAGTATAACCAATCAGACAGCGGGCATCAAAGATTAATTTCTGATAACTAAATGAGTAGCCATTTATCAGGAATGCATATGAGATTTCAAACCAATTTTCAGATAAGGGAGTTGAAAGCTGCAGACAAAACAAGCAGAAGCCAAACTGGACTCAAAATACCCTTTCACATTTTACCATTCTACAGACCATTAAAAGCCTCCGCAAATTAAGAAGTAAGTTTTAAAACTACAACTATAGTAAGGAATTAACTGGAAACTAATCTTTCCCTTTAAAGAAAACAGACTATAGGCCTGAGTGCAAATTCAACTTATTTCGAAGGAAAAGAAGAAAGAAAAGGAAACACAGAATCTATCTTTGATTCAAAAAAGATATAAAATTGATTCTATACCCAAAAGAGAATAAACCAAATACGTAGTTGTCGTCTTCCTAAAGCAGTTTTAGAAGGCAAAAAGGCCTGTTTTCATCACTACCTATTTTCAATCCAATATACGAATTCAGGCAGCGTAGTACTTTGAATACACTGAGCTACTTTGGGCTCTTCCAAATAAATATTCAACCTCACGGCCACATTTCTTATCAACTATCTCGGGTAAACACACACATGGGCAGCTTCATTTCTTAATCAACAGGCAAATACAAAGACAAAGAAACATACATTCGTCTAATCCTAATATTTGATGTTCAATCCAAATGCATATTAACATCTGCCTTTGTCCAAAAAAAGCTGACATTTGATCTTACTAAAACATGCTTTACACAATTTAACAGAGTACCTTACACATATGTGAACGACCTACAAACACATAAAGAATATAAACCAGCTTGAAACACATAAGGCAATGGCCACACACAGCCTTAAGATTGCTAATAATATTCAAACGATATACTGAGGATCAAATTACCCATCGGAGAGTGAAATGTACCAAACTCAAACTAAACAAAATAAAAACTGAACCAAACTAATCTAAGCAGAACTAGAATGACATCTATCAGTATTATCACATTGCCTCAACCCATGAAAATGTAAGCACATGAAAGCAGATGATACCAAACAGAGGCTGATATAAGCACAACATCGATCAAACATGATTATTCAACATACTGAATCTCTACTAAACAAGGCCTAGGCTACCAAATAAGCAGGAATTAAATACCCTCAGGCATGATTAAATTCAGCCAATAAGAAGAACACAACCAACTTTCACATATGCAATCCTAATTTAAACTACCGAACAACATAATTATACTAACAAACTTCGACATGCCCAAATCAAACACCTGACGATTCTTACTCCTTAACTAATACTGAAACTGAACAAATACATGACGACATGGGAAACTAACTCCTACAAATATCACATAAAAAAAATGAACTTCAAAGAAGAGGGGAAATTGCTGACCTTCTTCGGGTGCAGCGAAGTGGGTGTGGGGTTTCGATATCACTCGAACACTACAAACTCCGATCTCGAATTTATTCGGGCTCGAAAACGGTTGCTGGAAATGAAAGAGGACCAGAATAATCCTCTATTTCGAATCCATATCAAAACAAGATTAAAACTTATGAAGACTTAGTAATTTTTAGACGGGAATTTGAAGCGATTAAAAGAAACTCAAAACTTTAGGGGATTTCTGCCGCTAAACAAAATTGTTCTTGGGGAATTTTATAAATCAAAGATCCCGTTCCTGGGAGGTTCTTCCCGATCCAAAAAAAATCCCCCCTTTTATCGATGAATGAACCCCATTTTATAGGGTTTTGGGTTCAAGACAAAAATGGCGAAAGGAATAGAGGGAGAAGTAACGTGGTGATGTCAGAGCACGTGGGGGTATGGGTGTGGTGGAGATGATGGTCACGTGGTGTCAGAGGTATGGGTGCAGGATGGGGGTCACGTGGTGAGGATGGAGTGGAACAGAGGGATGGCAGAGGAGCGGAGATGTCGGGCGTGAGTGGAGATGATGGATATGGGTGTGATGATGTCGGAAAAGTAGTGGGGGTAACGTGGGGGGAAGAGGGTTGCGGCGCTAGGGTTTTGGAGGGTTAAGGGAAAGGGAAGGGATGAAGGAAAGGAGCGGCGGGCGAAAAAGGGAGGAGGGGAAGGGAGAGCCGCGGCGGAGATGAGAGGAAAGAGGGGAGGGGAGGCGGAGACGAGGAGGAGAAATGAAGGGGAACCCCTTTAGGGTTCCCTTATTTTCTTGAAAATGGGTCGGACCAGTCCGTAAATGGACTGGGTCAATTTTTAGACTGGGTATTAAAAGAATAGACTAATAAATTCAAACATGGACTGGTCTAAAAATTGAGTAAAAAAATATGGTCTAGTCCAAAAAATATTAGGAGTTAATCGGACTTTGATTTGGGGTCCGGTAAGTCAAAATACGGACCGAGTGGAAGAAATAGTTTGGCTTCTAAATTTGAATAAGAGACCTATTTAAATAACTTGTGTTAAAATATTGTTCGACATAAAATATGCAATCATTAATGCTCAGATAAAAAATGGCGTTGTAATAGCCGTGCAATAATAATTCAAAAATCCACAGTAAGATAAATACTATTATTTAATTATGCAAAGATAAATGCGACGTGTGTGCATAAGCTGGTAAAATGCCGAAATGATAAAAATTGTGAATTATAATAATAGTAATAAATAATGAATTATAATAATAGTAATAAATAATGATAATGATAATAATAATAATAATAATAATAATAATAATAATAATAATAATAAATGCGGTAATAGTAATAAGAATAATTGATAGAATAATGTAATAGCGGTATTGATAAGGGCTAATAATTATAGTAAACATAATATATATATTTTTTATTTTTCCAAAAATATTAGAAGCGCAAATAGGTATTTCGGAGGAGAGACGGGACAAAATTGGGTGTCAACAACTTGTCCCTCTTTGCCCGGTAATGATGAAAAGAGTTGTCGGGCAAAGACGTTGACTCAGTAGCCTATTTTGTCCCGGCTAAAGGAAACTTGAGAGGATTATGACCGGACTCCGGTCTCTGAGTTGCCTACATATCTCGGGCTATACGAGAATCAGGTCGAGTGTAGTTCTGGGACAATTACGACACTTGAACCCCAATTGGCGCGAAACTTGCAAAATATTGTCTCAGTGCTGAATTATGATAACACTGGGTATTGTGATAGAAACTTGAGAATTCTGAAAATTGAATTGTTGGAACGCAAGAGAATACTTGTAATTAGAGACGAGTGTTCGAGGTAGATCTTTGACCCGTGTTGGGAAGTCTGATTATCCTTCCCGACAAATTGCCCCAGTTCGCTGCCGAAGAAATAGTTCCACGATTTGATGTGTGATGCCAACTTTGATATTGTCAAAAGCCATCAGCTAAAAACAAGTGTTAGCAATAAAGAAATATATGTAAATAAGGCAGGGTTGGAGAAGTTACACTTGCAACCCCTGCTTCGAAAGTTGAATCCACATTCAGAGGTGGATGCCGGAACTGAAATATAAGATTCCCGCATTCGGAGGTGGGTGCCTGAACTTGAATATAAAATACCCGCATTCGGAGGTGGGTGCCTGAACTGAAATATAAGATACCCGCATTCGGAGGTGGGCGCCTGAACTGAAATATAAAATTCTCGCATTCGGAGGTGGGTGCCTGAACTTGAAATATAAGATACCCGCATTCGGAGGTGGGTGCCTGAACTTGAAATATAATATACCCGCATTCGGAGGTGGATGCCTGAACTTGAAATATAAGATACCCGCATTCGGAGGTGGGTGCCTGAACTTGAAATATAAGATACCCGCATTCGGAGGTGGGCGCCTGAACTGAAATATAAGATACCCGCATTCGGAGGTGGGCGCCTGAACTTGAAATATAAGATACCCGCATTCGGAGGTGGGTGCCTGAACTTGAAATATAAGATACCCGCATTCGGAGGTGGGTGCAGCCCTTGGTTGAGAAGATGAACTTGTGTCCACTGTTGCAATCGAAATTTCGTGATGAGTGGAACGACGTCCACCGTTCGGCATAAGCTACCTTTGCATCCACGCTGAAGAGTATTTGCATTTTGAAGAAAGTTAACTTTTTTATCACGCCCATAATTTAATACATACACCGTGTTCATGTTAATTGGACCTGTCTCAACAAAGAAAAATTGTGAGTTTAAAAGAAAATTGGTTGATTTGTGCATGTCGGGGAACTTGGCCCTTGAATTGACTTTTGTCTCGGTCGCGTCCACGTTCTTCGATGTCTCACCATATATCTTGCTTTGCCGGGGAGTTTCAGTTATATAAAAAAAATGTATTTTGAAAATAAAAGTAATGAGATTTGGATGACTTCGAAAGGAAATACTTAGTGGCTCTAATATGTAACATGATTAAGAAGACTCGATTTTTGAATTTATTCACATTTTAGAAATATGGATGGACTTTTGTTTAAGACCACTTTTATGCTACTTCTAAAAATTCGTCCCAGTTTCAGTCTTAGAGATGCTTGATTCTGGACAAATGAAAAATAAGAACTTATAATGAAAGTTTTCGAAAGTGATTTGACCGACTTCGAAATTTGTCCCAGTTTCAAGTCCTGGAAACACTTAGTTCTAAACAATCGAAAAGTGAGAAAGTTGTAATGAAAATTTTTTTAAAGTGATTTGACCGATTTCAAAACTTTGTCCCAGTTTCAAGATACTAAGACACATGAATTTAAATGGTGGGAAGACCAAAATCTTGTTAAAAATCCTTATGTATTTTATACGAAAAAATGTTTGGCCAAACCGAAGATAAAAATTTTAAGATAGAAGGGCCGAACCCGCCTCGGGTTGCCTACGTATCCCAAAGGAATCAGGCCAGACGTAGTTCGTGATGAACATAAAGATTTTTGAGTTTGTTTTGTTTTTTAATAAAGGGGCTGAACCCTATGTGGGTTGCCTACGTATCCAAAAGGAAATCAGGCCATGCGTAGTTCCACCCATACAACAAAACACTGAAATATTTTGAAAAAGTGGCCGAACCCGATGTGGGCTGCCTACGTATCCAACAGGAAGTCAGGCCAAACGTAGTTCCAACCACAAACAAAGATACTGAAATAATTTGAAAAGAGTGGCCGAACCCGATATGGGTTGCCTACGTATCCAACAGGAAGTCAGGCCAAACGTAGTTCGTTACCAACAAAATGACAGAATCTTAATTTAAAAAGGCTGTAACAAAACATAGAGGCAACATGACAAAAGGAACTAAATGTTCTAGTTGATGCCTCCGGCCTACTACAAAAGGAAATTTAAACTGAAAATACTGAAACTCCCGGCGAACCGGGGCTAAGATAGAAGTTCAATTTTGCAACTCAGGTCCTGGCTCAGCAGCCTATAAAGTCAATATTTCAGCAAAGTCTTTGATTATCGCAGCATGATCATTTTCATCTTCCACGAACAGGTTCTTGACTCCCTCCACGATATCATCATAGGCAACTTCAACAATCAGATCTGAAGGTTTTGAGAAAGTTTGATCAATGGTAGGAATAGGTTTTGGCAATGCAATCTCCTTCCTTTTATTCTTTCGTGCTTTCTTCACTTCTTCCTCAGTTGGCTCATATCCCAAACCGAATGTAAATTGTTGCGTAGGGAGAACGACTGGCTCAACCCGCCCATTTAGTGTTTTCCCTAGCCCAAATCCAGGTTGGTACCCATTTCTCACCATTTCTTTTGCAACCATAATTGCGGCACATGATCTTTTGAACTCTTGAGTTTGACATACTTCACTCTCCTTAGTGACATTCACAACCTCCCAAGCGTGGTAAGCTGCTCCGTCGAACCCTCCTTCTGCCTCGACGAATGGGGTGGATTGCTCTAGATAGAAAGACGTGTCTCCTTCTCCGTGTATACATATTTGTTGCTGATCCCACTCGAATTTGACAGTTTGGTGCAAAGTAGATGGTACGGCCCCAGCCAAATGGATCCACGGTCTACCTAACAACATGTTGTATGTCGTGGAAATATCAAGTACTTGAAAATCCATAATGAATTCAACAGGGCCAATCAACACTTTCAACTCTATTTCCCCAATAGGGCGCCTTTGAGCCCCATCAAATGCTCGAATATTCATATCACTGGTCTTGAGCTCACTAACATTATATCCGATCTTCTTCAGACTTGCTAATGGACAGATGTTGAGTCCAGAACCCCCATCAATCAATACTTTAGCCACAAACATGTTACGACACTTGACAGTTATATAGAGCGCTTTGTTATGCATACATCCTTCTGGCGGCAGTTCTTCATTATCGAAGCTGATTCGATGGCTGTCAAGTACGCGCTCAATCATCCCAGCTAACGCCTCACTAGTTGTTTCGCTTGGGACATATGCTTCATTCAAGATCTTCAACAGTGCATTTCTGTGCATATCTGAACTCAAAAGCAAAGAGAGAATAGGAATTTGAGCATTGGTCTTTTTCAACTGATCCACAACTGAATAACACTAGCCTTAATCTTCCTCAGAAATTCTTCTGCTTCGAATTCAGTCACGACCCTTTTGGGAGGTACATTGGTTTCCTTAACTTGCCCCAATCTAACTAGCTCTTCTGGAGAATAGCATCTTCCAGACCTTGTCATTCCTGATGTCTTAACCTTGTCAGTGATCGTGTCCTTTCCTCGACATTCCATCACAGTTTGTTGATAATTCCATGGTACGGCTTTTGTATCGAGCACTGGTAACTGATTTGGTGCTTGAGCTACTTCCACAGGCGTTGATGAAGCTCCTAATATCTCGACAGGCACACAACCCCTTATCACTACAGCCGGAGAAGCAACGGCTACAAAATCATGATCCTCCACACGATCCACAGGCACTATAAATTTGGCTGGGTCATCAACATTTTCATCTATTCCAATCATATTTATCGTGGCCCCATCATGGGTCGGGAGTGGATTGTTAACCACATTTGGTGTTGGTGGTTTGACCGTGATCTGTTTTGCTTCAATAAGATCCTCAACCTTATGCTTCAATGCGTAACAACGATCAGTGGAATGGCCTTTTACCCCCGAATGATATGCACATGTCTTAGTGGGATCAAAGCTTCTGGGTAATGGATCTAGAATTCTACCTTCCACAGGATATACTAAGCCTGAAGCTTGCAGCCTTTCGAAAACAACGCTCAGTGGTTCTCCCAATGGTGTGAAATTGCGAAACGGTTTATTTGGGCGAGGTGCGGATGCATTGTTTGGATGATGAGGTTGTGATGGTGGAGCTGGATATGTTGGTGGTCGTGGAGCTCGATATGCTGGTTGTGTGTTGTAAACAGGGTAGGATATTTGTGGTGATTGAGGTTGGTAAGATGACAAAGCTTGGTCGTAGGGATGTGGAGAATATTGGAAATATTGTGAGTGGTGAGCGTTAGGCTGGTATCGCGGGGGTCGTTGATGGTGGTATGATGTGTTTCCCAAAGCCATTACCGATGCTGCTTCCTTTTCTTTTTTTCTTTCCGTTTCCGAGAGTACCTGTTTGTATAGCCCTACTAGTAGACTGCAAAGCCGCAAGACTTGTTATTCTCCCTGTCTTAATGCCATCTTCGATCATGTCCCCAGCTTTGATCACTTCTGCAAAAGTTTTTCCACTCATTGTCACCAAACGTTCATAGTATTCCGGTTCTAGTGCTTGAATGAAGAAAGTAACCATTTCTGTCTCCTCCATGGGTGGGTGTACCCTAGATGCTTCTACTCTCCACCGTATAGCATATTCTCGAAATGATTCGATCGACTTTTTCTGCAACTTTGTAATTGAGATTCTGTCAGGAGCGATCTCAACATGAAACTTGTAGTGATCCACAAAAGCATTTGCCAAATCATCCCAAGTACGCCATTTGGTTGTATCTTGCTTGGAATACCACTCCAAGGCTTTCCCACTCAAACTTTGATTGAATAGTTTGACTCTTATCCCTTCATTCTTTCCTACGCCAATCAACTTTTCACAATAAACTTTCAAATGAAAGAAAGGGTTTCCCGACCCATCAAACTTCTCAAATTTTGGGATCTTGTAACCTGGTGGCAATTCTACCTCAGGAAATGCACATAATTCTTCATATCTCACGCTTTGATTACTACCCAGTCCACGCAAACTTCTCATGGCATCTTCCAAACTTTTGAGCTTTCTATTTATCATTTCATCATTAACTGACCGTGCCTCATTTTCAACTTCGACATAATGATCAACATCTGTGCGACATTGTCCTTGAATCTGTGTCATGGGTGGAGTTGTGGTATAAGTATACACTGGCGGAACTTGATGTGTGTCATGTGCTGGCGGTATGAATTGAGCTTTTGAAGAGGTGGTTGTAAATAAAAAGGGAGCATTTTGAGTGAGGTGTTCGGAACGAACTGGCTGAGAAGTGGTGAAATAATTTGCTTGGTTAAATTCGTCCAAATTTGGGAATGGAGGTGGCATAGGCAAAGTCTGACGAACCCCATGAGATGGAGTCATATGTGGTGGCGTTTGAGAAAATGACCGGTTGTGAAGTACCATGTGACTTAATTCAGCAACTCGTCGCTCCAAACGAGCAATGATCTCCAAATGTGTTTCTGGTTGATTAGAAGATGTGGGATCACTCGTGATCGGCAAACTAAGAGATGGCTCAGATGAAGTGGTTGCATTGATCAAACTTTGATCCATTTTAGAACGAGTCTTTTTAGTTAACCAGATGATTAGTGATGAGTCAGAGTCTGATTTCTTGGCTCTAGACCGTGTGAAATATGGATGCTCCGCCAGTTCCCCTTTAGCACAAGTCAACCTTTTATTTTGAAAATAAATTTTAAAAAGAAAAAAGATAAAACAAGAAAAAGAAAAAAGAAAATGAGTCAGTATACGGTAAGGACATATTATTGCATATAAACACATTATTGCACATAATACATCGCGTTTTATAATGCAAGGGACCTCTTTATGCCAGAGGTAGGCCTAACGAATATTTGAAGGACAAACATGTCTTTTATGTATTATTCCACAACTCCTCCTAAAAGTAATTTGCAAGAATAAAAATTATTACATGCCAATAATACATCTCAAAATCAACCTAAGATATCTAATACTTCAACTTCACTAATTTCCTTTGGTTGTCTTCAACCTCCGGCATTAATTAATGCTCCACGGCAACCTGCAACAAAATGTCAGTTTCCTTGAAATATTTATCTATAGAGTATTAGGTCCACATATTCCACATATTTGTCCTTCAAATAATGCACATAGATAGTGAGTAGTGTCACTTAGAGTCATAGACTCATTTGGACATTTGGTAAGGTTGACTAATGAACTTAATACACCAAGGGTATTAAGCTTCCTAGGTTTAAAATGATGCATGTCCTTACAAGGTTTTGGTTTCGCTCTACCCTAGGTAGACTAAGAATGGTTTTCCTATGACACAAGGCTCCCCCAAGCGGACAACTTGGAAGTGGAAAGTCCGTGGCCGTCGACTGCACCGCCGATCGACTAAATCCACAAGATCGATCCAACTAAAAGGTAATTTAGTAGTGCACGGGCGCAAACTGCGAAGCCGCTTTAAGTGTGTGAATATGTGTGAGTTTTCCAGGAGTGGAAGAAATATGAGCGGAATGCCAATTTAAGGAAAGCAATAACATACATATTACATAGAAATTCATATAAAGAATAGAACAATAATAAACATTTAAAAACATATAAAGCAAAAAAATACAAAAAATTAAAGCAATACAAACAAAACATCCAACAAATTATTTATTAACCTAAGTTGTTATGGTTAGAGCCAAAAGTCCCCAGTGGAGTCGCCAAGCTGTCACACCCCATTTAAACCGGGTTGATTTATGAGGTATGACGTATTGGTGATTCCTATTTATTTGTTTTAAGGAGTCGCCACCTAATTAATTTAATGGTGAATTAGGACACCTAGAGATTAACTAAGGTAAAGTTAAAACTAAACCTCCGTTAATAGTCTGCTTAACCAGTGTGATTCTAGGTAAGGGCTCTATATTATCCTAAAGGGAAGGGGTTAGGCATCCTTTAGAATCCGTTAACTTACGGTTATCCGACCAACTTAGGTTGATTAATTAAGGCTAGGGATGCAAATATAATATTTAAAGTTAAAGAAAATAGCTTATAAATACTACTGAAATTTTAAAAAAATATAAACTATTGCTTGATATAAGATTTAGAGAAAATATAATAATTTATATAAAGGAAGATTTCAAACGTCATTTTGAATAAAACTTATAAAATTGCTAAAAAGATTTAAATAATAATGCTTCTTAAAATAAGATTTGCATAGAATATACAAATAGAAGAAGACGCAGGTTTGTACAGTATTTTAATAAATATTTGAAACAAACCAAACGGAGAGATATTAATAATTCTTTTCTGTGATTTTAAGAGCATGAACAAATATAAAATAACTAATGTGAATCTTAAGTAAACTCATATTATATCAATACACTTATATTATATCAATACGGTGTTATAGAAATGCTTAGACTTATTTTTCTTTAGAAGAAAATTATGATAAAAAAAAGAACATGAATTTCCCTCCTTTTTCATTAATTTTTATTAATTATGTTTAGCTAAAATGATGTGCGATTGATTCCAAATTTTGAAGAGTTATTTATAAACGTAATACTTGATTTTATATTTTTACATACTAATGACATTTTGAAGGTTTAGATAAGAAGAACATAATTTCTTTCATTTAAATATATATATATATAATCATTTTTTATTTTTTTTGCAAATAGATCTTTAAATAAATAAATATTAAACACTATAAATGGTTTTAACATGAAAAGAAAAAGAAAGAGTAAAATTTATAGAATTGTTTGTTTGTCTTTCTTGAACTAATTACCCTTTGCTAAAACTAACCCGCTAATTTATTAGAGTTCATCTAAGTTAAGAAAGCAAAACAAAGTAAAAGGGGTTAGTCGAATAATACAAACTAAATACATAAAGTAAAATAAGATAAAAAGGATGGAAATTAAATGGATCAGCCCGTTTTAGGGACTGCGGCGGCTGTTTTTCGTTCGCTATTGGGCCTTGGCCCAAAAAGTCTTCTATTTTTGTTGCGGGTTGGCTGGACACAAGAGAAAGTCGTGTTGGGCTTTTAGCCCAACCAAATGTGGAGGAAAAGTGAGTCCCTCGAACTCGTATGTGATGATCATGCATAAGACGAAAGGAAAAGAATTAGTATGCAACCAACGAAATGGTGAAACATGTAAAAATATACACCAAAAATAAGTCGGTTAGGTGATATATAATAGGCATATTTCATGTATACGCAATTCAGCCGCTACATATTTACGATATATAAACAGGGCAACAAACAAACTGAATCAAATTATATGGCACCTATTGTGCACCACATGTATGAGAGTTCGGATACGTGCGACAACTGATATATGTAGAGTATTCAGAGTATACTTGGTATATCTGCAAGAGTATACGCTGATATGCGACCCTTGTATACACTTGGTGTACACCAAGGTTCATATATTATGTATACCTCGAGATATATTATACCACAAACAGAAAATCAGATTAGAGAGTATACGAAGATAAGTCAACGTGAGTGTTTGGAGCATCAGTATAACCAATCAGACAGCGGGCATCAAAGATTAATTTCTGATAACTAAATGAGTAGCCATTTATCAGGAATGCATATGAGATTTCAAACCAATTTTCAGATAAGGGAGTTGAAAGCTGCAGACAAAACAAGCAGAAGCCAAACTGGACTCAAAATACCCTTTCACATTTTACCATTCTACAGACCATTAAAAGCCTCCGCAAATTAAGAAGTAAGTTTTAAAACTACAACTATAGTAAGGAATTAACTGGAAACTAATCTTTCCCTTTAAAGAAAACAGACTATAGGCCTGAGTGCAAATTCAACTTATTTCGAAGGAAAAGAAGAAAGAAAAGGAAACACAGAATCTATCTTTGATTCAAAAAAGATATAAAATTGATTCTATACCCAAAAGAGAATAAACCAAATACGTAGTTGTCGTCTTCCTAAAGCAGTTTTAGAAGGCAAAAAGGCCTGTTTTCATCACTACCTATTTTCAATCCAATATACGAATTCAGGCAGCGTAGTACTTTGAATACACTGAGCTACTTTGGGCTCTTCCAAATAAATATTCAACCTCACGGCCACATTTCTTATCAACTATCTCGGGTAAACACACACATGGGCAGCTTCATTTCTTAATCAACAGGCAAATACAAAGACAAAGAAACATACATTCGTCTAATCCTAATATTTGATGTTCAATCCAAATGCATATTAACATCTGCCTTTGTCCAAAAAAAGCTGACATTTGATCTTACTAAAACATGCTTTACACAATTTAACAGAGTACCTTACACATATGTGAACGACCTACAAACACATAAAGAATATAAACCAGCTTGAAACACATAAGGCAATGGCCACACACAGCCTTAAGATTGCTAATAATATTCAAACGATATACTGAGGATCAAATTACCCATCGGAGAGTGAAATGTACCAAACTCAAACTAAACAAAATAAAAACTGAACCAAACTAATCTAAGCAGAACTAGAATGACATCTATCAGTATTATCACATTGCCTCAACCCATGAAAATGTAAGCACATGAAAGCAGATGATACCAAACAGAGGCTGATATAAGCACAACATCGATCAAACATGATTATTCAACATACTGAATCTCTACTAAACAAGGCCTAGGCTACCAAATAAGCAGGAATTAAATACCCTCAGGCATGATTAAATTCAGCCAATAAGAAGAACACAACCAACTTTCACATATGCAATCCTAATTTAAACTACCGAACAACATAATTATACTAACAAACTTCGACATGCCCAAATCAAACACCTGACGATTCTTACTCCTTAACTAATACTGAAACTGAACAAATACATGACGACATGGGAAACTAACTCCTACAAATATCACATAAAAAAAATGAACTTCAAAGAAGAGGGGAAATTGCTGACCTTCTTCGGGTGCAGCGAAGTGGGTGTGGGGTTTCGATATCACTCGAACACTACAAACTCCGATCTCGAATTTATTCGGGCTCGAAAACGGTTGCTGGAAATGAAAGAGGACCAGAATAATCCTCTATTTCGAATCCATATCAAAACAAGATTAAAACTTATGAAGACTTAGTAATTTTTAGACGGGAATTTGAAGCGATTAAAAGAAACTCAAAACTTTAGGGGATTTCTGCCGCTAAACAAAATTGTTCTTGGGGAATTTTATAAATCAAAGATCTCGTTCCTGGGAGGTTCTTCCCGATCCAAAAAAAATCCCCCCTTTTATCGATGAATGAACCCCATTTTATAGGGTTTTGGGTTCAAGACAAAAATGGCGAAAGGAATAGAGGGAGAAGTAACGTGGTGATGTCAGAGCACGTGGGGGTATGGGTGTGGTGGAGATGATGGTCACGTGGTGTCAGAGGTATGGGTGCAGGATGGGGGTCACGTGGTGAGGATGGAGTGGAACAGAGGGATGGCAGAGGAGCGGAGATGTCGGGCGTGAGTGGAGATGATGGATATGGGTGTGATGATGTCGGAAAAGTAGTGGGGGTAACGTGGGGGGAAGAGGGTTGCGGCGCTAGGGTTTTGGAGGGTTAAGGGAAAGGGAAGGGATGAAGGAAAGGAGCGGCGGGCGAAAAAGGGAGGAGGGGAAGGGAGAGCCGCGGCGGAGATGAGAGGAAAGAGGGGAGGGGAGGCGGAGACGAGGAGGAGAAATGAAGGGGAACCCCTTTGGGGTTCCCTTATTTTCTTGAAAATGGGTCGGACCAGTCCGTAAATGGACTGGGTCAATTTTTAGACTGGGTATTAAAAGAATAGACTAATAAATTCAAACATGGACTGGTCTAAAAATTGAGTAAAAAAATATGGTCTAGTCCAAAAAATATTAGGAGTTAATTGGACTTTGATTTGGGGTCCGGTAAGTCAAAATACGGACCGAGTGGAAGAAATAGTTTGGCTTCTAAATTTGAATAAGAGACCTATTTAAATAACTTGTGTTAAAATATTGTTCGACATAAAATATGCAATCATTAATGCTCAGATAAAAAATGGCGTTGTAATAGCCGTGCAATAATATTTCAAAAATCCACAGTAAGATAAATACTATTATTTAATTATGCAAAGATAAATGCGACGTGTGTGCATAAGCTGGTAAAATGCCGAAATGATAAAAATTGTGAATTATAATAATAGTAATAAATAATGAATTATAATAATAGTAATAAATAATGATAATGATAATAATAATAATAATAATAATAATAATAATAATAATAAATGCGGTAATAGTAATAAGAATAATTGATAGAATAATGTAATAGCGGTATTGATAAGGGCTAATAATTATAGTAAACATAATATATATATTTTTTATTTTTCCAAAAATATTAGAAGCGCAAATAGGTATTTCGGAGGAGAGACGGGACAAAATTGGGTGTCAACAATCAATAAATGTTGTATTTAAAAAAAATTATAGTAGCTTATTAAATTTGTCATGAACTATAGTTTGCTCATTTGGTAAGATTGTATAAGGACTTGGAAAGTTTTGATAGTTTTTATAACTTGTGGGGTTGTCATGCTTATCAGAAAAAATACAACTTAAGAAATTTAAATTGCATGTCCAAACAAAACTTCAACTTCAAATCAACCTGATTTCAAATCATGTCCAAATGGAGCCAAAGTACTTAATAATTAGAATAAAATAGGCTTAAAGTAATAAATTATCTTTTAATTTTTAAACTAAACAAGTAAAATTGAACGGAAAGAGTAGTTTAGTGGTGCCGAACTGGCTAAGAAAGGAAAGGGAAGGTGAAGCAGCGAAAACTATTATGAAATCATAGTAAAAAGTACACATTCCTCATCTATTTGAATAAAAACTTTATCTTGAATAATTCAGAAATTGAACCTGATGCCTTTTCCTGCCGAGGGTCTATCAGAAATTGTTTTTCTATCTTTACAAGGTAGAGGTGAGGTCTTCGTACATTTTACCCCATTCAGACTCTACCTAGTGAAATTATACTGACTATGTTATTGTTGTTGATCAAATGGCTTTACGTATTTTTGTGGGGAAAAAAATGTATAAATTGCCACACTTGTTTTCAGAAAAATGTTGGAACAAATTTTTCGAAATTTTTCCAAAGAGGCTAAAATTTCAGCACTTTAGATTTATAAATTGGTACGGAGATGTAATTTGTATTTTGGAAATCCTTTTACCATTACCTCATACGATAATTTTCCGAATTGCGGTAGGCATATATAGGTTCTTGAAATAATTCTGCTGATTAGTTCCTCACATATGATTTGTGGAGAAGTCTCCTAAGCATACTGGCTAATTTTGTATCCTTTTATGAACCTTGTTTTGAACATATTCAATCAAAATTCATTAAAATGCTGATGAAGTTCTTTTGTACCTAGTGTCCGGTGTTGATTTTGGGCTTGATTAATTTAAATTAGAGCTGAGAAATTTCACCATAAGGGTAAAACGCTTCTTACTAAAGACGATTTTATTTTCAAGATTCAGACCCGAAATTCCTAATTAACATGTAGGAATACTTACCATCACTGTAATTTCAATAAATAGAAAAATTCTTAATATTACTCATAAACTTTTATATTTAGATCAAAGATTAAGGCCGAGAAACATTAATAAAAATATCAAAGCATTAAAATAAAATTCCAAATATTCAATGCCACAGTTCAAGTGCCTATATTTCTAAGTGTAAATTTTGCATAAAAAGATAACGAAAGGTGATACAGATTTTGTAGGTGTTTGGGTATGAATTTAAAATTAGGCGAAAGTCATAGATAGCCCTCTAAACTTTGTCACCTTTTCCTCATGGCTAACTAAACCTAAACTTGTTCCAATGTGATACCTAAACTACTCTGAATTTGTACCACATAAGCACTTTTTTGACAATCAGGAAAAAATATAAAGAGAGTGTAGTCCACTCGCGATGACGTGGCAAACAGACTAATTAAAAGGTGACATGTGGCATGGGGTCCAAAAGAATTGGGCAACCCATCACTTTTAAAAAAAATCAATGAAGAAACCCAACCCAACCCAACCCATCACTTTAAGAATGGACACGTGGCAACTTTTATTAAGAAACCCAACCAACCACTTAAAAAACCCGTACCCGACCCAAAACCCAACACCGGTCCGACCCAATTCCCTCTTAATTTTTCGCCCACCACCCTCTGCTGCCACACACCACCTTCTAATTCATTCTCCTATTCACCACCGTGTTCCTCCATAAAACCATCACGAAAGCACTATGTTTTTTCATTGAACAACCACAAATCACCCTTAAAGTGCAATTGTCGAATACCGGAGATTTTGCACACCCATGTACAACTCCGTTAATAAACCAACAAAAATGAGGAAACGCCATTAGAGGGGAGTGGGGAATTCAGCTACTGCCATGGTGCTGCAAAATTTTTAGCCCGAATTAAAAACTCCCATCAGCAAAAATGGAGAAAATCTAATGTTCAACTACCATTCTCCTATTCGTCATTGTTTGTTGCTACACATGAACAATGCGTTTTCTAACTGGGTTTTGCCCAATTTCCTACTGGGTGTCACTAAATTTGATCAAAGATTCCTTTTTTCCAACTGGGTTTCCAACTGGGTGTCTCTAAATTTGATCAAAATTCCATTTTTTCAACTGGGTTTTGCTTAATTTCCAACTGGGGGTCTTTCAGTTTGAACAGAGTTTCCATTTTCCTAAGTGGGTTTTGCTCAATTTTCAACTAGGTCTCTCTCAATTTGATCAAAAATTTCATTTTCTCAACTGGGTTTTGCAGATTTTCCAACTGGGTCATAGTCAATTTGATCAAAAATCCTATTTTCCCAACTGAGTATCTCTAGATTTGACCCAAAAAGAAAAAAAGCTCTTGTTCCTCTTCCATACAACGAACCCATTCATTGAATGCATGTGGGAAGAATATCAGTTTATGGTTTTTTTTTTTATGAATTTTTTGATTTAAAGAAGAAGAAATTGGGTGTCTATATTCTTGATGTAAGGAATTTGTGGGTTTCTAAAGTTGAGGGAGTGAAAAGAAGAAGAGAGACACCAATGGAATCACCCTTAAAAGTTGTTCTTACCACCAAAGTTTGAGGCTTCACCAATGAAAAAATAGATGCGGATGATGATGAGTTCCACCACCATCACACAATGGCGATAGCACGAAATCATGGTAACGAGGGAGGGTGTGGTTCGGTTTTCATTGGTTGCGGTTCTGTCACGACCCGACTAGGGCGCCGCGACGAGCACCCGGTGCTAGCCCACTCGGGCACCCTCTTAGCTTACTCTTATGCTTACATCTAGGTGAGCCACGTAATTAGATATACATTTCCATTCATTCATCAACTAGTCCGATTGCACGACAACATCTTTAATCATCATAGGCATCTGTGCCACAACAATGTACATGGGCCGACGAGGCCAACAAAATGACATACAAAATATAGGCTGACAAGGCCGGACATATCTAACCATATACACGTGACTACGAGCCTCTAAGAAGAGTATAACATATCACATGAGCGGGACAGGACCCCGCTATGCCCATAATTACATACATAAAAGAATAAGTACCCAAAAGCTACGGCTATGAAAGAAATGGAGCTCTGCTATGCAATCTCTGAATAAGCAGCTATGGATCAAGTCTGTTTCCCTGTGCACCTGCGGGCATGACGCAGCGTCCACAACAAAAGGACGTCAGTACGAAGAATGTACTGAGTATGTAAAGCATGATCAACATCGATATATAAGCATAATGAACAACATATGAAATAGCATAGGAGGGGAGACAATAATATCATCGTCATAGTACTTACCTGCCTTTCGTAGGACTTTCCATTTTTCATACGTATGAGTACACCTACGTCATCATCCGTATTCCATAATAGTACTCGTACCATACTTGTGCTCATATTCGTATACATGTCCTTATTCGTATTCTTATACATAGTCTTATCACATTCATATTCATATTATATACATAGTCATTTCATATACATAGCATTTACATAGCATACCCGACCTCATAGGATCGGTGTTTCATACATACTTGGCCAACCAAGGCTCAAGGTTACTCATACCTGGCCCTACCAAGGCTTCAGGGTTATCCGTACCATCTGCAGAGGTGTGCGCGCGTTTCGTAATCGTATACATACTTCATACATATATCTTACTCGGCGTTATAAGCTCGGGGTTCATTATAGCCCTTCATAGGCACATATAAGTATAATAGCCCGTAGGCACCTTTTGCATCATTATTGATATCATTATCATTATCGTTACTTCTATATCATAGGCTTACTCGTCGTACGAGGTGCGTAGTACAATCGTAGTACACATCAAGGATCGTGAGCTTATGAGCTCGGAATATCAATCATTTGAAGACAACATACTCATATAGAGGATTTAAGAGTTTGGCCAAAGAACCATGCCTTATGAAAGAAGGGTTAGCCTTACATACCTTTTCGTCGGACTATTCTACACATGTACGTTCCCTTCCAATGCTAGCGTTTATACCTTCATTAATATCATAATAATGGTCATTAGTCATTCACACTATCCACATTCTCAATTCACTTCCATTCATCCATATTCATGGTCACAACACCCAACTTCGTTCGTTCATATACAATGTCTATTTCATGGCCCTATCGTCATTTATAACACATTCATGTCACAACACAACAACAATCATGATTCGCTTCAAACTATTCCTCAAAATGTCACTATTCATCATTCATGACCTAGTTGAATAATATTTTCTACAATCCATGCATTTCAACTCTCCAATATCTTAAACATCATATAAATATCATGAATCTTACCTTAGAAGTTGTAGGAACAAGCTTTAGTTGATAATACTCCACTTTGAGCAAAACCCTAGTTTTTCTCCATTTGGATTTCTTGACTTGGATGACCTTTGATGAAGTTCTTACTCTTGATTCACTTGTTTTATGTTGTTGATGACTTATGATCCTTGAAAACTTAGATAATAAATGTAGAGAGAGGTTTTAGAGAGAAGGTGTGTAATGTGGAAATGAAATAAAACAAGTCTTGGTTCCCTTATTTAATGAATTGCAAAATCTGTGTTGAAGTGAACAGTGGTCGTAAACTGAGTTTACGACCCGTCCTCCAGTTTACAGACCGTCCATCATGGGCGTATTTAATCATATCAGGACCAGAAGCTTTAGGCTGCAACCATGGTGATTTACGACCATGGTTTACGGGTCGTAAATCACTTTACGGTCCGTAAACCAGGTCGTATTCTACCATTTCCTCGACTGGCAGAAAGTTGAAGTCTTGCATGCCAGTTTACGACCTTCCAGTTTACGGACCGTATACCATTTTACGGTCCGTATTTGCACTTTACGACCACTGGGCAGATTTCAAATCTACAATTTTTCATATTTCTTAGACTTCTCATTTTAATCATCCATATCCATGCACATGCATTGCTCACCTCACCTTGCCTTATCTTAGCCAACTTTCTCGTCTTACGTCGGATTCCTTTGAAATCTCGCCTAAGGTCATCAAACGTCGTTTCTTGCTCATGGACATCATGCACCCATACCTATCACTAGTTCATTCACTTGCATACCAACGGAGAATTTTCCGAGGTGTAACAGGTTCCATCACCAACACCGACCACCGTCCTTATACCTTTCTGTTGGCCGGAAATAGAAACCATCGTGTTTTAATTTGGAATAGGATGGAACGGGTTTTGGGTCGGGTATGATTTTTTTTTAAAGTGATGGGTTGGGTTGGGCAGCCCAACGAAGAAGAAGACCCAAAAAAAAAAGGAAAATTGGGCAAAAAAAGCCTCTCACGTGCCTGTGATGTGTGCATTACACACATTTTGCCATGTCAGCAAAAAGTATTCAATAAGTATAAATTTGAAGTAGCTTAGGTATCAAATTGGAACAGGCTTAGATTTAGGTAGCCATGAGGAAAATGTGACAAAGTTTAGGGGGCTATCTATGACTTTTGCCTTAAAATTATTGATTTGAAGTTAAAAATTTGTTTGGATATATTTGAATTTTAAGTTGTATTTTTTCCTTTTAAACATGAAAATTCCGAAATTTGTGAAAACTATCAAAAATTCCCAACTCTTGTACGCTCTTACCAAATGAGTAAATCATAGTTCACAAGCAAGGTTTCATAATACCTGACATATCTCTATCTTTTATATTATTGTTTACAATTACATGTTGTTACAAACATTCAAATACACATAATTTTATAAAGATTCGTTGGTCCAATAAATCAACAATAATTGTAAGTAGCCATTCTTCAATATAATCCTTCCACATGGTATGAATAATTTTTTCACGTCGAGTATGGGTCTTTTTCATAAATTTTAAAATTTATGAGTTTATTTTTGCAAAATATAAACTCAAGCATTTAGTTTTAAATTTTTAAAAAATTAAAATCAAAAACTTGGAATTGAGACTCTACCCTTTGTGGGCTTTAGGTGAAACTGAATTTTGAAATCAAGATTTCAATTTAAAGTTGAAGTTTTGATCAAATTTTATAAATAAATTTCAAATCAACAACATACTTAATGTGGTCCCACAAGCAGGGTATTGAAAGGGTGGTATGTACGCAGACCTTACCCATACTTTTGTGAGGTAAGGAGGTTGTTTTCGGTAGACCATCGGCTAAAACATATTTTCCATAAGAGTTTAAAAAAAAAATGCAATAGTAGAAAAATATTGAAGACAGAAAATAATGACATCAAAATAATAAGGATAACTAAAGTAAAAGAAACAACAGTAGTAATAGAATTGAAGAATAAAATAATGTTAGCATAATAATGAAAATATAGGTAAGGGAGCAGATGGGTATTTCATGCTAGAACAATGCTCTATACTGAGAAAAGAGAAATCGCCCGACTACGTACTAACTGTCTATCCTAATTATTGAGTTTCATGCTCTCCTTTTAGGGACCACGTCTTTGATGAGCTGAAGACATGTTATGTCTTGTCTAATCACCTCCCCCTAATTCTTCATCAATCTACCTCTACCTCTCATTAAACCTATCACTGCCAACCTCTCACACCTCATCACCGAACATTTGTGTTTCTCCTCTATACATGCCCAAATTATCTCAACTTCACTTCCCGCATCTTATCTACCACGACGACCATTCTCATCTTGCCATGTCTATCTTTGTTCATAATCTTGTCTCTCCTAGTATGCTCACACTTCCATCTAGGTATCCTCATTTCTGCTACTTTCGTCTCCTGAAAATATGAGAGTTTTGGACTGATCAACACTCAACCCTGTATAACATAATCGGTCTAATAACCACTTTATAAAACTTACCTTTAAGTTTTAATGATACATTCTTATCACATAGAACACCATATGTGAGCATCTATTTCATCCAACCCGCTCCAATATGATGTGCGACATCCTCATCGAGCTCCCCATTTTTTTGGATTATAGACCCAAGATGCTTGAAGCATATTCTCTTAGGGATGACTTGAGTATTAATCCCCACTTCCTCATCCACCTCTTGTGATGTGTCACTAGACTTACGCTTCATGTACTCTGTTTTAGTGTTGCTCAGCCTGACGTCTTAATTAGGCTCTAAGGTTTACCTCTAGCTCTCCAGTCTATAGTTAACTTCGTCATGTGGCTCGTCGATCAATATTATGTCATTTGCAAATAACATACACCATAACACCTTCCCTTAAACATGTCGCATCAATTCATCCATCACCAATGCCATATAAACACAAATTTCATATCAAAGCTTCAAATTTGAAGTCTAGATTGCATGGCCTAACAACCCCTTTTTATTTTCATATGAAGCTAATCAGCAAATTTTTTGTAATATTTCTTTTTTCTTACTCCATCCGTCCCGAAATGTGACACTTTTCGCTTCACGAATGTGAATTTAATTAATTTTTGAGCCTAAAGTGGATTAGATCAGCTTAACATTCTAAAATTAAAATTTAGATATTAAAAAACTATACAAAAAATACCATAAGTTGCATTTCTTCTTATATCGATATGATGAAAAAAATAAACTTTATATTAGGAGCCGTTTGGCCATAAGAATTTTTCAGTTTTTTTGGAAATCAGCATTTGGGCATGAAAATTCCAAATACAATCATGCTATATTTGAAATTTGAAAAACACCTAAAACCTTATTTTCACTTTCAATACATTCAAACAACCAATTATTATTTGCAAAATTATAATCAAATACAACTCCAACTCCAACTCCAAACTCAAAATTTCAAATAAAGTGAAAAATATTTGATTTTCGTGAACAAACGCCTACTTAACATTGAGACATATGCAATGGACTGATGGAGTAATAATTAAGTTTTTTTTTTTTTTTTTTCCCTAAGTTGTACTTGAGCTTTGTTCCAGACTCGTTGCATTACATTACAATTTACAACATACAAAAAATACCATAACTCACTCTGCGGATCTCGCAGATCTGAGAAAGAACACCAAATTTTTCTCCTTAAAAACCCACAATTCCCACAACATCACCATTTTGATCCAACCATTTCTTCGATCAATCTGAGTAAGTCCTATTTTGTTATCTAATCTTTATATTTCTGTTTCGATCAATCACTCTATTATATCCCATTCTAGATCTGTTCTCTGTTTAATTTCAGTATGTGGGTCCTCTTGCATTACCAAATTTTGACTATTAGGGCTATTTTTCTTGTTTCAATTTAGTATTTAGAAGTGGTGTATGCTGTTATGTTTGTTTTTTTAAAAATGTATATATAATCCGAGTTGAAAACAGAAGGGTTAGATCCGCCTATGTTAAGCTGAGCATTAATGATTTTGATTAATTTTTGGGTGATGTATT
The DNA here is from genome assembly GCF_019175385.1 of Lycium barbarum. Taxonomy (NCBI): domain Eukaryota; kingdom Viridiplantae; phylum Streptophyta; class Magnoliopsida; order Solanales; family Solanaceae; genus Lycium; species Lycium barbarum. The sequence goes on from NC_083344.1 coordinate 126,637,584, forward strand.
TAGGAAGAGTAGTTGTTTAATTAGATGAGTAAAATGTGTTTTTATGATCTTGTTACTGATATAGAGTGATGAGGTGGTTCAATTTGGTTTTGAAATAGAGTTCGATGGATGCCCGATTTATATATAGTGTACTGTCTAATTTAGAATTGAGAGGCATTGTTGATATATTGATTAATTGATGATCACATTTTACTTGCAGCATTGTTGATATATTGATTAATTGATCACATTTTACTTGCATTTCCGGCACTAGGTTGTAGTGATTGAATCGCGTAACCATCCCTTGTTCTGCTAGTAACATCTTTTATGAATCTAACAAACATTGGTTCTTTTTATATGAGGTAATTTAAAAAACATTGTTAAAAGTTCAATCCTTGTTCCAAAAAAAAAAAGAAAAAAAAAAGGGTTAAAAGTCCAAATTTTTTCTTTTGCAATTTCATTAACTTGTTCATTTTTTCTTATAAGGATTTTCATTTAGGTGTTCCTGTATTTTGGATAGCTTTGCGGTTTGAATCCCTCTTTTGCAAGGATTTATTCTTTTATAATCAAAGAATCGATGTTGCATAAATAGTTCTTTACATAGAACTGCTTAAGAGTAATTTAACTGTTTCAACCAAACAAAAGTTGGACTCTTTTTATGTTGTTACCTTTAACAAAAAAAAAGTTGGACTCTTTTTGTGATTGTTGCCACTTTGTTCTCTTTTGTCAAAGTTATAATATGTCATCTTGAAACTTATGGGAAAGTTTAAGTTTCAGGTAAGCTACCTTAGAATAAAATGGAGAAGTCCTGTTCTTTGCTGATACACTTTGATAAGGGCACACCAGCTCTTGCCAATGAGATCAAGGAATCCCTTGAAGGGAGCGATGTTCCTGCCAAGATTGATGCCATGAAGAAAGCTGTCATGCTTTTGTTGAATGGTGAAACCCTACCCCAACTGTTTATTACTATTATTAGATATGTTTTGCCCTCTGAAGATCACACGATTCAAAAGCTGCTACTTCTGTATTTGGAGATTATTGAGAAGACCGATTCTAAGGGGCGTGTGCTTCCTGAAATGATCCTAATTTGTCAGAACTTGAGGAATAATTTGCAGCATTCAAATGAGTACATTCGTGGAGTTACTTTGAGATTCCTTTGCCGGCTGAATGAGGCTGATATAATTGAACCTCTAATTCCATCTATTATGAGCAACTTGGAGCACCGGCATCCGTATGTTCGCCGGAATGCAATTCTTGCTGTGATGGCTGTTTACAAGCTTCCACAGGGCGAGCAGCTCCTGGCAGATGCACCGGAAAAGATTGAGAACGTTCTTACCACAGAGCAGGATCCGTCAGCTAAAAGGAATGCGTTTTTGATGCTTTTCCAATGCGCTCAGGAACGTGCTGTCAATTACCTCTTGACCCATGTTGAGAGAGTATCTGATTGGAGTGACTTACTTCAAATGGTTGTGTTGGATTTGGTCCGAAAAGTTTGCAGGACAAACAAAGGGGAGAAAGGGAAGTACATCAAGATAATAATATCACTGCTCAATGCCCCTTCTGCTGGTGTTGTCTATGAATGTGCTGGAACTCTTGTTTCTTTGTCTTCTGCCCCAACTGCTATAAGAGCTGCAGCCAATACCTATTGTCAACTTCTACAATCTCAGAGTGACAACAATGTGAAGCTTATCGTGCTTGATAGACTGAATGAATTGAAATCTTCTCACAGGGAGATCATGGTTGATATGATAATGGATGTCCTCAGAGCGCTTTCAAGCCCCAATCTTGACATCAGGAGGAAAACACTTGACATTGTTCTTGAGTTGATCACCCCCCGGAATATCAATGAGGTTGTTCTCACACTTAAGAAAGAAGTTATGAAAACCCAGAGCGGTGAACTTGAGAAGAATGGTGAGTACCGTCAAATGCTTATCCAAGCAATTCATTCATGTGCCGTGAAGTTTCCGGAGGTTGCAAGCACAGTAGTCCATCTGTTGATGGACTTCTTGGGAGATAACAATGTCGCCTCTGCAATTGATGTGGTTGTTTTTGTCCGTGAGATTATTGAAACAAATCCAAAATTAAGGGTTTCAATTGTTACAAGGCTACTGGATACTTTCTACCAAATTCGAGCTGCACGTGTTTGTTCATGTGCCCTTTGGATTATTGGAGAGTATTGTTTATCTCTTTCTGAAGTTGAGAGTGGCATTGCAACTATCAAGCAGTGCCTTGGAGACCTACCATTTTATTCAGCTTCTGAGGAAGGCGAAGCTAATGATTCTTCAAAAAAGTCTCAGCCAATAAACTCCACTACTGTTTCGTCTAGAAGACCTGCTGTCCTTGCTGATGGGACATACGCTACTCAAAGTGCTGCCTCTGAAACTGCTTTTTCACCCCCGACAGTAGTGCAAGGATCTTTAACCACTGGAAATCTGAGATCCCTCCTGCTGACTGGTGATTTCTTCCTTGGGGCAGTTGTTGCTTGCACCCTGACTAAGCTCATTTTGAGATTGGAAGAAGTTCAATCATCCAAAGCTGAAGTGAACAAAGCAACAACTAATGCATTACTGATCATGGTCTCAATGATACAGCTAGGGCAGTCTTCAGCTCTTCCACACCCAATTGATAACGATTCCTATGATAGGATAGTTCTATGCGTAAGATTGCTCTGTAACACTGGCAACGAGGTCAGGAAGATCTGGTTGAACTCTTGCCATGAGAGTTTTGTTAAAATGCTTTCTGATAAGCAGATGCGAGAGACAGAAGAGATCAAAGCAAAGGCTCAAATTTCTCACTCTCAGCCAGATGACCTCATTGATTTCTACCATTTGAAGAGCAGGAGGGTAAGAACCTTCAATCTGAACATTTCATTACATTTTCATTAAAAGAAAGAATCTTCAATCTGAACATTATGTGTTTTGATTAACAAGGAGGTCGCCTCTAGCTCTTTTCTCATACTTAAGTTAATATATTTGTGAGAACTATCTTAACTGACCAAAAGATGTTTTATGAGGGTTTTATGTGTAATCCCAATGGTGTCTTCTTTGTGCTGCGCGGGCCTTGCATGGATGCAGGTTTCTTTGCTATTTTATCTCTGCTTCCCACCTTCCTGTCTCAGGCCTTCTGAGAAATGTGCTTTAGGTGCTATTTTCACCATCCAAGAACGGCCGTAGCTTATTCCAGCTTTTTCACAGCTTTCAAGTTTGACTTTTTGTTTCTTTGACTACTGTTTCAATCTACATTAAGAGAGTCATGCAAATTACATTGCATAAGTTTCTTTAAGCATTCAATGTCAATTTAAATATGAATACTAGCTCGGATTTCAATTTTTCGTGAAAGACTATTGTCAAGAGTGCTGATCAGTCCAAACAAAATTAGTTTGTTGTTTTTTGGGGAAAAGGGGGCGGGGGTTGACGACGTACCAAAAGGAACAACAATGAGTTTTACTCGAACATTTGCGTTTGAATTCTTTCTGTTTTCCTCAATTATATGTTTCTTAAGTAGTTTTTACATAATGCCAGAGCTCGTCAATTAGAGCTGTTGTTCGGTTCTTTGGTGCTTCAATGCAGGGAGAAATTTGCTCTTCCATGTCCTAAATTTTTTCTGCTTGCCAGGGCATGAGCCAGCTGGAATTGGAAGATGCAGTCCAAGATGATTTGAAACGTGCCACTGGAGAATTTGTCAAGGATGAGACTGATGCTAATAAACTAAACCGGGTTCTGCAACTCACAGGATTTAGTGACCCTGTTTATGCTGAAGCATACGTGACAGTTCATCATTATGATATTGTCCTAGATGTGACAGTTATTAATAGAACTAAAGAGACCCTCCAGAATTTATGTTTGGAATTGGCAACGATGGGTGATCTTAAACTTGTTGAGCGTCCACAGAATTATACTCTTGCTCCTGAATCAAGCAAACAGATAAAAGCAAACATCAAGGTGTCCTCAACTGAGACTGGCGTCATTTTTGGGAACATTGTTTATGAGACTTCAAATGTGTTTGACCGGATGGTGGTTGTGCTAAATGACATCCATATTGACATCATGGATTATATATCCCCTGCAGTGTGCAGTGATGCTGCTTTTAGAACCATGTGGGCAGAATTTGAGTGGGAAAACAAGGTATGCTATTCCTTGACTATTTACCACCATCGAATAGTTCTTCCCGTCCTAGCATTCTACTCATTTTTAGTTGGAGAATTGAAAATTAAGATTTGGTATAGCTTTTTGTTGTTTTGATGACTTCCAATCTTATGGCGTGGTTTTTTTGGCATCAAACTTTAGGTTACACATAGGTTTTCTAAGAACTTCTATAGGCTATTAATGTTTTGAAAACAATCTAGTTCTCAAGCTAATGGGTCTTGTTAATGTTGTAGATCTTAATTTGTTTATGGAGTTAATTGATTTAATCAATGATATGTTTTGCCTCTAAACTTTGGAGTAGACTCTTGTGTGTCTTACCATCAAAATAGTGGAGCAATGACTGCATGAATTATATTTATAAGCACCTGAGAATGATCCACTAACTTTCTAAATTGCAGGTTGCTGTCAACACTGTCATTCAAGATGAAAAAGAATTTCTTGACCATATAATCAAATCAACCAACATGAAGTGCCTCACTGCGCTGTAAGTTATTCGCTTGCCTAAAAGTGTGGACAGTTGGTGCTTGGTTGTTATGTCTTCATTTACTGATTTTTGATGTTATTTTTGATATCCATACCATCCTGTCCTAGATTTTTGGCATTTTCTATTTTGTATAGTCCAAAGTTGTGATACAGGAAACTTGTTTTGCGACAATTTTGGAGACTAGATTTTTAAAAGAGAAGGAAAAAAAAGCAAGGTAATGTCGGTTATAACAAAACTTGTAGCTGCAGGATTACTCTGCTGAGCAAAACTTAGAACTTCATTATTGATGACAAACAAATTGTGTTTGACTTGGTGTTTATTATTTGTGATTACAGATAAATTGATGTACTTTGATGTAGACGAACTACGAAGAATGCGTTTGACCTGCATGAAAATGTGGAAGTACTTGAATTGATTCTTCATGTCTATGATGGTGTTTGCATAAGACTGGGTTTATATTTTATTAGGAGTACTCTTCTTAGTGGCCTTTAGGATGTAAGTACCATTAGTATCATGGCTGCTGACTTGCTGTTTAGACCTAGGAGCTTTCCAAATGATACCTAGTGTCATAAATCAAAAGTCGTTAGAACAGTGTATCAGGGAAATCTGGCTATTCCACTTATTACATGTTTTATGTTGGGCACCCCGAAAATGTTGGTATTGGTGTATATTCAGAAATCATGAAAGAATATTAAGTTGGATAGGACAAGTTACTTTATCACGGGGAAATTGGTAAGCTGTTTCAAATTGGATCAGACAAGTTACTATTTAGGGGAAATAGTAGTTTAGTTTAGTTTCTTTATTGTACCACTGTTTTCTTTTACTGTTGGATGTAATTGTACTGCTTCATATGAGGTTTGCTAAAATAATGGATTCAAGATCCATAATGGCCTTTCAGTTCACGTTGTTCTGTTACACGTTTGGATATATCGAGCAATATCATTTGTCTTAGTGATGCGTGGTTCTATTGACACTGTATATGCATGCATAATATTGTCATAGTGATGCATGGTTTTATTGACACTGTAAATGCATGCATAATTCCAGGTCTGCTTTGGAAGGGGAATGCGGGTTTCTTGCTGCTAACTTGTACGCAAAGAGTGTGTTTGGCGAGGATGCTTTGGTGAATGTAAGCATTGAGAAACAAGCAGATAGTAAGCTGAGTGGTTACATTAGGATAAGGAGCAAAACCCAAGGAATTGCTCTTAGCTTGGGAGACAAGATAACACTCAAGCAGAAGGGAGGCAGTTGATCAGGTCAACTTGAATTTAGTATCACCTAGATATGCTGGTATCTTATGCTCTCCATCTTTAAAGAGATTTTGCAACTTTATTTTGTTTTACCTTATATTTTTCTCGTGATGGTTAAAATTAGGTGGCTTTTTCTTTTGTGTTTTTAGGACTAACTAATTCTACGGTACCTATTAGATGACATGGCTTTTGCAAGGCATAGAGACTGAAGTAAAAATGAAGTGTCTAAATATTTACTGTAAAAGAAAATATTGAAGTATTGTTATTATTGTCCATTGGATGGGGACTTTTGATACTTTTGAAAGTTGGATAGAGTACTTTCAAAACGGTTGTACTTGGAAGCGTTGATCCTTTTCAATAAGCAAAATACTTGGAAGCATTGATAGCTAAATACCCGTGTGTATGTCTTTTTTGTTTTATCCCTTTTTGGGTGGTGGTGTATTCTGCTGATCATAATTATTCCAGTTGCAGCAATAGCTAAAATACATGTGCATGGGTGTCATTTTTGTAGAAACCCTGGTTGGGTGGTGAAATATTCTCCAGATCATTTTATTTTACTAGCAGTGACTAATGCATGAATTCTTACACTTTTAGTTGTAATGGTGTCTCTAAAGTTGAAAAGTTTAGGTTACCAATTTCCCAAAAAAAAAAAAAAAAAAAAAAGAGTTGAAAATTTTAGGAATTCAGCATTGATCGCTTCTTCAAGTCTTCAAAAGTCGTTTGGTATGCCTTGGAATATGTTTTTTTTCTGGACATGGCAACCTTTTCACAGATATTGTACTGCAAAGCTTTTGCCTCCCCCATTCTTAACTAACTCCTTAGTGTAGATAGGAAAATCCTTTTCGATCCTGGTACTTTTTTACATACAGCTGCTCGGATTCTTTATGATGTTTCACTGATCAGGTGGTCACTGGTAGCTGTGGGTGTAGCTTTGTAGCAGAATATGCAGGGGCACGACACGGGTGCACCCACTTTGTATTGTCACAAAGTATTAGTGGGTACAGTGACTAGTGTAAAGTGGGCTGGCCTTAACAGATTCTTGAATGTGATGGAAACTTACGGATTGTATCGTTTGTAGATACTATATAGATAATAATACCTGAATTTTTGTTATAGTGTGCATAATAATATAGGGTTTTGTTATGCATATATTGCTGCCGAAGTCAAGAATTATCTCATTTTGGTATTGCTAATATACATTCTTATAAAATAATACCTAGATTTTTCACATAAGTTATACAAGTATTAGATATGCAGAGTTTATACAAGAAACCAATGACTGGTGCAGAGGTTTGTATCAGAAACCAGGACGTTATGTTAATAATGCAAAGTTAAATGCCGGGTTTATTTTCTTATGCATGCACACAAGTCACCTCTTGAATATGTGGACAGCATCTCTGTATACGCGGCCTTATTAGTTCCTCATTATTTGCAGATTGTTACACTTGAATTGAGGCTCCTCCAAATCCCCCATTTGCAGCTTGGAGGAGTGCGGGGGTTATTGAAAGAACTTGTAGAGATTATAATACTGCACTTATTCTTAGTTTCGGATATAAAAGATTCAAGTGTTTTATTATCTGTGAGGACAATTTTTGTAGAGAAAGATGGGAAGAAATGTTGCTCTTCTTTTTGGCATGTTTTGAGCAGGAGTTTTTGTTGAGGTTAAATTCAGTTTTTCTGTTGAATTATTTACCCAACTTTTTACTTTATCTTCTTGTTAAACTAATCTCCTTTTCTTTCTTTACCAATCTTCTCACACTTTGACAACCTACTAGGAATTGAGGCATTGTTGTTGGTTATAAACAAAGTACTTTATACTTACTATCCAATAGTACAAGTCATTAGTGGAATCAATTTATCTCCTTAGCAAATTTGCTACTGCGCCGTCTCTTCCTCTTATTCGATGTGTTTAGTTGGGGTGGCAAAATCAGTTCATAAAGCTTATCAAAATATTTAAATAAAAAATTATACTTGATTTGCTTAATATGTTATACATAATTATTGTAAATGAAAAAACTTTTATTAGTTTTGTTTGGTTAATTAAATAAATTATAAGTAAACAAATCAAGAAATTACAGTAAAATTTAGTAAGAGTTAGATGACCTTGGCTATAATTCATTGTAGAGAAAATCTCATAAAGCACTATAGTTTGGAGCTTAATTACCATCGGTAACTATAGTTTGCCTAATTGTCAATGTTCTGTTTTTGTTCGCTTGTATCACCTGAACGCGTTCACTCAATTTTATCGTAGCAAAGCATGCCATCTCACTGGATGCACTCACGATAGGATGTATGTGTTCACTCAATTTCGCTGCATCAAACGCATACAGTTGTGTTGGATACAATCACGATAGGCTGTATGTGCGTGCTAATAACCTGTATGGTGCATAGAATCGTGCGGATACGCAAAAATCGCAGGGTAATTTTACATATATACAACATACAGTTGTCCGCCTTTAATGGTACGCCAAAATACAGTGAAAATACATAGCCATTAATGGTACGCCAAAAATATAGTGAAAATACATATATATACAAATACAACATCGTCTGCTATTGAAGATACAAACAACATACAGTTGAAGAAGACGACGATGTCCCAGATCTATGATGTTCTTTCTCTCGTACAACGAAATACAATGAACATACATACAAAGCAGAAGTCGATGATCTTGATCTCTACCTACAACATATGATACAGTCATTTGCCACTAAAGACCTACAACAACGTAGAACTATGCTATTCTCCGTACATACAAACAAAACCCCTCTCTGTATTTCACATTTGCATTTTATATACATACAAGATGCACATCTTTAAAACTTTGTTTATACATTCAACAATCTATTCCTCGAAGTAAGTCCCACATTCACGTGAGATGCATATATATTTTTGCTAGCATTAGTTTTAATCCCAAATGCGTACAATTTAACAAACTTAAGGGACTAAAGATGCTCAAAAGTAGATATATAGGGATGAAAACGAACCTAGGTACAAGTTTGGTTAATGACCTGCAATTTTATATAAAATTTTCTTTCTATTTATATCTCGCCTTCTGTCCACAACTTTGCATCTCACAAAACTAGGGTTTCTTTCTCTCAGCCGCCACCCCATCTTAAGTTACCCTTATTCATTTGTTCAATAAAGCTAATTTTGCTATGTTTATTTAGATTTTCATTTTATCCTTTTCATTTTGCTTAATGGAACTATATTTGCTATGTTTATTTGGATTTAAGCTAATATCTGAAGCATGTTTTGTTTATTTATTTCATAATTTTTCATTGTTATCCTTCTTCATTTTGTTTATTGGAGTTATATATATATACTATGTTTAATTAGATTTAACCAAATATTTGAAGCATGTTTTCTTTACTTTTTCATAATTTTGTATTGTTGTGGGTTGCATGTGAAAGTTCTTCTTCTTGAATGGAGCCATATTTGCTATGTTTATTTAGATTTTCTTTATTTTTTTCCCATAATTTTCATGGTTGTGGATTGCTGTAGATAATTATTCTTTTTTTTTTTTTTTAATAGAGCTATATTTGCTATGTTTATTTAGTTTTAAACATATTATCTGGAACATGCTTTCTATATTTGTTCATAATTTTACGTGGTTATGGGTAGCAGAAGGATTAGTGTGAAACAAACAAGTACATTGTGGAGGAAAAAAAAAGGGGTTCATAATCATGAAGAAAACACTTTATGTTTCTCATGTATCCTTCGGCTATCCATAACCATGTTAATTTTGGGACTTGAATTTTCTCGTCCTCGTAAATATAGAAGGCATGTTTTTATATAAATGCCAAATCTTTTGAGTATGCTCACATATAACAGCAACATACCCAATGTAATGCTCACATATAACAACATACCCAGTGTAATCCCACAAGTGGAGTTTGGGGATTGTAGAGTGTATGCGGACCTTACCCCTACTTTGCATGTTTTCAGTGCTCACATGCTCTTACATATTTGCATTAGTTACATTGTTATTTAGTTGACACTTTCATGGTTGTTAAGCGCATCTGAAGGTCCAATTGCTCTAAGTGCAAGGATGGGTTATTCTTAGAAAAACATTTTTTTTAAGTTAAAATCCAACTTCTCATGTTGAAATATTCAATATATTGTTTGCAAAAGAAGTTGGTTTACACCATATATTGTGCAAGATAATTAGCTAGTCTTTTCTTGCATCTCATTTTGTTTATTTAGGTATTAGCTGAGAAGTATTGATTAAAAAATGGGTATAAGCTGAGAGTTAATTCATATTTTGGTTAACAAGTTTCTCTACATGCTTGCTAATATTGAGGTAAACTAATATACTATGAATGTTCTGTTAGAATCATTATCATAGTAGCTCCAAACATCTACAATTTGTTTGCTGTGAGATAGGATTAAATACTTGGAATGTCTGTTTGTTAGGCACAAAGTGTTGTGTGAGTCTCAACATTACCATTCTCAAAAAAAAATGTTGTATGAGTCTCCATGACTTTTGAATTAAGCTACCTTTATTTTTTTAATTTTGGCAGTTTATCTAGAGCGTGCTTGCTTTATTTTCTCTTCATTTTGCATGGTTGTGGGTCGCTGAAGGATTGATGTGAAACCAAGAGGTGATGTGCGTCCACTGGGCTTTTTGGAGTAAAATGCGATTGTTGTCGGATAAACTTACGGAAGAAAACACTTTATGTTTCACACAAATCCCTCTGCGATCCATAACCATGCTAATGTTGGGACTTGAATTTTCTTGTTCTCGAGTGGTGCAAAATAAAGCAAGCACGGCTTTAGGTAATTGCTAAAAATTGAGTATCCATACCTATTTGCTTTTGTCATGATGTTATTCTATGTTCAATATACTGTGAACACCCTCTTTGTTTATCAATTATGTAAGACAGCTGAACATACCTGTAATAATGTGTCTGCTTCTCTTTTCTTGCTCCTCACTATTTGTTAGTTATTGTTATTAGTCAAGAGCCAACTCAGAATTTGGTTGGCAAGTTTCTCTCATGCATGCATATAGGTCTAGTTGTTATTATCATTGTACATTTAGAAGCATTATCTTGTTTAGTCCAAACATTCCTACAATTGGTATGTCATCTCATTGTTTTGAGTTTTAGTGAATTTCTTCATATTATCTGTTGTTTGATTTCTAGAACCCGCCATTATATTATCATGTTTGGGGTGCAAGATTCAGAATTTTTTGCAGGTTGATGTTACAACTGGAAAGGGAAGAGAGCAACGAAACACTCAGACATTTAGAACACGGCGACTTCATATAAAGTTTTTGCAACTGTGGTACTTTGGTGCGACTTTATTTAGGAACATGATGTATGTCACACTTGAGGAATTTTTTTCATTACCTACAGGATTTAGGGATTGTAGATCCAGATTACCTACATGATGTATGTCACACTTTCTTGGCGCGATTGATGAAATGATTTCTAGCATGAAACAATAATGAAATGCTGGGCAGTAGTAAAAATGGATTTTTGGATATGAGGTTGCTTTTTCTTCAGTGTACTGTCGATCCATGTGGTCAGATGTTGAGCAGTCTTATTTACTAAGGCCTATTCGCTTTTGGTTAAGCCCACACAGTTTTTTTTTTTAAACTCAAAGTGACTCACACCATTTAAGAGGTATTGCTATACTTTATGTAACTTCTTAAGCTACAGGCACATTTTGTTCAATCTAAATGCAGTGGTTCCATCTGTTGATTATGGTGAAGACTATTTTTGATATTTCGATGTGATCTCCACAATTTCCTATTGTTTCAGCTGGAAATGGTATACTTTGAATAGAAGAAAATGAACTTACAAATATTTGATGCGTTTCATTTACCTCTTGTGTGTTACTATTTTTTATCAACTCTTGTGAAAATGACCAATAACTAAAAGAACATTTGTGACGGGCGTAAATCCTCCCAATAATCAATATCTTTAGGGTTCACAATGGATGGTACCACTGGTAAGTTCTAGCGTATAGTAGCTGTAATTGTAAAGGGTAGTCTAGTTGGTAACTCCAACCATATGGACCTAGCCCATTTCAAATTAACACACATTATAATGAAATATTATTGGACAGTAACAAGTTCATTATCTTGGAAATGAAGATCTTGTGATCTACTTATGTCACAGAGTAGGAAGAATTACAGTATTTTCCTCAGAACTCAGCTGATAAACAGTTTTCATTCATCACTATACCATATCTACATTTCACGGAACTTAAATACTATACATTGGATTGAAATTTCTACAAACAAAAATGAATGAAAGCACAGATAAACAGGATCAAAATCACACAACATAAAACAAAAAGCTATCCACATTTACTGAATAGGAATATTTACTAACTTTTTTATCTACCGTCAACTGATGTAAAGGACTCAGCAAATCCGGTAGGCCTTGCAGGGATACTACCTTTAGTGTCTTCAAGATCAATGCAACTCACGTCTTTTCCTTCCGATTCTTGCCAGCCTTTGACCATTTGATCGAGTGGAAGACTATAATCAATACCACAATCGTCGTCTGTATCTTCCTCAAGAGGCTTCCATTTCTCAACAAGCGGGGCAAGCACGTTCACAGCGTGGGACATATCGGGTCGTTGACCAGGCTCTCTTGCTGTGCAATGGCCAGCAAGTTCAGCAATGGTGTAGATGCTCTCGAATGTACTCTCCTGTTTCACATCCAAAGCCGGATCGATTGCTGCCATAAGTTTTTCTTTAGAGGATTTAATGTTCCAGAACCATGCAACTAAGTATTGGCTCTCATCAGGTCTATCGTCATCAAGTGCCATCCATCCAGTTAACAACTCCATTAGGACCACACCGAAACTAAAGACATCGACTTTTGTAGTGATTTTACCAGTAACTGCGTATCAAAACAGCAAGCAAAATGAGTTAGGCAAGCAGCAGATGGAAACGACAGAATCATCTATAACACTAAAATATAAGATTAAGCAAATTTTAGGTGTCTACAATAATAGTTATAACTTCTAAGTAGTCTTGAAGATATCGAAAACTTGAATATACTACTGAAATCATCGCATTATGATGTTAGAGATAACGCACATTATTTACTTAATTATATTCTCAAATCCATAGAACTTGATTTATCGACCCCAAAACAGACGACAACAACCAAACTAGCTGAGTTTTATGTAATGTATTCATTCCAAAGAGAACATCAAATGGCAAACAGAACATCGCGTTCTTCTTCAACAAAAAAGTTGTCATGTTAGGAATAAAAGAACAGGAAATGAAATGTTTACCTGCATATTCAGGTGCTAGATATCCAAAAGTTCCAGCTAGCCTGGTCACCACAGAGTTCTTTTCTCCATCAGGAGCAAGTTTCACAAGTCCAAAATCTGATACTTTTGCTCGAAAATCATCAGTCAGCAAGATATTTGAGGGCTTAAGATCTCTGTGTATGAAGCACTGATGAGCCAATGTATGTAGATACTCCAGTCCTCTAGCAACATCTAATGCAATATTCAGCCTCCTCTTCCAGGAAAGAGGCTCTAAGTTCAAGCTTTTCCATTGGAAAAGATGCTTACTAAGAGCACCTTGTGGCATGTGTTCGTAAACCAAAATTCGTTCATTGCCTTCAGCAGAATATCCCATTAGAGACACTAAATGCCTATGTCTGACTTTGGAAAGAACAGAAATTTCAGATCGAAATTCATCCAACGCTTTGCTACTAATTACTCCCGCCTCCATTCTTTTGACAGCTATTTTCGTCCCATCGTCTAATTCTCCTTTATAAACCACCCCAAAACCACCACGCCCCAGTTCATTTTGTGGGGCAAAGTTATCAGTTACATTCCTAAGTACTTGACCTGATATGACCAAATTTCCAGCTTCCATCACAGGGTATTTACCACTAGCAGAACCGCTTCCAGTCAGTATCGAAAGACTTCTTTTAGTTTCATCGGCTATTGCGATCTTGACCATGCGATCCGAATCAGAAGGATCTCTAGGATGAACCACAAGTGAAGTTGGACCTTTTTGCCTATCCATACTCCTTCTCCGGATACAAATGTATAACGGAATAGCAAGCGAAACTAAAAGTGCAAAACACACAATAGGAACCACAAAAATAACTACTAACTTTGACTTAGAAGAGCTTGATTTATTGGTCGAAGAATAGGGTGAATAAGGTGAATAAGATGAAGCACCAGGGGATGTAGTATTATTCGTTTGTGAAGGGCTTGCTCTAAGAGGACTAGAGTTCAATAGTGAATTTCCACTTAGAATAAGTTTCAACGGGGCAGTAAATTTTGGTAGAGGAAGGGAAATGTGGTTATTACTTAAATCAAGCAGAACCAGATGTTTCAAGCTAGTCCAACTCGACGGGACAGAACCAGAAATATTGTTAGATCCAAGATAAATATGAGTAAGAGAGTCTAGTTTTGCAATTGAAGGACTTAAGGTTCCAGACAGATTGGACTTTGGCAAGTTTATCACCATAACCTTTTGGTTAATATCACAGCTTAATCCCCACCACGGCCCGTCACAAGGGTTATCTCCTGACCATGATTCAACAAGTTTAGATGGATAGTTCAACTCATCAAGGAATTCTAAAAGTGCATTAACTTGAGGGTCACAAAGTGAACCAGTTTTGGTTTGACAAAAAGAGTTGGATTCAAAAGTAACATTTGTAGCCTTGAAATTTGGAATAGGACCCGTGAAATGATTATTATTCAAATCAAGATGGCCTAATGGCATATTTGCTAAAGATTCAGGAATTAAACCAACAAGATCATTGCTATTAACATTGAAATCCTGAAGATATGTCAAATTACCAATCTCCTTTGGAATTTTACCTGAAAAATGGTTCCCATGAAGCCAAAGAATTGTGAGTGATCTCATTCTTGAAATCACGTCAAGTGAACCACTCATTCCATCGCCAGACTGATCATTCAACCAAAGCATTTTCAGCTCAGAGTCCTTAAAACTACTCGGAATACTCCCCGAAAGCCGATTATTTGACAACAAAAGTACATCTAAAGAAGACATATTTCCAAGAAACTCAGGCAAAGAACCAACCAAATTGCAGTTCACCAAAGTCAGGTTAGTCAATTGAGCTGAATTTTGCAACTCATTAGGCAAAGACCAACCATTAGTAACATTCAAAGGATTATCATCCAATGCCAACACTTCTAAACTCACAAGTTCATTAAAGAAATCTGATGGAATACTATCAAACTTGTTGAAATCCAAGAAAGCATAGCGCAATTCAGATAAACCACTAAAAGATGGTAACTTTCCACTGAATTCATTCTTTTGCAACCCCAAATTAGTCAGTTTAGACAACTGATTAAATTTCTGTGGTAAAGGACCTTTTAAACCCAACCCCATAACTTGAATCTGTTGAATTCTGTTACCACTGCAAATTATATGAGGCCAAGAAGGAACACCACAAGGGTCATTACTATTTTCAGGCCAGTTTAAAAGCTCTGAATTTTCCAATCCTTTCTTGAATTCAATGATAATGGCTAAGTCATTGGGGTCTGTAGCACTGTAAGCAACTGAAAGAAGTGAAAGAAAGAGTGCTAGAACAAACCCCATTTGTTGAGTAGCCTCCATTGATGATGATGATTACACTAAGAACTACTGGACATGTATTGACAATATTAATCACATAATCAAGAATGTTAGTTAATTTGGTGTGGCAACTAATGACTGGCTGTTTTTGTTACAACCCCATGTTAGATTTTAGACAAGGAGAGGTGGGAAACATGGGTTTCAGATCACTACAACCAAACAAGAATGGAGAAATAAAGATAGAGAGAGTGTGTGATAATTGGAGTGAGAAGCTCTATACTATGGAGTTCAGTGTGGCATAATAAAACAATAATTATGTCTCAATTTCAAACAAGTTAGATATTCATAATTTACGTGAATCTATTTGACTGGAACGAAACTTAATAAAGAAGAAAATACTTTTAAACTTGTGGTGTTTAACGAGTCACATATATTTTGTGTGGTTATAAATCATTGCATAAAGATGAATTTTTCCAAATATAGAAAGGGGTCATTCTTTTTTACACAAACTAATAAGGAAATGAAACTGAGGGAGTAATAATTATGTCTCAGTCTCAAACTAGTTAGGTGTTGTTTGGTTGTTGGTTAGGAAGTAATTTATTCATGTATTAAAATCAGTATATCTTGTGCGGTAAGTAACATTTTAGTTGTTATATATAAAATCTAGCACATCAAGTACGATGTTTATTAGCTTACAATCCCGCATAACTAATCTCTATATTACTAATAGGTGTATAACTAACAATAACCAAATGACCCCTTAGGATCGATATTGTGTTCAGTATAATCAGAAGAGGAGGGAGAGTATTAGTTACAAGTTCGAATGAACTCACTAACTTTTATCACTATGTTTATATCAGAAAATTCATTAAATATTTATAAAAATTTAATTGCGAACCCTGTAGATATGACGATAACAAATTTTAATGACAAATTCAGAACCCGTAAACTCTAAATCTGGCTCCGTTTCAAAGTATAATTTAAAATATATAATTAATACAAGTGGTATGATTAATGAACATTAAAGAATTAAAGAAGAAAAATCTGGTTGTGAATATTTTGAAGCAAGTGATGAGTGATGACCATAAAAAGTGGATCTTCCATTAGGAGGTCTTTTATGCAAATATAAAATGAAGATAGTGAAGCTTGGAGGGAAAATTGTGCCCTGATTTTATGGGCATTATGAAGAAAGTGATATTGGCCTTAGCAAATGTAATGACAGGGACATCATTGTCTTTTTAGAAAAATGAATTTTATTTCATTATCTGTAACCACATGATTCAAGTCTTTTTATTTGCCTTCTTTAATGAAAAAGAATTTGGAATTGCTCGGCCTTCGCTTTCTGTGTAATAAAATTCACATTCACTGAAATTCATTTATTTCATTAAGTATGAAAATTAAAGGTAAGAAAAAGACGTGCAGGTTAAAAATAACTTATGAAATAAAATAAGGATCGAAATAATATAGTTGAAGAGTGGCTTTGCCAATAGTCGTGTGGTGATTGAGACAGATAATCAGCTAGTTCATCAAGCTCTTGTAGGAAACATTTCAAATAATTCTTATTTTGATTCTCTTGTTTGTGATTGTAAGATATTAATGAAAGGTTCTCAATTAGTGTCAAGTTTCTCTATTCAGAAAATCAACGAATCAAGCTACTCACGCTTTAGCTAGAGTTGCCGTTTTTATGCTTGATTCGATGGAATGGGAGTCTGTTCCACCATATTTTATTTCTGATATACTGACTTTTGATTATTAATAATTGAGAAGACATCTTATGTATATATATATATATATATATATCTAATTTGTGAAAGTAGTTTTCTTTTGTTTTGTTTCAATACATGTATTTTGGTTTGATTTACGAAACAACAATTCTATTTTCCAAATTAGATGCCACTAGTTTTCGGAAAAGCTATTTTTTTAATACAACAAATGCCATGCTGCTGTTTTTCTCGTATTAAATGAAATTACAAGCAAGTTTAACCATAAATTAGTTGTAATTAAGCCGATCAACGTGGATAGCACATTACCACCATACCTCGTCAGTGGTCAATAATTAAGAGACCACTTCCCAGCATGTGGCGACTGTTTTTGAAATTGTCTTTTCACGAAAATATAAACTTCACCCCCTCAATATCAGAGGAATATCACTTAGACCCCTAAAAAGATGTGTAGATGAATAGAATTAGTTCACTCCGAATTAGAGATCTCAAGTTTGAGTCTTGAGAATGGAGAAACTCTTTATGTGGAACGTTTCCACCTTTAGTTTACTCAACACAACACGAATCCGAACTAATCAAATCGATAGGTTACAGATATCGAATGATTATATAAAAAAATATTTTCTTTCTATTCACCCACCTTGGACTACTTGAGTTTTGTAAAACTTATATTATTTGTGATTTTTCACTCAATTTTTCATCTAACCGATGCTAATTACCACCAAAATTTCGTAAAGGAAAATAAGTTCAAGTATCCTATATTTTTTTCCTTAATTCTTTTTTTTTTAGATAAATTTATTAAAATACTACTCATATGTTAAGTTTCACAAGAAAACAGGAATGTAATTGCTTATTGGTTCTGGATTCTCGTTTTCTACGCTGTGATGCCTTTAAATTCTACCTCTTTTAACTTTTTCAAGAGAACAAATAATTATCTTATCATCTTTTATTTTATATGTGATGTTTAAAAATAGGATAACTTTTTAAGTTCAACAGGACAAACAGCGTTACGATTGAATCTTGTCTTTTACGTTTGAAGCATTTGATTTCCTGTCAATAAAACAAAAAATAAAATAAAAATTAACTAATTAAAAAAATTCCTTAGACTATCCATGTGATAATATATTGATCAATATAATCAATGCACGTTATTGGACATATTCGATCAATCATTCACCTCACAAACACTAGTGCTATAATGGACAATATTTATACCCTTTTATACATATACTGTACTTCATTACGACTTGTAAATCCCTTTTACAGTTAATTCTGGATTAAATTATATCATAATAATTGAAAAATAAAAAGAAACATTTTTTTAAATATATTTCTCCTATTTTTTATTGATAGGACCTGATGGTGCAAAGCACCCCAAAAAAGCAGACAAAATAAGGCCCCCACATATCTCACGTAGCATTACTTTTTGTTTGTTGCATGAGAGGGTTGCTTGAGTTTAAAGGGTCAAAAAGTTGAGGCCAATGTAGCACTTCTATATATTTTTTTTCTGTTTTCCTTAACTAAAAATGTTTAAGTTATTAATTATTTAATTGAAAGAAAAATTGTCTTAGTTAGATTGAGAAAAAGATTATTTTGTTTGCTTTTACTTTGTAAGACTTGTTTTTCTATTATTTAATAAAATATCCCTCCACTAAGAATACTTAGTGGTTGCTTAAAAAAAAAAAAAAGATTGTGTCTTTATCTAAAGTTTTAAGTGACACTTACATCGTTATTGGAAGGATCACTACTTTTCGCTTTTCTTAAAAAAAAGAAATTTTCATTGTATAAAGGACTGGGGAAAGGAAAGAGGAAAATAATAAAGTAATGTGAAAGATTTTCAACACTAAATTATATTAAAATTTCTATCTTTGTGCTCATGCATTAAAGACAATTAGTAAAACTTTTTTAAACCGTACACAATAAAAGTTAGATGTAACAGTCAAGAAAACAAGATTGCCTTAGACTAATTAGGGAAAATTAGACTAACTAGCCTTCCAAGAAATAAACGAAATGTTCTTTCATGAAGTTAGACATACATTTTAAAAATTAATTGCACATTACTTATATGTGTTTAATTCATTTTCCGCTTTTTCTTTCCCGCCCTTGTTCATGGGCTCACTTGTGATGCTCACCATGTAGGTGGGTCGAGGAGGACAAGTAAGCTTATAGGCTAACAAATTTTTGAGAAAAAAACAAAAAAAAAAAAAGGAGCATATGACACATGAAGCAAATCTTACATGGAACAAAGAAATGAAAGTGAAATGCCATATAAGACATAACACAATTATTTACAAAATACACTTTTTAGTTCAATGTGTTGCATAGCCCAAGCCCCAAGGGGCAAATCCATGAGGTTTATTGCGTAAAAAACGGAGAATAAATGTCACAAGTTTAGAGTGTGAAAAATATAATATTAGAATCGGACTCACGCGGGATGATTGTAGGCAAATCAAACTAAAAAGAAGAAGGACATACAAGCTTTCAAATAAAGGGTGCATATGACACCTTAGACAAAATTCATATTGTAAAGGGAAGAAAAGTGAAGTAAAATGCTACTATTTAAGATAGAATACAAGTTAATTAGGATGATACGCGAACTTACAAAAGCTCGATATGGTGTAGCTTAAAGAATAAATTTGTATCAAAATAAATAACACTGTGTGTTATCGACTAATTCGACTGTGACATCACCCTCTTAACCAATACTTCCTCCGTCCCATAATAAGTGTCATCTTAGTCAAATTTGTTTATCCCATAATAAGCGTCACCTTAGGAAATCAAGACATAAATTGACTAGTTTTTTCTAATTACCCTTAGACAATAAAGTAACATCTAAATGATGATTGAAAAGCCACATAGTAACTTGGTATGTTGGATTCTCAATGTCAAAAGGTTTACTTCTAGTGCATGCTCTAATCAAAAGGTAAAATTTATTTATTTTTATTATATAGGAGTAATTTGGTAAACTTCACATTGCATTATTGATTCTTAACATGTGTATTTTTGGCTAAAGTGACACTTATTATGGGACGGAGGGAGTAAGTTTTTAGTGGTTCATTCACCACTAACCTAAGCAAAAAAGAAATAGAGTGCCAGTCTGGTCAATACTTCAGGACTTTAATCATGAAAATATGCCAAAGCAAAAGTTTGCTCAATCTAAGAAAGTTGTTGTCAATCATAGCACATGAGGTAGATTCTTTGTAACAAGTACTAATATCGATGCTGTTATAAACTGCTTGTACATATTGTCCGCTTTGGCGTACCTCACGACTTTAAAACGCGTATACGAAGGGAGGAGGGCCACCAGGCACCATAGCTCGACTTGTATAAACTGTCCGCTTTGGAGACTTCAGGCTCCGCACGGTTTTCAAACGCGTATACGAAGGTAGGAGGGCCACCAGGCACCATAGCTCTACTTGTATAAACTGTCCGCTTTGGAGACTTCAGGCTCCGCACGGTTTTCAAACGCGTATTTCACTCCTCCTGACGAAGACCAAGATTCAGATGTCGGAGTCTTCGCATTCCAATCTTGAATATCATCTTCTCAAGAGTTGAAGTTGGCAAAGATTTAGTGAACAAATCTGCAGGATTGTCACTTGAACGGATTTGTTGCACATCAATATCACCATTCTTCTGGAGATCATGTGTGAAAAATAACTTTGGTGAAATGTGCTTCGTTCTATCTCCTTTTATGAAACCTCCTTTTAATTGAGTTATGCATGCAGCATTATCTTCATATAATACTGTGGGTATTTTTGTATCACACTTCAAACCACATCTTTCTCTGATGAAATGTATCACTGATCTCAACCACACACATTCTCTACTTGCTTCATGAATAGCGATTATCTTAGCATGATTTGAAGAAGTAGCAACAATGGACTGCTTGGTCGATCGCCATGATATAGCAGTACCTCCGTATGTAAACAGATAGCCCGTTTGAGATCGAGCTTTATGTGGATCAGATAAACAACCTGCAACTGCATAGCCAACAAGATCTGTACTACCTTTGTTAGTATAAAACAGACCCATATCGCTAGTTCCCTTCAGATATCGCAATATATGCTTAATCCCGTTCCAATGCCTCCGTGTAGGAGAAGAGCTATATCTTGCTAGCAAATTAACAGAAAATGCTATGTCAGGTCTTGTAGCATTAGCAAGATACATAAGTGCACCTATTGCACTAAGATATGGTACTTCAGGACCAAGTAGCTCTTCGTTTTTTTCCTGAGGTCGGAACGGATCTTTGCTCACTTCAAGTGAGCGTACAACCATAGGAGTACTTAAAGGATGCGAATTGTCCATGTAAAACCGATTTAGAACTTTCTCAGTATAGGCAGATTGATGGATAAAGATCCCTTTTGCGAAATGTTCAATTTGCAGACCAAGACAGAGTTTTGTCTGTCCGAGATCTTTCATCTCAAATTCTTTCTTCAAATATTCAATCGCCTTTTGGAGCTCTTCTGGAGTTCCAATGAGGTTTATGTCATCAACATAAACAGCAAGTATAATGAACCCTGATTTTGTTTTCTTAATAAAAACACATGGACAAATGACATCATTTATATATCCTTCATTTATCAAGTACTCACTTAGGCGATTATACCACATACACCCTGATTATTTTAAATCATATAATGATCTTTGTAATCTGATTGAATAAATTTCCCGAGACTTTAAACCAAATGCTTCAGGCATTTTATATCCTTCAGGAATTTTCATATAAATTTCATCAAGTAAGCCACATAGGCCGTGACAGCATCCATCAGTATAAATAATGTGACATCTTCTGTTGTTTGGACTGCTGTCCCTAATGTTTACCAAAATGCATCATTTTACTTGGTAATTATTCTACGTCAACATGCTTTAAGAGACGTAGAAATCAAATCCTCACAACCTTATACAATATTGCGCGCTATATTGTATATTGTCGACAAGATATCATATTGTATCGGTTCGCAATTCGACATAACTTACTGAGATCTCATCACTTCATTATTTTCAGGTACCTGAACCTCCCATAAGGTTTATGAAGTATTATGTCGTAGCTCTTCAAGAGCACATTGTCTCCTTATTATGATCATTTGCTCCTCCTTTTTTCAAGGATTATTATATTTGGAACCGATTGGTCTACCATGCTCCATGCACGCTATAGACTTTGTCCTTCAGGGACATTAAGAGCATTATGCAGATGAAATATGAAATAGTTGGGTCAGCAAATGCTTCCAGCATTTGACTTGAATTATCTGAGGATCATACTGATGATAATTCACAACAAATTTCTTAGCTGCTTATTCTCTCCCCCTTATTTTAGTGACATATGTCCCCATTTTCTTTGGGAAAATCCATCTGTGTGCATCATGGTATATCCAGTAATCATGTACCGCACATCAAATGCTAAAAGATGAAAATATCTAGTTCCTGACCCTGAACCAAATATGAGGGGAGAATTTATCAAAATTTATTGATCTGAAGCATACAAGTGTTGTTGTATGCAATATATCATATCTCAGACCAACATCTGAAACTCTGTTCTCATAAGCAATGGTTTAGCTGTATTATGGAGGCATCCAATGCCAAACCAACTTAGATATAAACCAGCATTATCAAGATGATTGTCTTGATTACATATTTTGAAAATTGTGCTTCCAACTCAATTATTTTGAGCAAGCAACTTTGTAAATGTCAAACTGCCAGTTGACAATAAACATACACGTGACTGTCTTAAATAGATGCACCTATTTAAGACATCACATTGCAGGTGAAGGGGCCCACATTCACCTTTTATATTTTTCAGAATTTTGGGGATTCAGTCCCAACATTAGCTGGTGTAATCAACTTATCATGAGAACAAGCAACACAAACAAATTCTTGAAGAATCTTCTAGTTCTTCAATATGTTTTTTTAATACTCAATTAGCACATCAGATTTAAATCAGGACGATAAAAATGGTCTTGTCAACTGATAAAATTATCTGTACACGTAAACTTCAAGTTTACTATGACGAGTGCTATTTCTTTTAATAAACTTCTGGTTTACTATTGCATGAAATTCTATGTCAAAACTTCTGGTTTATTGTGACATGCGATCTCATCATGCTCAGGTAACGCTTTACACACGTGACCCTACCCGTAATAAGTTGGAGATATTCAATCTTCCAATCATCTATAGTCTCAATATGATGACCATTTTTCTTGCTAGTAAACTTCAGGTTTACTATAATTTATTTTCCGATCGAAATAATTATGATCTGAGATGAATGGTACTATCATATATAAGCTCTTCGAGAGACATCAATTTGTTCACCATAATCATATATTATTTGGACACTGCTAGTGTCATGATACTTGTAAATAAATAATTAGCTCTTCTGGAGCCTTTGATCGTTAATTTCTATTACCAAATATTTCTTAAATACTTCTGGTATCATGAAAGCAAATTTCGACACTACTGGTGTCACGAAATAAACATTGAATTCTAAACTTCAATATTTCAAACATCTCATTCAGGGAGATTCATCATTAACTGAGTATTTTGTATCTAAGCTCAAACACATAATAATCAAATCCTTCATAAAGAAATACATTAATTGTTATTTCCTTCAAGGAAATCAATAACAACTAACCATAATATATTAATGTGGTTATAGGAGAAAGCATTCTACTCTACTTCCTTTTGCCTTAGAAATATATTTCGACGTACGACAGGTACATGTAGCAATGTCTGAATTTCATACCACCAGAATATAACATCTACATTCCTTGTATTTTATCTCTCCAGGAGATAAGTTGTGGTATTTATTCATTCACTTCGGGAAATGAAACCTGATTATTTAAATATGCTTGAAATACGACGCTTATCAATAGCTCGTTATTTTGCTCAAACACAAGATTACATTGCTTTAGAGTATTTCTCATATATTTTGGTAATTCTTTCTGCTTCAGGAGTAAAGTTTCAGAGTTTTACTGCTTCGGGAGTAAATTTTCAAGTTTTACCACTTCGGGAGTAAAGTTTAAAGGTTGACTAATTCAGGAGTAAATTTCTGAATTCTACTACTGTCACGACCCAACCCCGTAGGCCGTGACTAGTGCCCGATCTGGGCACCCGAACCCATCTATCAAATATTATCTCAAATTCTATCAACTCATTCTAGTATATGGCGGAAGCCGACAAGGCTTTATTTCAGATTTAGGTAATTTCCAGAAAAATTTCGGCAGAGTTTCCTTTGTTTTACGGACTATCCAATATACCCTGCACGCAGAAAATACCAACAAAAGCCACACAGGGCTAACCAAGCAATACATAAACATATGCGGACCGGCCGCCTCGGCGTATAGGATCGCCCAAACAACATATGCGGACCGGCCGCCTCGGCGTATGGGATCGCCCAAACGACATGTACATACATCCATACAGAAAGACCCTAACCCACAAACACGTCCACAGACCTCTAAACAGACCGACAGAATCATATGGCGGGACAGGGCCCCGCCGTGCCCCTGAACAAATACATATATACATAGCGAACAAATGTATACCAAAATGTGTGCTCTGAAATGAGAAGAGCACTCCAAACAGCAGAAGAGGATGTCCTAAATGGGTAGATCACCAAACTGTGCGTCTGTACCTGCGGGCATGAAACGCAGCCCCCCGAAGAAAGGGGGTCAGTACGAAATATGTACTGAGTATGCAAAGCAGAATATACAGAAAGCAAATCTGAGACATAAGCGAAATGGAAGTACCAAACATAAGTGCAAATCCAACATATCAAAATTTGCTTACTTTCAAAAATATGTAAGTAATGCATAGGGTACAGAAGAATATGGTCGCCCACCCGTCGATGGCGCCATAACACAGCATAACACCAGAAAGTTTCAAATCTCCGTATCCCCGTCACATATCACATCACAACATACCGCCATACACAGCATAACACCAAATATATGTGGAACCCGACCCTCATTAGCGAGTAGCTCGGAGAACCATAACACAGCATAACTCCGGAGTATATCAAAATGCGCACGATAACAGAACCGGCCCGGGAACCGGCGAAAGATATAACAAAACGCACGAGCAGAGTCATGAGTAACCATATGCATAAAATCATTATCATAGACTCAAATATAAGTAAATGACCATACTTGAAATTTGAAATGATAATCATACCAAATTCTTTCAAAAGTCGTCCGAATTACATAAAGGAAAGTCGCGGGACCCACGGACGGGTATTTTCCCGAGTCGGGCCCACTTATGGAAAACATACTCATTATAGGCCATGCAAACTCATACGAAAATATCAAAACAATCCGAGCCTTTATGTGAAATATATGGCATTCAAAAATTACGAAATTCTTTAAAGTGAAAACCTTTTTGTGCAAAGTTCGGAAAGCGATTATTTCAAATACATAAAGGTTCATATTTCATCAAATTATACATAAGAGTGCCAAGGAACATATACGGATCATAACATGCTCGGATTTAGAATCATAGGATTTCCCTAAAGGCTCGTAATCTAGCCTATCCAAAACTAAGGCATGCCAAAAGAAGGAAGGTTGGAGCTTTACATACCTCGTACGCACTCCAAGATAACCAATCTAAAGTAAATCCCAATCTACGCCTCGGGCTCCCCAAGGTCTACAAATATGCCAACGAATATCCAATATTAAACATAGGCACTTAAGCCATTCATTCCAAACTAACATTAAATTCTACAGAAAATTCGGCAGCATTTCCCCTGTAAATATGCCAACCCGAGAATTTAACTCGCTCAAAATCAACAACAACAACCACAATAACCAACCTAGCAACTCCAATAACCAATCTGAAAGACAATATTACATTAATACTCTCTTTTTCATCATTCGACAACTTTTCAAATATTCAATTCAACGGCTTACCTTCAAGCCAACATCAACGCCTATACATTCAACTACTAACCCAAACCCATACTAACAACATTCAAGAACATTCTAAGTAATTCACATAATATTTCCAACGATCCAACAATTTCTCCAAATTGGGCCGAAAACAGCCCCAAAAACCGAGAGCAGCCCCTTTACCACATTCCTCATTTTTAAGTCATGATTTGTATCAACAATCCACACTATAACGATATAATTCTCATAAATATAAAGATTGCATTAATTTCACAAAATTCTCCAAATCAGTCCGCAACATTCACCATATCAATTTGGGACATTAAACTCTCATTTCCAAACTAGAATTCATAACGACGACAACTAAAACACTAAGCGATATTGATTCATCCTTTGCCAAACATTGGGGCTATACACGGCCACACTACACACATATACGTATATTGATGATTTTTATTCTCTTCTCCACTCTACAACAATCAAACATGCTACAAAAATTTTATTCATTAACCCAATCACACACCCATTTACACGGCTAGCTCCCCAAGCACACAACCCACTTCCAACATACAATATTTCACCAATTTCATCCATATTAACATACCAAAATATGCATAAAAAATTTATAACCCATAAAACAATAGAAATTCTTACCTTTGTTCTCTACTCCACAAGAAAGTTAGGGTTTGCGATTTACAAAAATGGATGGTTTGATCGCTCCAATAATGCTTCCACGCTACTTAGGGACCTCCAAATAGTGGGTTAACACCAAGGAATTATTTTTGGGAAGGCTAGAAATGGGGTTGGATTTTTCTCCTCTTGGCCGTGAACAGTGGCGCGTGAACAGTGCCGGCGTGAATAGTAGCGGCATGAACAGTGCGCGTGAACAGTGGCGGCGCCGTGAACAGTGGCGCCGCCGTGAATAGTGCCGCCGGGAACTTCTCTCTCTCTAAGCTTGAGAGCTCCTCTCTCTATCTCTAAGTTTCTCAAGTTTGAAAGATGATAAATGAGTTCCTTAGTCATCAATTTGACTTAAATATCATGCCTACTAATTGGACACATGTCCCACTCATGGCTTGAGCCAATAAAATTTGGCCACATGTCTTGATGGGGCCCACACGACCACTAGTGCCTAATTAGTGAATAATTAATTTTTTTAATCCCCACTTAATAATCTAATCATGGTTAATTAATCCCTAATCTCCATTAATATTTATACACTAAGTAAAATTTATAAGCAATTCTTGTTCTAATAGAAATCGGAAATTAAAGATTTCTACTTCGTGTCCGAAAATGATCCCGTCTTTAACTTGAGTCGATTCTTTTGCGAATAACTCGACGTATAAAATTACGGGATATAACATCCTCCCCCCCTTAAGAACATTCGTCCTCGAATGTTAGATTAATTCCACGGGTCTCACTAACAATTCGGGGGAGTTTCTTTTATAGCCACACATACACGTCTTTCACAAATCAACATAGTCAAACAAAGGATTTGGATTATCTGTAGGTACCGGAAATAGGTGAGGATACTTTTTCTTCATCTGCTCCTCAGCTTCCTAGGTCATTTCTTTTACAAAGCGTCTTCAATCATCTGTTCAAACTCATTCCAATTCTGGAGCAGCGTTGCTCTTTGTTCTTTTTCACTAATCTAATCCGTCTCAGCCCACGCGACCTTTATCACGTAATTTAAGGCAAATCGGGGTCTTACATATTTTCAAAACGTTCTCGTAGCGGGTCTCACCCCGATCTAGAGAGAATTCTTTTACTTTTCTGACTATATAGTCACCGTGTCGCCCCTTATAAATCCTCAATATTTTTCTCCTCATGCATATACATATATAATTTTAAACAGCCCACAAATTTAAGTTTTCATCCACAATTCCTATCTCCAATTAGTCAATGAAGACTGATAAAATATTACTGTAAGGCATTCTCCAACCACCAGCAAAAGAACATTAAAATCCGACGAACATCGCGAAATCCTTTGGTACTTAATTCACATAATTACCTCCATATTTATACATATATATATATATATTTCTTTTGAGTCGTAAGCGAACCATTCAATTCCCAACTGCCTGTTATACATTTAGTATTCTTCAAATGAATCGAAACTTAATCGTTGGACATTTTTGCCCTTCAACATAGGCTTTTCTGAAGCAAAAATGTGGTTGGAACATATTCTGATCCATTTAAACAAATTACGAATTTGCTACTCATATATACTTTATCGGAATAAAATTTCCCAATCAAGGATAATGCTTCTTACGAATGCCATGGAGGGCATCTCTTAAACTTTAATCCCACATAATGGATTTACCCTATCGGTATCGACTTTCAAAACATGGTAAGAACTTATATCTCATTTTCTCTCTTTATATTTCTGGCAAAATTTGGGCAGAGGTTCCTCTGTATTTCTTACTATTCCAAAACCGGTACACAGGAAATACCAACCAGGCCTCATAGGGCCAACACATATACGTATACATATATCACATCATGTCGTCTCATAGCCACACGGGGCTAAGATTTGCAAATAAAAGTATACAGATGTCGAGGCTTACCTCACATGCCCAACTCAAACGGCACCGGTGACATCTTCCTGTTTATTTTTCTTTTCAATCTTCAACTTTATATTTCCATCATACTTCAAATAGTTTTCCCGATATACATCTTTCATACCATCTCTTACCTGTGTACGGTATAGCTTCCAACATCATCGGTCACTTTCTTACGTCGATACCGTCCTCCAGCTGAAATTAAAGGTTAGTAGAAAAAGAGATTCATTTCCTACGGCTGGCTCTATCGCACGATCTAAGATTCAAAGAAAGGAAACACCCTAAATGTCCTGTAGCCTCCTGTTTATAGATGTGGTGCACAACACACCGATAAACAAGACTCTACGAGACACGGTCTGTAGACATCCCAAGGACAAACTGCTCTGATACCACTTCTGTCACGACCCAACCCCGTAGGCCGTGACTAGTGCCCGATCTGGGCACCCGAACCCATCTATCAAATATTATCTCAAATTCTATCAACTCATTCTAGTATATGGCGGAAGCCGACAAGGCTTTATTTCAGATTTAGGTAATTTCCAGAAAAATTTCGGCAGAGTTTCCTTTGTTTTACGGACTATCCAATATACCCTGCACGCAGAAAATACCAACAAAAGCCACACAGGGCTAACCAAGCAATACATAAACATATGCGGACCGGCCGCCTCGGCGTATAGGATCGCCCAAACAACATATGCGGACCGGCCGCCTCGGCGTATGGGATCGCCCAAACGACATGTACATACATCCATACAGAAAGACCCTAACCCACAAACACGTCCACAGACCTCTAAACAGACCGACAGAATCATATGGCGGGACAGGGCCCCGCCGTGCCCCTGAACAAATACATATATACATAGCGAACAAATGTATACCAAAATGTGTGCTCTGAAATGAGAAGAGCACTCCAAACAGCAGAAGAGGATGTCCTAAATGGGTAGATCACCAAACTGTGCGTCTGTACCTGCGGGCATGAAACGCAGCCCCCCGAAGAAAGGGGGTCAGTACGAAATATGTACTGAGTATGCAAAGCAGAATATACAGAAAGCAAATCTGAGACATAAGCGAAATGGAAGTACCAAACATAAGTGCAAATCCAACATATCAAAATTTGCTTACTTTCAAAAATATGTAAGTAATGCATAGGGTACAGAAGAATATGGTCGCCCACCCGTCGATGGCGCCATAACACAGCATAACACCAGAAAGTTTCAAATCTCCGTATCCCCGTCACATATCACATCACAACATACCGCCATACACAGCATAACACCAAATATATGTGGAACCCGACCCTCATTAGCGAGTAGCTCGGAGAACCATAACACAGCATAACTCCGGAGTATATCAAAATGCGCACGATAACAGAACCGGCCCGGGAACCGGCGAAAGATATAACAAAACGCACGAGCAGAGTCATGAGTAACCATATGCATAAAATCATTATCATAGACTCAAATATAAGTAAATGACCATACTTGAAATTTGAAATGATAATCATACCAAATTCTTTCAAAAGTCGTCCGAATTACATAAAGGAAAGTCGCGGGACCCACGGACGGGTATTTTCCCGAGTCGGGCCCACTTATGGAAAACATACTCATTATAGGCCATGCAAACTCATACGAAAATATCAAAACAATCCGAGCCTTTATGTGAAATATATGGCATTCAAAAATTACGAAATTCTTTAAAGTGAAAACCTTTTTGTGCAAAGTTCGGAAAGCGATTATTTCAAATACATAAAGGTTCATATTTCATCAAATTATACATAAGAGTGCCAAGGAACATATACGGATCATAACATGCTCGGATTTAGAATCATAGGATTTCCCTAAAGGCTCGTAATCTAGCCTATCCAAAACTAAGGCATGCCAAAAGAAGGAAGGTTGGAGCTTTACATACCTCGTACGCACTCCAAGATAACCAATCTAAAGTAAATCCCAATCTACGCCTCGGGCTCCCCAAGGTCTACAAATATGCCAACGAATATCCAATATTAAACATAGGCACTTAAGCCATTCATTCCAAACTAACATTAAATTCTACAGAAAATTCGGCAGCATTTCCCCTGTAAATATGCCAACCCGAGAATTTAACTCGCTCAAAATCAACAACAACAACCACAATAACCAACCTAGCAACTCCAATAACCAATCTGAAAGACAATATTACATTAATACTCTCTTTTTCATCATTCGACAACTTTTCAAATATTCAATTCAACGGCTTACCTTCAAGCCAACATCAACGCCTATACATTCAACTACTAACCCAAACCCATACTAACAACATTCAAGAACATTCTAAGTAATTCACATAATATTTCCAACGATCCAACAATTTCTCCAAATTGGGCCGAAAACAGCCCCAAAAACCGAGAGCAGCCCCTTTACCACATTCCTCATTTTTAAGTCATGATTTGTATCAACAATCCACACTATAACGATATAATTCTCATAAATATAAAGATTGCATTAATTTCACAAAATTCTCCAAATCAGTCCGCAACATTCACCATATCAATTTGGGACATTAAACTCTCATTTCCAAACTAGAATTCATAACGACGACAACTAAAACACTAAGCGATATTGATTCATCCTTTGCCAAACATTGGGGCTATACACGGCCACACTACACACATATACGTATATTGATGATTTTTATTCTCTTCTCCACTCTACAACAATCAAACATGCTACAAAAATTTTATTCATTAACCCAATCACACACCCATTTACACGGCTAGCTCCCCAAGCACACAACCCACTTCCAACATACAATATTTCACCAATTTCATCCATATTAACATACCAAAATATGCATAAAAAATTTATAACCCATAAAACAATAGAAATTCTTACCTTTGTTCTCTACTCCACAAGAAAGTTAGGGTTTGCGATTTACAAAAATGGATGGTTTGATCGCTCCAATAATGCTTCCACGCTACTTAGGGACCTCCAAATAGTGGGTTAACACCAAGGAATTATTTTTGGGAAGGCTAGAAATGGGGTTGGATTTTTCTCCTCTTGGCCGTGAACAGTGGCGCGTGAACAGTGCCTGCGTGAATAGTAGCGGCATGAACAGTGCGCGTGAACAGTGGCGGCGCCGTGAACAGTGGCGCCGCCGTGAATAGTGCCGCCGGGAACTTCTCTCTCTCTAAGCTTGAGAGCTCCTCTCTCTATCTCTAAGTTTCTCAAGTTTGAAAGATGATAAATGAGTTCCTTAGTCATCAATTTGACTTAAATATCATGCCTACTAATTGGACACATGTCCCACTCATGGCTTGAGCCAATAAAATTTGGCCACATGTCTTGATGGGGCCCACACGACCACTAGTGCTTAATTAGTGAATAATTAATTTTTTTAATCCCCACTTAATAATCTAATCATGGTTAATTAATCCCTAATCTCCATTAATATTTATACACTAAGTAAAATTTATAAGCAATTCTTGTTCTAATAGAAATCGGAAATTAAAGATTTCTACTTCGTGTCCGAAAATGATCCCGTCTTTAACTTGAGTCGATTCTTTTGCGAATAACTCGACGTATAAAATTACGGGATATAACATCCTCCCCCCCTTAAGAACATTCGTCCTCGAATGTTAGATTAATTCCACGGGTCTCACTAACAATTCGGGGGAGTTTCTTTTATAGCCACACATACACGTCTTTCACAAATCAACATAGTCAAACAAAGGATTTGGATTATCTGTAGGTACCGGAAATAGGTGAGGATACTTTTTCTTCATCTGCTCCTCAGCTTCCTAGGTCATTTCTTTTACAAAGCGTCTTCAATCATCTGTTCAAACTCATTCCAATTCTGGAGCAGCGTTGCTCTTTGTTCTTTTTCACTAATCTAATCCGTCTCAGCCCACGCGACCTTTATCACGTAATTTAAGGCAAATCGGGGTCTTACATATTTTCAAAACGTTCTCGTAGCGGGTCTCACCCCGATCTAGAGAGAATTCTTTTACTTTTCTGACTATATAGTCACCGTGTCGCCCCTTATAAATCCTCAATATTTTTCTCCTCATGCATATACATATATAATTTTAAACAGCCCACAAATTTAAGTTTTCATCCACAATTCCTATCTCCAATTAGTCAATGAAGACTGATAAAATATTACTGTAAGGCATTCTCCAACCACCAGCAAAAGAACATTAAAATCCGACGAACATCGCGAAATCCTTTGGTACTTAATTCACATAATTACCTCCATATTTATACATATATATATATATATTTCTTTTGAGTCGTAAGCGAACCATTCAATTCCCAACTGCCTGTTATACATTTAGTATTCTTCAAATGAATCGAAACTTAATCGTTGGACATTTTTGCCCTTCAACATAGGCTTTTCTGAAGCAAAAATGTGGTTGGAACATATTCTGATCCATTTAAACAAATTACGAATTTGCTACTCATATATACTTTATCGGAATAAAATTTCCCAATCAAGGATAATGCTTCTTACGAATGCCATGGAGGGCATCTCTTAAACTTTAATCCCACATAATGGATTTACCCTATCGGTATCGACTTTCAAAACATGGTAAGAACTTATATCTCATTTTCTCTCTTTATATTTCTGGCAAAATTTGGGCAGAGGTTCCTCTGTATTTCTTACTATTCCAAAACCGGTACACAGGAAATACCAACCAGGCCTCATAGGGCCAACACATATACGTATACATATATCACATCATGTCGTCTCATAGCCACACGGGGCTAAGATTTGCAAATAAAAGTATACAGATGTCGAGGCTTACCTCACATGCCCAACTCAAACGGCACCGGTGACATCTTCCTGTTTATTTTTCTTTTCAATCTTCAACTTTATATTTCCATCATACTTCAAATAGTTTTCCCGATATACATCTTTCATACCATCTCTTACCTGTGTACGGTATAGCTTCCAACATCATCGGTCACTTTCTTACGTCGATACCGTCCTCCAGCTGAAATTAAAGGTTAGTAGAAAAAGAGATTCATTTCCTACGGCTGGCTCTATCGCACGATCTAAGATTCAAAGAAAGGAAACACCCTAAATGTCCTGTAGCCTCCTGTTTATAGATGTGGTGCACAACACACCGATAAACAAGACTCTACGAGACACGGTCTGTAGACATCCCAAGGACAAACTGCTCTGATACCACTTCTGTCACGACCCAACCCCGTAGGCCGTGACTAGTGCCCGATCTGGGCACCCGAACCCATCTATCAAATATTATCTCAAATTCTATCAACTCATTCTAGTATATGGCGGAAGCCGACAAGGCTTTATTTCAGATTTAGGTAATTTCCAGAAAAATTTCGGCAGAGTTTCCTTTGTTTTACGGACTATCCAATATACCCTGCACGCAGAAAATACCAACAAAAGCCACACAGGGCTAACCAAGCAATACATAAACATATGCGGACCGGCCGCCTCGGCGTATAGGATCGCCCAAACAACATATGCGGACCGGCCGCCTCGGCGTATGGGATCGCCCAAACGACATGTACATACATCCATACAGAAAGACCCTAACCCACAAACACGTCCACAGACCTCTAAACAGACCGACAGAATCATATGGCGGGACAGGGCCCCGCCGTGCCCCTGAACAAATACATATATACATAGCGAACAAATGTATACCAAAATGTGTGCTCTGAAATGAGAAGAGCACTCCAAACAGCAGAAGAGGATGTCCTAAATGGGTAGATCACCAAACTGTGCGTCTGTACCTGCGGGCATGAAACGCAGCCCCCCGAAGAAAGGGGGTCAGTACGAAATATGTACTGAGTATGCAAAGCAGAATATACAGAAAGCAAATCTGAGACATAAGCGAAATGGAAGTACCAAACATAAGTGCAAATCCAACATATCAAAATTTGCTTACTTTCAAAAATATGTAAGTAATGCATAGGGTACAGAAGAATATGGTCGCCCACCCGTCGATGGCGCCATAACACAGCATAACACCAGAAAGTTTCAAATCTCCGTATCCCCGTCACATATCACATCACAACATACCGCCATACACAGCATAACACCAAATATATGTGGAACCCGACCCTCATTAGCGAGTAGCTCGGAGAACCATAACACAGCATAACTCCGGAGTATATCAAAATGCGCACGATAACAGAACCGGCCCGGGAACCGGCGAAAGATATAACAAAACGCACGAGCAGAGTCATGAGTAACCATATGCATAAAATCATTATCATAGACTCAAATATAAGTAAATGACCATACTTGAAATTTGAAATGATAATCATACCAAATTCTTTCAAAAGTCGTCCGAATTACATAAAGGAAAGTCGCGGGACCCACGGACGGGTATTTTCCCGAGTCGGGCCCACTTATGGAAAACATACTCATTATAGGCCATGCAAACTCATACGAAAATATCAAAACAATCCGAGCCTTTATGTGAAATATATGGCATTCAAAAATTACGAAATTCTTTAAAGTGAAAACCTTTTTGTGCAAAGTTCGGAAAGCGATTATTTCAAATACATAAAGGTTCATATTTCATCAAATTATACATAAGAGTGCCAAGGAACATATACGGATCATAACATGCTCGGATTTAGAATCATAGGATTTCCCTAAAGGCTCGTAATCTAGCCTATCCAAAACTAAGGCATGCCAAAAGAAGGAAGGTTGGAGCTTTACATACCTCGTACGCACTCCAAGATAACCAATCTAAAGTAAATCCCAATCTACGCCTCGGGCTCCCCAAGGTCTACAAATATGCCAACGAATATCCAATATTAAACATAGGCACTTAAGCCATTCATTCCAAACTAACATTAAATTCTACAGAAAATTCGGCAGCATTTCCCCTGTAAATATGCCAACCCGAGAATTTAACTCGCTCAAAATCAACAACAACAACCACAATAACCAACCTAGCAACTCCAATAACCAATCTGAAAGACAATATTACATTAATACTCTCTTTTTCATCATTCGACAACTTTTCAAATATTCAATTCAACGGCTTACCTTCAAGCCAACATCAACGCCTATACATTCAACTACTAACCCAAACCCATACTAACAACATTCAAGAACATTCTAAGTAATTCACATAATATTTCCAACGATCCAACAATTTCTCCAAATTGGGCCGAAAACAGCCCCAAAAACCGAGAGCAGCCCCTTTACCACATTCCTCATTTTTAAGTCATGATTTGTATCAACAATCCACACTATAACGATATAATTCTCATAAATATAAAGATTGCATTAATTTCACAAAATTCTCCAAATCAGTCCGCAACATTCACCATATCAATTTGGGACATTAAACTCTCATTTCCAAACTAGAATTCATAACGACGACAACTAAAACACTAAGCGATATTGATTCATCCTTTGCCAAACATTGGGGCTATACACGGCCACACTACACACATATACGTATATTGATGATTTTTATTCTCTTCTCCACTCTACAACAATCAAACATGCTACAAAAATTTTATTCATTAACCCAATCACACACCCATTTACACGGCTAGCTCCCCAAGCACACAACCCACTTCCAACATACAATATTTCACCAATTTCATCCATATTAACATACCAAAATATGCATAAAAAATTTATAACCCATAAAACAATAGAAATTCTTACCTTTGTTCTCTACTCCACAAGAAAGTTAGGGTTTGCGATTTACAAAAATGGATGGTTTGATCGCTCCAATAATGCTTCCACGCTACTTAGGGACCTCCAAATAGTGGGTTAACACCAAGGAATTATTTTTGGGAAGGCTAGAAATGGGGTTGGATTTTTCTCCTCTTGGCCGTGAACAGTGGCGCGTGAACAGTGCCGGCGTGAATAGTAGCGGCATGAACAGTGCGCGTGAACAGTGGCGGCGCCGTGAACAGTGGCGCCGCCGTGAATAGTGCCGCCGGGAACTTCTCTCTCTCTAAGCTTGAGAGCTCCTCTCTCTATCTCTAAGTTTCTCAAGTTTGAAAGATGATAAATGAGTTCCTTAGTCATCAATTTGACTTAAATATCATGCCTACTAATTGGACACATGTCCCACTCATGGCTTGAGCCAATAAAATTTGGCCACATGTCTTGATGGGGCCCACACGACCACTAGTGCCTAATTAGTGAATAATTAATTTTTTTAATCCCCACTTAATAATCTAATCATGGTTAATTAATCCCTAATCTCCATTAATATTTATACACTAAGTAAAATTTATAAGCAATTCTTGTTCTAATAGAAATCGGAAATTAAAGATTTCTACTTCGTGTCCGAAAATGATCCCGTCTTTAACTTGAGTCGATTCTTTTGCGAATAACTCGACGTATAAAATTACGGGATATAACAACTACTTCGGGAGTAGATTTCAGAGTTGTACTATTTTAGGAGTAAAATTAAAAGCCTTACTACTTCAGGAGTAAAATTAAAAGCCTTACTACTTCAGGAGTAAAATTCAGAGTCTTACTACTTCTGGAGTAGAATTCAGAGTCTTACTATTTTGTGAGTAGAGCTCAAAGTTCTACTACTTCGGGAGTAGAGTTCAAAGTTTGCTACTCCATGAGCAAATTTATGAGTTTAGTACTTCAAGAGTAAAGCATATAATATTAAGAATATTTCTTCTCAATTATTCTATCTCTTCTGGAGATGGATCATGATATTTTCACAATCAAATGCACGTTTATATTTATAACATTTATCAAAAGTTTTAATTCTTCAGGAATAAAACATAATTATCTGAGCGCGCCTTAAGCATATCAAATCGTGATAGCTTATAGCCTCTTTTAACATATTGCTACTTCAGGAGCAAATCGAGGCATACATATAATGTGGAGAATTTTTCTCTAACACATCTTCAATCATAAACACAATAAGCCCGTAAAAATATTACCACTTCTGATGTTCACGGATATAAACTCATTTAATCAATTCATATTTGCGAACTAACCTTCCAGTAGAATATTGACATAAGGCCTTCAGCAACTTCGAGGCTTTCAAAGTATTTGCTCAAGATGGTTGAGACTCGTGCTGATAACGTGTTATAAACTGCTTGTATATATTGTCCGCTTTGGCGCACCTCACGGCTTTAAAACGCGTATACAAGTAAAGGCTTCAGGCCCAGCTTATAAGCACGCACACAATCTCATGTGCGAGCGATGTGGAAACTTCAAGTTCACAACAGATGCTATATTGATGACAATGTTGGTAGGGTATTACTTATCACTACCTTATATATACTAGTAATATGAGTATTAAATTATCGATCCCTTGTCACATACAATTCAATGTATTATATCACGTGAAGTTGTAACAATACCTAACCCGTCTTTTCCAAAAATGCAAAACCAAAATCAAACTATTTTTTAAGTTGTAATTTATATATCTATGTTTTCTCATTAGATTTGTAGAGATCTTTCGACCATAGTTTAAAAGGTCCGTAAATTGCAAGGCAAAAATCTCACATAGACTTGATATTATCATAGTACTACCTAATTGAAATAGCAAAACTGGTTTTGCTCATATGTTATCGAGGGACCAAGTTATGGAGCTTATCATTGTCCCACTCAAGTTATCAAAGTTATATTTATGTACAATTATCACAAAACTGGATCCTCCTATTCAGTTAATCATGTACATTCAAGAATTGCACTCTAGTTATTACTGTCATTAGTAATACTTACGGAGTATTAGTTATTACATGGAAGATAGAAACAGGGCAGTTTTCTTTAATTATGTCAAAATAGAATGTGTTTATTGCAATGACTTTTTCACTTCTGTTAAAGACAGTTAATTGAGAATGATTAAGGTCTATAAACAAGGTGAAGCATCATTTGTTAGTTGTTAGTCTGGAAATGTTATTTGCAGTTTCTATTTACCTATTTCTAAATAGCTTGTTAACCTAATTGTTAAGAATCAAGGGCAAGAAGGAACTGGTTTCTGATGGAACTGATCAAAGATGAAAACATTAAAACATCTTAAATCAAGAGACAAGAGAGAGTATATTCATTCATTCGAGAAACAGATTGCAATCTGGCGCAGCTTATATGAATTGAAGGGCAAGTGTAACTTACTTTGGGAAATAACTAACAATGTACAGCTACGTATGTCTCTGCTCATTAACTAACTTTAGACAAACTCTTAGGGGTTGTTTGGTTGGGAAACAATTTATCCCATTACTTATCCCGGGATTAGTTTTCCCACTCTCCCACGGGGATAAAATAACACTATAATCCCGGGATAACTAATCCGGAGATTAGTTATACCGCGATTTTATCCCAACCAAGCGTGGATAAACTCATCTCAAATTTAATCCCGGGATTATTTATCCCTTATCCCTTGTACCAAACGAGCCCTTAATATACAGTTGTGACAGAAAAACTTTTCATAACCACAAACACTCTCTTGAAATTCAATATGTTATCCCAAATCTATGACTATATTTCCTTCTCATGTTGGAGCCACCACTATGAATGCCAGTCATCTGAAGTATAGGCATCAGATTTAGAAACATAAAGAGAAAAAAAAACTGCAGAATCATCACCAAAATGGCTAATAAACATTTCCCTACATTATTTGTAACTTCATGGAGAAATACTTCAAGAGGCCTGTCTCCGTTCCTGCACTCAGTATAATATGTGATGGATTATTAATGATGCTTTACAACGTGAACTTCCTTATGATCTCATGCACATTGTCCATGGAAGACGTTTCTTCTTCCAACTCGTCTACCTTTAAAAGGCTTTGAAGTCTTGCGAGTAGATCAGACGTACTCCCCGCTGTTTAGCACTCCCAGAATCGATAGAAGCCTCAAACAGGCAATACAAGTTTGGATCGCTCTATCCCATCACAGAATATTGCTACAGAGTCTTAGATACAATATAGGCAATGCACAAATAGCAACTATAAGTGCGTGACACCGTGCCCACCTTAGTTCTTTTCTTCAGTACTTTGAATTTCTCTGAACTATTTTCTAAATCAACTTGGTGTTGACAAAAAAATAGTCATGATTCCCAGATAAGCTCCAATCAAGACAGTAAACACCATCTCCCATGTAAGTGCTGCGGCATACAGCAAACCCAAGGAAGTTATCATTCCACCAATTTTTGGGCAAATGAAGTGAGATTTTTTCTTTGTGCTGCGGTACGTGAACCATTTGGGCATTACACGTTCTGGATAGAGGATTGACCAAGCAGGAACTTCTCTACGAGGATGAAGAAACTGCAACAAACCATGACGGTCGGATTCGATTTCATTAAGCTTGTGAGTGCATTTTTGTGTGCACCCTGTAAAGTTTGAAAGAGAGAGCTACCATGGTGTAGTAGACAAACCTAATGAGAATCATGGCCAACATATTATGTATATGATGGAAAAACTGAGACAGAAATTAAGAGAAGCAAATACTTAAACTCTATTCAATTGGCTAAAACTCTCATGATCCTGAATTACACCAGTTGAGCTCCTTAAATAGAGTTCTACTAACGGTAAAATACATAAAAATAGGATAGAAGTCCACTAAATCCTACTATCACTCAACTAGCTAATAAATTGGAAAATGCTGCAACATTTACTCAACAAACTAGTTACTTGCTAAAGACTAGGTCAACGAAAACTTGAAATACTAACAACTGAAAGATAAAGCAATAACATTCAACAATCCCTCCCTTAAACTGAAAGTCATACTTTCAGTTTAACATGCGATATCTTCTTACAAATTTGATTTTCCAGAGTGCAAACACCAAGTAATTTCTGAACTTCAGGAAGGATGCTAACTTGAGAGATTTGGTAAACACATCAGCAATCTGATTTTCACTTCTGCAGAAGATGAGATCAATTACTCCATCTTTTGTGAGGTCCCTTAAGAAATGAAATTTGACATCAATATGTTTACTTCGCCCATGTTGAACAGCATTTTTGGAGAGCTTTATTGCTGAACTGCTATCACAACAAATGGTAGTAGAGCCTTTCTGCTTGAAATGAATTTCATCAAGAACCTTGCGCAACCAAATTGCTTGACAGGCACATGCTGCTGCTGCTACAAATTCAGCTTCTGTAGATGATGAAGTCGTCACAATTGAATGCTTTCGTGAAGACCATGAAATAGCTCCCAAGCCCATCATAAAGACATAACCTGACGTACTCTTCCGATTATCCAAATCTCCAGCATAATCACTGTCAGTAAAGCCAAACAAGTCTGATTTTTCTCCTTTTGTGTAGAACAGACCATAATTAGTAGTTCCCTGCAAGTAACGAAAAATTCTCTTTGCAGCTAAAAGATGCATTTCTTTGGGACTTTCCATGTATCTGCTAATAAGACTTACAGCATGCATAATATCAGGCCTTGTGGCTGTTAAATACATCAAACTTCCCACTATTTGTTTGTGAAGAGTATTGTCAACTCTTCTTCCTTCAGGTTCTTTAGTGAGCTTCAAACCAAACTCGGTGGGACTGCTAACCGAGTTACAATCCTTCATCTCAAACCTGTCCAAGATCTCTTGAGCATACTTTTTTTGTGAGATAAAAATTCCATTAGCAGATTGAACAACTTCGATGCCAAGAAAATAATGCATCATTCCAATATCAGTCATATCAAATTCCACCATCATGGACTTCTTAAAACTTTCAACCATGGAGCTATCATTTCCAGTGTAAATTAAATCATCCACATATAAACAAACAATGAGCATTTTTCCTTTATCATTAATCTTTGTAAAGAGTGTATGCTCATATGGACATTTCTTAAATCCCTCTTTAGAAAAATAAGCATTTATACGACTATACCAAGCTCATGGAGCTTGCTTTAGCCCATACAAAGCCTTTTTTAATTTACACACCTTATGTTCTTCTCCAACTTTGACATAACCAGGAGGTTGATCAACAAATACCTGGTCATCCAAGTCTCCATGTAAGAAAGCCGATTTGACGTCCATTTGAAAAATGGGCCATGAATGTTGAGCAGCCAAAGCTATCACTAATTTGATAGTATCAAGTCGTGCTACCGGAGCAAAAACTTCTTTGTAGTCCACACCGAACTCTTGCTTATAGCCTTTAGCTACTAAGCGTGCTTTGTACCGCTCGACTTCACCTTCCTTGTTTAATTTTTTCTTGTATATCCACTTGACACCTATTGTCTGATGCCCTTTTGGAAGCTCAGTCAATTCCCAAGTATCATTTCTAGCAATTGCTGCAATTTCTTCATCCATTGCCTTTCGCCATTTTCAGTCTTTTACAGCCAATTCAAAACTGGTAGGATCACAATCTGAAAATAGAGCAAAATGAGTGAGAGGGTCTTCGGATTGATCAATTCCTTTTACCTCATAATCTGTCATCCATGCTGGCCGTCTTCGAACACGAGGGTCACGTGAATCGACTATAGTACTGGTGAAGTTTCAGAACTTCCGGAATTGTTGTTTTGAAAATTTTCAGAGACTGCAACTGTTGGAACTTGCTGTTGCTCTGGCTGAATTTCTTCTTCACCATTTTCTTCATCAAGGCTTGCTGGAATTTGTTCTCCCACTCCATTTTTGTTCCACGACCAAAATTGGTTTTCATCAAAGATGACATCTCGGCTAATCAACATTTTCTTAGAGTTAGGATTATAAAGCTTGTAAGCTTTTGATTGATCACTAACACCAAGAAAAATGCATTTCTCTTCCTTGTCATCTAGCTTCTTTCTCTTTTAACCTGGAATATGAGCATAAGCAACACATCCGAAGATTCTGAAATGGTCCACACTTGGTTTCTGTCCGCTCCATGCCTCCTCCAGAGTCATATTTTGAACAGAAAAAGTTAGACTTCTGTTTAAAATATGAATGCTCCAATTAACAGCTTCCGGCCAAAAACATTTTGAGACGCCACTCCTTGTCAAAATGCTGCGCACCATGTTGAGGATTGTATGATTCTTCCGCTCACAAA
The DNA here is from genome assembly GCF_019175385.1 of Lycium barbarum. Taxonomy (NCBI): domain Eukaryota; kingdom Viridiplantae; phylum Streptophyta; class Magnoliopsida; order Solanales; family Solanaceae; genus Lycium; species Lycium barbarum. The sequence continues at coordinate 126,680,051 of NC_083344.1, forward strand.
CACCATTTTGGTGAGGTGTGTAAGCTGCTGTAAGTTGCCTCTTGATTCCATTTTCCTCACAAAACTTTGTAAATTCTTGAGAATTGTACTCTCCTCCACGATCAGTGCGAAGAGCTTTCAATGGGCTACCAGTTTCTTTTTCAACAAGTACTTTAAAACGTTTAAAAACATCAAAGGTTTCAGACTTGTCTTGCACGAAATACACCCATGTTTTCCGACTGAAGTCATCAATAAAGGTTATAAAGTGCCTTTTACCTCCATTGGAATTTGGTTTTATTGGTCCACAGAGATCCGAGTGTACCAATTCCAGCAACGTCTTTGCTCTCCATGATTTCCCTTGTTGAAATGGATTGCGAGGTTATTTGCTAACAACACAACTTTCACAAGTTTCCGAAGGAGCTGTAATTTGAGGAAGACCATTCACCATGTTCTTTTGATGTAGCGTTCTCAGTCCATTAAAATTCAAGTGCCCATAACGGAAGAGCCACAACCATGCCTCATCCTTTAATTTTGTAGAAAAACATGTAAGATGAATATTGTGGAGATAGACAGGAAACATTCTGTTTCTAGTCATTTTAACTTGAGCAGTTAATCCCAAGTTAGTATCTAGAATTCTACAAACTCCACCTTTTATAGAGATTTCATAACCTTTCTCTTGCAATTGAGCAATGCTCAAAAGATTAGTCTTCAGATCAGGAACAAATAGAACATTTGCAATTGAATGGATGAAATCTCTATTGGTCTGAATTACAACTTGCCCTTTTCCCATGACTGCAACTTTAGCATTGTTCCCAAACTTCACGCTATCTCGATAAGATTCATCCAAGGTGGAGAAAACTGACTTATCTCTACTCATATGATTGCTACATCCAAAGTCGAGATACCATAAATTCTTACTTGTTTCCTCCATCATGTGGCAAACCATCAACAAGGATATCTCTTCTTCCTCTTGTTCTACAAAATAGATTCCTCTCCACGCACCTTAGACGCATCTGTTTGGCATTCTGATTTATAATTGTTGGGAAGAAACAAGCAATAACCAAATTGCACGATGAGGTAACAGCGGAAGAAATACCCAAGTCAAAACTTCCCACACTATTTGAACAAATAGAGTACAATAAACACTAGCACAAATGGAAATCCGGACAGCAGCTATACCAACAATAAAATAGCAAAGCAAGCAAAAATAAATCGAATGGAAGAGACACTAAATTTACGTGGTAAAACATCTTCAAGGTGAAGAGAAAACATCTACGGAACCTCCGGCCCACAAAAGCTCCACTATAATCAACAAGAGTTACAATAATGTTCTCCAAATGGATATAACAACAAAGCCAAGCACGGAGCAACAATAGATAAAAGATAGCACCAAAACTAGTGAAGAAAGGAGAGAAATCACTCCAAAAAATGAGCTACTGTTCGTACTCGAAAACTGGAGCTACAAATCACAAAATCTGATCTCTACCGTTGAAATCGAAGAACCAGATGTTGAGAACCCCCAGTTCAAACAGCACGATCCAACGGTTAATGAAATGCAATTTAAAGTGGACTGCTGTAGCAGAAAATTTCTGAACGAAAATCTGCTTTCTCTCTATATGGCTGCTATAAATTCACTCTTGTGTTCTAAAAATAAGACCTAAATTGATCCTATATATAGAGGATTTTTTGGGCAAAATTGACCTGGTCCAAATTGGATTGGGTTTTATTAATCCAATTCTACATAGGAAGGGAAACCCAAAAACCTAACGATTCCCCCCCCCCCCCCCCCCGACTATGTGGAGGAAACCGCCATCCCGGCGATCAAGAAACACTTCAAATCTAGACTTGCAGCCAAGCCCAGAACAACCCGAATGGATGACATCTTCACAACTGGAGAAAAGATTTCATCAAAATCAACTCCCTTCTTCTGATTAAAGCCCTTGACAACCAATCTAGCCTTGTACCGTGGAACTGGGTTACCATCTTCATGTTTCACCCTAAAAACCCACATGTTTTTCCAAGCTTTTCTCTCTCTAGGAAGCATAACCAGATCAAATGTGTGATTATCATGCAAGGATTTAATCTCATCTTGCATAACATCAAACCACCTTTCTTTTTCTTCATTATCCATGGCCTCATCAAAACTTTCAGGTTCTCCCCCATTAGTTAAGAGTACAAACTCATTGGGAGAATAACGTGATGAAGGTACTTTCTCTCTAATAGATCTTCTGAGAGAACTCTCTGGAGCATGAATAGCAACTGGTTGCTGGCCAACCATATCATCTTCCACTGGCGCATCAATAACATCATGCTGGTCATTCTGAACATGATCACTCTCTTCATTATCAACTTGATATTCATTATTTTGAAGATTTTCTTCAGGTGCAATAGTCACAGGAGCTGGATCAACATCAACTAAGCTCTCATTGCTCTGAGAATCAACCTTCTCAGCTTTGTCAAAGAACACAACATCACGGCTTCTAACAAGTTTCTTCTCAACTGGATCATAAAAACGATAGCCAAATTCGTCTTGACCATAACCAATGAAGATACACTGCCTAGTTTTAACTTCCAGTTTTGACCTCTCATCCTTAGGAACATGCACAAAAGCCTTACACCCGAAGACTCACAAATGAGCATAAGAGACATCCTTACCAAACCATACTCTGTCAGGGACATCACCATCCAAAGCAACAGTAGGAGATAAATTGATAACATAAGCAGCAGTATTAAGTGCTTCTGCCCAAAATGAATCTGGCGGCTAAGCAAACATCTAACCCTCTCAACTAGAGTTCTATTCATCCTCTCTGCTAGACCATTTAACTAAAGAGTCTTTGGAGGAGTTTTTTGATGCCGAATATCCTGCTGTCTACAATAATTATCAAAGGGACCAATGTATTCATCACCTTTGTCTGAGCGGATGCATTTTAGTTTCTTCCCTGTCTGTCTCTCAACCAAGGCCTGAAAAGTCTTGAACACATCAAGTACTTGATCCTTGGACTTCAAAGGAAATACCCAGAGTTTGCGAGAATGATCATCAATAAAAGTCATAAAGTAAAGTGCGCCACGACGAGAGCTTACTTTAAAAGGACCATGCAAATCAGAATGTACCAACTCCAGCAAATCCAGCTTTCTTGAAGGTGAATGACTGTGAAAAGAAACTCTTTTATGTTTCCCAGCTAAGCAATGAACACGTCTCTTTAACTTTGCTTGTTTCACTCCAGAAAGCAAATTCTTCTTAGCCAAGTTATCAATCCCCTTCTCGCTCATATGACTCAGCCTTCTATGCCATAACTCTGATGAAGTATCATTCTCCACCAAATTTATTGAGTCACTATAAATGGAGCCCTGAAATAAGTACAAGTCGGATATCTTGTTATCTCGAGCCACAATCATTAAATCTTTAAAAAGCTTCCACTGGACACCACCAATGGTTTGATCATAACCATCATCATTAAGCTTTCCTATAGAAATCAAATTTAGACTAATATGTGGAGCATGCTTGACATTGTTAAGAACCAACCTCGAACCGATCTTACTTTTCAAGCAAGCTGTGCCAATGCCAAATACCTCAACCTCACTATCATTTCCCATTCGTAACATTCCAAAATTACCCGGAGTATAAGAAGAAAATAATTCCTTCTTTGGCTTGACATGAGAAGTGACACATGAATCCACAAACCAGGTAGACTCATCACAAACAAGATTGATATCATTTTTACCATAAGCAACAAGAAGATCATTTTCAGCAACAATAGCAACACATTTTTCATTATCTCCTTCTTTCTTTTGCTTTTTTTGATCTCTCTTAAACTTGTAGCAATGTTTCTTGATGTGCCCTTTCAAATGACAATAGTCACATGTAAGGTTCTTGTACTTGGAGGATCTTGACTTGCTTTTACTTTTGCCTCCATCATTCTGACCTCTGAAGTTATTTCTCCCCCTGTCTTCAGTAACCAAAACATCGGAGTGTGAAGTTGAAGAAGACGAAGCTTGAGATCTTCTTCTCATCTCTTCATTCAAAATACTACTCTTAGCATATTCCATAGTTACACCATCACTGGGAGCAGAATTAGTCAAAGAAACTCGAAGAGTTTCCCAAGAGTCTGACAGAGTATTAAGAAGCTAAAGTCCTTGTATTTCTTCATCAAACTTGACACCCATTCCAGACAACTGACCAAGGACACCCTGAGAATTATTGATATGATCAGAAATAGGGCTGCCCTCTTTGTGTCTAATATTCATCAATTGTTTCAATAGGAACAACTTATTATTGACAGTTTTCAAAGCATAAAGTGTCTCGAGCTTTTCCCACAAGCTTTTAGCATTTGCCTCATTCACAATATGATTTCGAACATTATCTTCAACCCATTGCCTGATATAGCCACAAACCTGTAAGTGCTCAAATTCCCACTCTTCATCTTTAATAGACTCAAGTTTCTTAGAAGCAAACACAGGTAAATGCAATTTCTTGACAAATAGAAGATCTTTCATCTTGCTTTTCAAAATATGGTAATTATTGCCATTTAAACAAACCATCTTGCTCATATTTGCCTCTATCATTCAAATAGACAATTGACACAACCAATACAAACACAAGCTCTAATACCACTTTATTGGGAAGAAACAAGCAATAACCAAATTGTACGACGAGGTATCAACGGAAGAAATACCCAAGTCAAAACTTCCCACACTATTTGAACCAAGAGAAGACAATAAACACTAGCACAAATGGAAATCCGGGAAACAACTATACCAATAATAAAATAGCAAAGCAAGCAAAAATAAATCGAATGGAAGAGACACCAAATTTACGTGGTAAAACCCCTTCAAGGTGAAGAGGAAACATCCACAGGACCTCCGGCCCACAAAAGCTCCATTATAATCAATAAGAGTTACAACAATGTTCTCCAAATGACTACAACAACAAAGACAAGCACGGAGCAACAATACATAAAAGATAGCACCAAAACTAGCGAAGAAATGAGAGAAATCACCCCAAAAAACGAGCTACTGTTCGTACTCGAAAACTGGAGCCTCCACCGTTGAAATCGAAGAACCAGATGTTGACAACCCCCAGTTCAAATTTCAGCATGATCCAACGAATAACGAATTGAGAAACATAATTTAAAGTCGATTACGATCTAGATGTTTGTCTAATAAGTCGAGGATCACCCTAACCCTAGTCGTGCTAGGTCTTGATCTCACTTGTGTGGCCTTATCCACAGCAATAGGTTTTCCGACTGCTAAAGCAATGGAAAGCAAAGATCTCTTAGTAAACAAGTCAGTCGATAGGTTTGGAAACGAAATCCATTCTGTCGCACGTGAAGTCACCTGCTTAGGGTCGAATCCAATAGTCCATGGGAAAATCCTAATTTGATAGTCTTTGCCATTGTACATGAAATAATTCACGCCTCTTGATAATGCAGCCACAAAATCATCATATTGATCCGTACAGATAAGAAGTTGTCTTTGAGCAAGCAACCCAACGAGACAATGTCCCTTAATGCCGAGGAACTTAGGAAAAATCGATCTTAAAGTTGGCAAATCCGGTGATCCCACGGATAGTTTAACCACAATGGCTTGATGAAGTCCCTCCTCCCTAGCGAAAGCTTGTCGTTCATCCAATGTAAATTTTAAAGTAGGAATTCCATGAACAACTTCAATACGTATCAAACTAGTTTGAGAAAAGTTAAAGGTTAATTTTGTTTGATTCAATCTATCGGCATAAGTGGGGTTTGTATTGGTGTTTGTAGTGTTGTTTGTAGGGTTTTGGGGAGGCTCTCCCACAGCCAAAGGCTGGGGAGAGACGGTGGCAGCCATGGCTGCCCTAAATCTCCATGGTCTCAAAGGAGAGAGGCAAGAGGAGAGAGCCTAGGGTTTCAGTTACTCCAATATGGAGTTAATACAACTCATAGAAATATCAATGTCCATTAAATAAGAAAATAGAAGAAATATTCAAAAAGAATAATTCCGTTATTTAATTAAAAGCAGGAACTAGAATAATTTCCAAGACTAAATAATCTAAGAAACTATATAAGAAAAGGCTAAAGAATGGAATATATTTGTAGCTCTCTGTTCCTCCTCTCCGTTTTTTTTCCCCAAAGCAACTCAAACAACTCTATTTATAGTCTTCAAAAGGTCGTAAATCTCTAGATTTGGCAAGTTGAAAATTGCAACTTGTATTTGCCTTATTTTTAAACTAGTGAAATTGTTCGCGTTTCGCGCAATCATAAATATTTTTTTCTTTCTAATAATTGTATAGCAAAATACTTTAATCTCTAGATTCAACTGTAGGTATCAAGTTTTAATAGATTTTATTATTAACACTTAACTTCATACTTTTCTCAAATTTCTCATTTCTCATCACTTAAAAGGTTTACATTGTCTTAAAAAACATGCAAAGAATGAAAAGTATTTTTTTCTTCTAAAATAGCTTCTCTATACATGCATAGGTGAAATAAATTCTAGAGTATGATTTTTCTTTGTACATTTAGTATATGTACAAACATTTTCTCCTTTTTATTAAAGAGTTAGCTTTTGATACGAACTTATATCAATAAGTACTATTTCAAGTTAACAATTAAAGAATTATTAGTAGGATTATATTACATATAGGATTATATTACATATAGCAAATAATGAATAATTTACTCCTAAACCAAAATTTGGGAACCGACACTTCATATCTAAAATTTATCTCATCATATCATTTTTCTCACACTTTAATATACTAAAGGAGGACTATGATGCACCGAACGCTTAGAATCATTGCAATAAATACTAGCAACAACTTGTAAAGAGTAAAAAGTTAATTAACGAAGCTATAATTTTTGTCAATTTATTAAAAGTCATAGAGTAGAAATAAATTTCAAGAACCCGTACGCTTTCTTGCTCAAACAGGCGAGAGTTTTTAATTTGCTTTCAATGTTTGCTGTCAAGGGCAAATGTACCATTTTAGGTACGGGTTCAATTGAACCCATAACTTTCGATGCGGAGCACAAATTTGTGTATAAAAGTTACTAAAATTGCAATAAATAATAGATACATATAATGGTTCAATTGTGAAAATCTTAAAAGATTGACCCATATAGTTTAAATCCTGGATCTGCTTTACCTTTAATTAGAAGTTGCCGGGGAGCTCTTCGAAACTATATTCTTTCAAGTTTTTCTATAGCTTAAGAATTCTTAATTTATGCGCAATATTATTCTTTCCCCACATCCAAGTTCAAGCTGCATGAGAATATGCCTTATAAAAATGTAAGTAAACATGCATACACATTTCAGAACGATGAATACATGTGAAAATGCTTTCTTATGAGAAATCCAAAAAATGAAAAAACAAAATGCTTACTTAAAAAATAGAAGCAGCATATTAAACTTACTGATCAAAGAAGGCATATTCACAAAATTATTTTTGAGAGATTTGAGTATTCCCATCCATTCCTACATTCACTGTTTCACAAGTTATCAAACAATCCACGACCTCTACCCATTACCTCTATCTCTATATATATTTAGTAAATTTTACGTTATAATTGAGACTATAACTGATTTACAATAGAATATGAAAGGTTGGAGTTCATAATAATTGAGACTATTAAGGTTTTACATAAACAGATTTAATTGCTGCTACGTGGGCTGACTTGGAGAAATAATTACTTAGGATTTATTACAATTTCGTGGCTGACTCATTAATGGGTTTTATTCCAAAGGGATATTTTCTTTAGGAATTTTTAAGGCTTTTAATAGTCCTTTTAGTTAGTAGAATGAAAGCAAAAATGCCAAAAAAAAAAGGAGAAATAAGAGATATAGAAATAGAGTTGGTCAATTACACTTACGTGTTGAAATTGGTTTCTTCGACAGTCCTTTGCTTTTTTAATTTGCGGTCCACTTGCTTTAAAGTGGCATGAATACGGAAATGCGTAGTAACTGTTCTTCAAAGTTGGTCAATTACACTTCACGTGTTGAAATTGGTTTCTTCGACAGTCCTTTGCTTTTTTTGCGGTCCACTTGCTTTAAAGTGGCATGAATACGGAAACGTGTAGTAACTTTTCTTCAAAGTTGGCCAATTACACTTCACGTGTTGAAATTGGTTTCTTCGACAGTCCTTTACTTTTTTGCGACCCACTTGCTTTAAAGTGGCATGAATACGGTAATGTGTAGTGGCCTTCTTTTCTCTTCCTATTGTATTTTTGTTTTAGTTTGATGGGTTCCACAAATGGTCATTAAATTTGTAGAAAAATCCTCCTAAAGTAACTTTTAATTTTTTTTAGCCAATAAGGTCATCAAACTATGTTCATGTTTCCAAAAAAGTAAAACCATCTATTTTTTGACATAAAAATCCCTTAACTCATTTTTAAATTATAAAACCCATTTGAATATTTCTATTTTACTTTCAAAATGTGAAATATTAATTCGAATAAAAATTTCAGAATATTGCAAAATTATATCTCAGTGGACAATAAGAGGATACAGTTGAATGATAATGGAACTGAGCACAAAGCTTAAATATAGGTTTTTTAACTGATTGTAAATTATTCTTCCTGAGATATAAAATTTTCAATAATAAAAGAAAATATTTAGTATTTTTATTTTCTTGGAGTTGAACTTGTAATATTTTGATTTTATTTAAGTTTTATACATAGGTGGATTACAATTAATTTAAACAATTTATATTTTTAGAAAACATATATACAACTAATTGTAAAAGTGTCTTCATTTTTGCGACATTGTTATCCAACACGATTTTTTTGTTGAGAAAATTTATATAAATATTCTTCCAATAAACAAATCTCATTCTAATTATATATATATATATATATATAAAACCGAAAATAATAATTACATGCATCAACGTCCTATCTGTTTCAATTATGTCCAAGCACTTCTATTCAGTAAAATATTTAACTTCCGACTTTGAACAATAGAAAAATATCAAAATAGTTCAAAAGATGTTGATATAACTGTCACGACCCAACCCCGTAGGCCGTGACTAGTGTCCGTGCTGGACACCCAAACGTACCCAATAATCCAAACCAGCAGACTAGCAGATTATATAAATATAAAAGTCAGTCGACATTACTAGTGTCATAGAGGAACATATATAACACATGGAAGCCGATAAGGCTATCACAAATCATAGCAACCCAAAACATATACAGAACCCACATGTATGTCTACAGACCTCTACAGAACATAACAGAAACATAAGACAGGACAGGGCCCCGTCGTACCCATGAATAGCGTACATATATCCAACAGCAGCAGACTGTACCAGAGTATAGGCTCTGGACAAAAGAGCGCTCCAGAATAGCAGAATAGGTGTCCTAGGCAGGTGGGTCAGCAAATCTGTAGTCTGTACCTGCGCGGCATGAAAACGCAGCCCCCGAAGAAAGGGGGTCAGTACGAAATATGTACTGAGTATGTAAAGCATGGAACGTAGTAAACAAAGTCATAATCGGAACAGGAGGTACAGAAAAATGAACGGAATATCCAGATTAGCAAAATGCTGATCATAAAGCATAAATAGTACTTACAGGAAACGTATGTCATACCTGGTCCCATTACGGAACAAAATCATAACCGGAACAGAACGTACAGAAATGTGAGTGAGATGTCCAGAGTATCAAATGCATATTTTCAAAACATGAAGAGTATGTACAAAAACATATGCCATATCATATCCGGCCCCTGCCAAGGGACTCGGCAGACAGAACGTGGTCACCCCCCGACACTGGTGCCACAACACATAAGGATCAGAAAAGGGGAATAACCCCGTAACATAGCATATCATATCAGATGGCCATATCAGATCATATCAGAACAAGCGTACATGGCACAGCATACTCCACAAACCCATGTACGCGTATACCTGCCCCCTCACATTGAGGCACGGCGAACAATGCAAAGGATCACGCTTGACAACATATCCTGGCCCGGGCTCAGTGGGGGAAACATTGAGGCATCCACGAACGGAGTAGTGAGAAACTAAATGCACTAAAAATACCATAAATATATTTCCAGAGACTCAATGAGGCATATCGAATGTCAAATCAAATCAATGAAATCGGACGGAAACATAGTAAGTAAATTTAGATGTCATAACGGGTTACGGAGGCATAATCTATCCGAGATCGTTTTCAAGATTCAAAACAATTTATAAGACTTAATGAAATATTTAAAATAGTTTTTATTTAGTAGATAAAGGAGTAGTTAGAGTATCTCTAACGAAAACGCTCGAAGACAAGTCATAGACACATAAAGGGTAAAATTGGAAATAGTGGGCCCACCTCGGAACCAATGAAGCGGTGGGCTCAAATTACGTATTTTTAAGCTTATGGGGTCACCTACAAAGGTTCTAGGACATTCCATAACTTCCTAAGCAATTTGGGAAATTTTTTCATAATTTTTCATCAAAGCATACTTAAGGAATTCAATTCTATTGAATGAAAAAGAGACGATTTCAAACGCGGATTCCGATGGACAGAATATTCCCCGAGGCGTAAATCCAAGCCTAGTACATCTAGGACATGCCAAGAGAAGAATCGGGATAGCTTTACATACCTTTCTTGCCCTTTACGCTTGCCAAAACTCAAATCCCGTTTCGTCCAAAACCTACAAATGGTCACATTTACCAATTTACTATTCATAAGACTTAAAATTTCAACCTTAACCAATTCTTGTCTATAAAAATTTGAGCAGCATCTCCCCTATATATATATCATCCCCGAGGTTAAAACTCGGCTAAAACAACAACAACCATACCAACAACAATATATACAACATCAATAATCGACTAGGAACGCATTCTAGCGTAAATAGTCTTATTTTCCAAATAATGCGACAATTCCAAATCCAACTTTGCACTTACAACCCGATATCAATATTTTCATATTCACATACTAATATAAGACCATTCAAACATAAACCAAAAGTATTCCAAGCTATATATTCAATATTCAACAATTCCATCAACTTCCATATTCAATCCAAAATTCTTATATATGCAACAAAACCATTCCAACACATTTTCTACTTACTAATTCATCTCCAACAACAATCTACCACACGGCCAACATGGCTTCTTTCCAATTTCATCCAATTTTCATTCAACTTCCATTTCCAATACAAATTTCACAATAACCACAACTAGTATACAACTTAAAATTCAACTCATATATGTATACAACATATATACACCCATGGCTACATATATAATATATATACATACCCACTTTGCAAACTTTCATATTTCCATAAATTCTACTCATTTCTACATACTACAACACAAACAAACATTCATAACATAAGAAAAAGGAATTGATTCTTACCTTGTTTTTATGAAAGTAGCAAATCCTTCAACATCTTATTGTTCCCATGCTCCTCTAACTCCAAACAAAATTATATTCGTGATTATGCGTTGCCCGGACTTCGATTAGTACTTCGTAGCTTGAAATTTCACTCACAATCCTCACTTTTATGTGAGATTTAGGCCCCTTTTTGTTGCTGAATTTTCTGGAAAATTTGAGAAGTTTTTAGATGATAAAAATGGGGTTTTGCCCCTTTTTATAAGGGCTGAAACGGCGTCACTGTAGCTACAGTACTGTAGCAGTGCTGTAGCGTACTGTAGCAGTGCTGTTTCTGCGCGACAGTTCAGTTTGTAGCGTCTATAATTCTCTACTCCGACGTCCTATCGATGAGTGGTTTGTTGAATCATAAACTAGACTTGACGAACTTCATTTTAGGCTTTTGAAACGCCTTAAAACTCCAAATATGCATAGAGATATACCCCTCCAAAGTTGACTAAAAATTTGTCCAGCATTTCTCAAATTTTCGTCGAACTTATTTTCTTCAACTTGCTCGATCTCGAAATATTCCGAAACCCTCCATACATGATATTTATCACTTATTATACATGATAATGACCATATTCTTGTGTTTTAAAATACTCTTTCCCGATGACGACTTACAAGATCATAATCATCCATTATTTAAACAATATACTTAATAATGCCTCATTCCTCATACTCCAAAGTTGTTTTAACTAGTCGTAACTCGACATTCTTACATTCAAATTTAACAGTGTTTCTTCGAAGTACGGGGTGTAACAATAACAAAGAAAATCAACTTCTAGCATACTTAAAGTTTGAACGATTATAGTGTTTTATTCTTATAGCTTGAAATATTATTTGAATATTTCTATTTTATTATTAAAACTTGAACAAGAATTTTGGAGTATTTAAAAATTGTGCCTAGGTAATGAATTTTATAATTTATATATGGGTTAAGGGTTTTATGTCTAAAAATGGGTTAATTTACTTTATTGGAAATAAGGACATAGTCTGATGACCTTATTGTCCAAAAAAATTCAAAAGTTACTTTAGAAGAACTTTTCTATAAGTTCAATAACCAAATTAACTCCAAAATTTGTACAATTGATTTCATCTTTGCAGCACTTCCTTTTCTCGTTTCTTGCTTTTCTTTCTTTCTTCATTTTGATTTCTTGAATTTATTTATTAAATTATGGTATTTCATGCAAATAAAACATAAAATATTAGTATTAAAAATTAAATAACAACTTAATTTATATACGTATTTTTCCCTCATCAACTGGGCGCCACTTTATATAGCTATATTCTTTTCCATTTATAAACACATATATATATACAATTTCGATCGAGGTGTGCGGGTGGCGTGGCACTCTCTCCCTCCCTAGTGGATCCACCCTTGAGTATATATGCCCCAACTTTTCTAACGATGAGTATATTTGCTATAAATCGCAAAGTTGAAGAATATATTTGCCCATTTTTTCTTTAAATTATGTCGGAATTGGTTATATCATTAATCAAATAAAAAATAAATTTAATCTCAAATTTAATCCTGACATATCCCAACTTGTCGAACCAATCCCAACTTATCCAACTAAATTACCCTTACGATAAGAACAAGAATAAATAATAGAGAACTTTATGCTCTAAATGCTGTAGTCGCAAATGAATTCATACATAAAATAATATATAAATTTCTCTATAACTAATCCTTATATTAACTCTGACTAACTACCCAACGACCCCTAACTGTATTGAAGTTATAAAAGAACCACTAAAGAACCACTAATTATTTTAAGGCAAAATACATCAAATGCTTAATAAATTCACTTTGTAATTGGGCAGGGATATTAGATCGCCCAATTAGTTTGAGTGTGAACTCAATCTTTTAGGTATAGTTAAGGGGTCATTTGATGTATTTTGCCTCATTTTAACAAGAGTGGGCAACTTAAATGACAAGTCCGGATCCAAAATGACTCAACAAAAAACCAAGTAAATCAAAATATCCCAACAAGAAAAAAGTTACAAAACTACCTTTATTGCGCTAAAGCAGTTACGGAGACGGAGCCGTTAACTACTTTAACACAGTATTTTACTGCGCTAAAGATTTTTTTTTTGGTATAGCGTAGTAAAATATTGCACTATAGCGAGCACTAAAAAAAATTTGGTAAACTTTTGTTTTTTTTGCAACGCTTATTGTGTTTTTTCATACTTTGACCAATGCTTAGTCGTGTGTCAAGACTCCAAAACGTCAATATTTTATATATAACCTGATATTTTTTTTCTGCGTACAATAATGTAGGCTCAATACATCAAGGATACGTAGACGTTCGGATCATCATTTTAGGGGGTTAAAAAGATGCCCGAAGTAAGTTATGTTTGAAAAAACTTAGTGTTTGACTGTAAGGCTATTTTAGTCAACTTTATATGTCGAGAAAACTAATCAGCTTTATTTTCAAAAATTGAAACCACAGAAGTAAAATTAACATTCACAGCTACATTACCTCGGGATTTTTACGGTGAAATCTATTATGTATCATCATATTATAAGTAAATAAAATTGAAAATTTCACGCCAATTTGGGGAAAAATTGAAATTGAATGGGATAAAAGATTTTTTTAAAAATCGGCTCGGCCAAACCGCCTTGCGGCAGCTTGTCCGCATAGATCTCGAAAAAATATCCAAAATCAAAATAAAAATTGTGTAAATCGGACGTCTGAGCGCAAAGTTATGATCATCTAAATTTTGACCACTTTATAACTAACTTTTCTCCCTATATTTAAATACTTTTTTATCAAATTGAATTAGATTTATATTCAAAATAAAGTTATGTCTCGATTAAAAAAATAACACGCTTAAATCAAAATCTTAAAAAATAAAACACTTAAACCTAAAGTTTCCAAACAAAACTTATTTCGGGTAGCTTTTCAACCACTAAAATGACGATCCGAATGCTTATGTATCCTTGATGTATTGAGCGTACATTATAGTACGCAGGAAAAAAAATTAGGTTCTAAGTCTTGATACACGACTAATCGTTGGTCAAAGTATGGAAAAGAGAACTCTAAGTGTTGCCAAATTTTTTTTTATTAAAATAAGATGTTGCGATCTTTTTATGAAAAAAAAAACACTAAGTGTTTATTTTTTAATGCGCAACTTTATTTTAAATATGTTGCAAAAAGAAATCGCGTAAATTGGACGTCCGAGCGCAAAAAATTGTCGTATATTTGAAATAAAATTACGCATTAAAAAATAACACACTTAAATCTAAAACCTAAAAATAATTTTTTTTAAGCTAATGACATCAAGTCTTCAAATAAAAATGGACGGTTATGTACTCAAACCTAAAGTTTTCAAACAAAACTTACTTCGGGCACATTTTCAACCCCCAAAATAACGATCCGAATGTTTACGTATCTTTAATGTATTGAGCCTATATTATTGTACGCAGAAAAAAATATCAGGTTCTATATAAAATATTGACGTTTCGGAGTCTTGACACACGACTAATCATTGATCAAAGTATGAAAAAAATACTAAGTAGTACCAAAAAAAAAAAAAAAGTTGGCCAAAAGTTTTTTCAAACAAAACTTACTTCGGGTACCTTTTCAACCCTTAAAATGACTATCCGAATGTTTACGTATCCTTGATGTATTGGGCCTACATTATTGTACGCAGAAAAAAAATCAAGTTCTATATAAAATATTGACGTTTTTTCGAGTCTTGAAACGCGACTAATCATTGGTCAAAGTATGAAAAAAAACACTAAATGTTACAAAAAAAAAAAAGTTGACAAAAAGTTTTTTCAAACAAAACTTACTTCGAGCACCTTTTCAACTCCTAAAATGACGATTCGAACGTCTACATATCCTTGATGTATTGAGCCTACATTATTGTACGCAGAAAAAAATATTAGGTTCTATATAAAACATTGACGTTTCGGAGTCTTGACACACGACTAATTGTATGAAAAAACACACTAAGTGTTGCAAAAAAAAAAAAAGGTTTACCAATTTTTTTTGTTTTAGTGCTCGCTATAGCGCAGTATTTTACTGCGCTATACAAAAAATAAATCTTTAGCGTAGTATTTTACTGCGCTAAAGATAGTTTTGTAATTTTTTTTTTATTGGGGTATTTTGGTTCACTTGATTTTTTATTAAGTCATTTTAGTTTCGGACTCCTTAAATGACCCACATTTGGGTCTATCTAACAAAAGTAACCACAAAAAAAAAAAAAGGAACATTAGTACCTTTTGCCCACAAATTTTGTGAGCAATAGGACTTAATTTATACGGCCGCTGTTAAGTCCTATTGCGCACTAATTTTGTGCGTAATAAGGGTTGGTTTTATTTTTCCCACGCTTTGTATAATTTTAAAGTTTTGAAATTCACTTTTTTTCATATTTTGACCAAAGATTAGTCATGTCCCAAAACTCCGAAATATCAATATTTTATATAGAACCTAATATCTTTTTTTGCGAACAATAATGTTGGCTCAATACATCCACTATACCTAAACGTTTGGATCGTCATTTTAGGGGCTGTAAAGTGCACCGAAATAAGTTTTGTTTGGAAACTTGTTATCGTTAGGTTTAAGTGTTTTATTTTATAAGGTTTTGATTTAAGCATTTTATTATTTAGTCAAGACATTAATTTATTTTGAATATGTCGAGATTTTTTCATAATTAATTTAGATTGTCTCACAAGTTATTAATAAACGATAATAAAGACTAACATAATTAATTATCATTAAAAAAATAATATCAAAAAAATATAATATTAACATGAAATATACTCATACAATATTTGGTATCTGCGTTAGGACTTCAACTAATTTGAATTCACTTGTATAACGCATTAACACAGAAATTACTCTATCCTTAACTAATTTTTGATCAAAGTATAAAAAAAATATGAATACTAATACTTTGAAATTATATAAAGTGTGAAAAAAATAAAGTTAACGTGTTGTACAAAATTAGTGGGTCCTATTGCGCGCAAAGTTTTGAGTAAAGAGAGAAGGTGGCAAGGCTAGAGCGGTAGGGGTTGCCTGGGAGAAAATGATCAAAATAGTCTTTAATATATGTACTTATATATACAACTTATGAAAAAGCTGATCACTTTAGTCTTGAACCCTACAAACCTAAAGACACCCAACAAAAATATGTCAAACTTAATAGAAGCCTACGTACTTTTGAGCTTCATCAGTCAAAGGTCAAAAGTTCTCTTTCCAACCAAACCAGAATGATTATAACAGTACTAACGATAAAGAAAAACGCGTGCCATTTTCATGTGTCTAGTTCCCAGTTCTGCACTGCACTTCTAAATATTTTGAATCCACAAACCAAATAAAGCCAACAGTAAAAAAAATCGAAAAGGTAGAATTTTATATTACAAAAAAGAAAAAACAAATTTGATAAAAGGATTGGAGAAAATAGTAGTAACAACCTAGATTTTGAGTACCAAATAGGTTGATCTTTGTATTGCTTCAACTAAAAACAAAATGAATTCTTACCGTAGTATGGACTTGATCCTATGTCGTTTCTTTTGATTAACATTGTTCAACAATGAAGAAACTTCTCTTGTGTTGACTGATTTTACAAGACCACAAAAGAGATGGAGAAGGATTTTTGTTGGGAAGGCGGGAGTTTCCACCTTTTGGAACTGATCAAAAAGGCAAAAGGCTTTTGTTTTAGAGTCTGTTTGGATGAGGTTATGTCTATAAGCTGCAAACAGCTTATAAGCTAAAAAAATAAGTTGGGGTAGTCCAACTTATTTTTTTTGATTTATAAACTGTTTTCAGCTTATAAGCTGCTTTAGATAAGTTAAGTCAAATGGGCTTAATTATTTTTTGGAGCTTAATTTTAAACACAAAATGACTTTAAGTTGACCAGCCAAACACTCAAAAAAAGCTAAAAACAGCTTATAAGCAACTATAAGTCAATCCAAATTGGCTCTTAGAATTTTGATATCCCTCGTGAATTTGCACATGAGGAGGCTTCCGTTAGTTTGACAGAATTTTATTATAAGCAACTATAAGTCAATTCAAATGGGCTCTTAGAATTTTGATATCCCTCGTGAATTTGCACATGAGGAGGCTTCCGTTAGTTTGACAGAATTTTATTAGATGTCGTTAGGTTTGTAGGGCCCAAGACTAAAGCATCAGCTTTTAATATACTTAAGTCCATGCATTAAGGACTATTTTGATCATTTCCTCGGTTGCCTTGTCAAGTCCATCTCATTTTCTCTGTAAATCTGAGTTTCTACACGCCATTTCTATTCTTTTTAGCTGATTACTAAGCTCAAAATTCACCATGGCTTCCATATCAGAGACCCGGAAATGGAAATATGATATTTTCTTGAGTTTCAGAGGTGAAGATACACGTAACAACTTCGTTTCCCATCTTTACACATTTCTTACATTCAAAGGAATTCATGCATTCAAAGACGACAAAGCACTTGACAGAGGAAAATCCATCTCACCTGAACTTTCAGAAGCCATTGAGCAATCAAGAATTGCCATTATTATTTTCTCAAAAAAATATGCTTCATCCACTTGGTGCTTAGAAGAACTAGTCAAGATCATGGAATGTGTTCAAAAGAAGGGACAAATTCCAATTCCAGTCTTCTATGATGTTGATCCATCAGATGTAAGGAATCAAAGAAATAGCTTTGGTGAAGCTTTTGCCAAGCACGAGGCATATCTAAAAGGAACTGATTTGGAGAAGGTGAAAATATGGAGAAAGGTTGTTACTCAAGCAGCAAGTATAGCAGGATGGGATGTACGTAATACAGCCAATGGGTTAGTAGAACAAAAATGACTCTCTTTTAATTTTTCTTTTCTGATTGTTGTTTGTGTTTCTATTTAGGGTGTATTTGTTATGAAGGAAAAAGTTTTTCATGGAAGATGTTTTCTTGGAAAACAAGTGGATTTTTTACTTATTTTTTAGTGTTTGGTAAGTAGTAATAACCACAAAAATATTATCCCAAGAGTATTTATATGTTTTCTAGCAAAATACTATTGGGGTGAGGGGTGGGGGAATGTGGTGGGAGTGGGGGTTCGGGGGTGGTGGGGGTTGGGTGGGAGGGAGGAGACAATGAACATGGAATATAACTTATAAAACTTGTTTTCCGTACTTTGATTAGGGTTATAATTTGTTTTCCTAGAGAAAATGTTTTTCAAAACATTTTAACTAACCAGAATGGGAAAATTGAAAAATATTTTCTGGAAAATGTTTTCCTCCATACCAAACACACCCTTAAAATATTCAGTATGCACACGGTCAATTTAACTAAATGCAGTGGTAGCTGGAATCAAGATTTCATTTACTGCAGTGAAGATGTCTCATTGAATATAAATTCAGAATTGCATGTATATAAGATAGGTCTATTGATCCAGAACTGAAAATTGATGCAATTGCAAATTGTGTCCAGAGTGAGAGATAACTAAATTGTAACTATTGTGAGAAGTTATATTTCTGAATACATTGAATCTCTTGCTTTAAAACCTTTCCAAGAGTTATTCTCTCCCAGATGAAGATAGGGATAGATTTAGTAATATTCCTTTGTCACATATATGCATAAATGGATGCTCTATCTGTCTGGTACTTATAATTTTTAAGGCTCGAGGACTGCATTTTGCTTTATATCACAGGTACCCCGTTGAATTCCTTGCATCTCTCTGGGCACAAGTTTTTTTTCCCGCTATTTTTTTCCTTTTAGTGTTTAAAAGTTTGAACTTTTCTTACCAACCACAGGAATGAATCAGAATGCATAGAGCTAATGGTAAACCGTATTTTTAATAGCTTGGACCGTTCAGTTTCTGCTGTCACGATGAATCTTGTGGGAGTGGAATCTCGTTTGGCTGAAGTAAAGTCATTGTTGAATGTGGGTTTTGGGGGTGTTTGTTCTGTGGGGATATGGGGGATGGGCGGCATAGGGAAGACAACTATCGCAAGAGAGATTTTTGACACGCTGTCTGGTCAATTTGAAGGGTCTTGTTTTCTTGCAAATATTAGGGAAGTTTCAAAGAAGCATGGGTTGGAATACTTGCAAAAGACACTTCTTTCACATATCTTGAAGCTAGATTCTCTAAATATAGGGAGTGTTTATGAAGGAATCAACATGATAAAGGCTAGGCTTCACTTTAAAAAGGTTCTAATTGTCCTTGATGATGTGGATAATGGAGACCAAGTAGAAAACTTAATTGGAAATGGTAATTGCCTTGGTAGTGGCAGTAGAATCATTACAACAACTAGAGACAAACATTTGCTCAATAAGCACAACCACTTGTACGAGGTCCATTTGCTGTCTGACAGTGAAGCTCTTCAACTCTTCAGTTGGCATGCCTTTCAGACAGTGAGTCCTGAAAAAGAATTTGAAGAACTCACATTCCATGTACTGCATTATGCTAAAGGTCTTCCTTTAGCTCTTAAGGTCTTGGGTGCTTTTCTTTATGGAAGGGACATGGTTGAGTGGATTAGTGCATTAGACAGATTAAAAGACACTGCAGAAGAAGGAATTGTTAAGCAGCTCAGAATAAGTCTTGATGGATTGGGCCCTAAAGAGAAAAATATTTTTCTAGATATTGCTTGTTTCTTTAGAGGGAAAAAGGAAGATGAAGTGATAAGAATCCTAGACGCTTCCGGTTTCTACTCTAAGATCGGGATAAGTGTCCTTGCTCAAAAATCTCTTCTATATGTTTCACGAGGAATCATTGAGATGCATGATTTGATACAGGAGATGGGTTGGCAGGTGGTACGCCAGGTTTACCCTGATATGCCAGGAAGATACACTAGATTGTGGCGTTATGAGGACATATATGATGTCTTTACAGATAATACGGTATGTTAGTAATAATGTCAGAGATATTTAGTCCTGTCTTTATTTTTTTAATGTAGTAGCTATTCAGTCACATAACAGTTCTCTTGGCGTCTAGGACATTGTAGTTGTTGCGCAGAAAATGCTGACAGGTTCTAACAGTTCAGCTTCTATAAAAAAATTAACTGGTGTCTACTTCTTGTTTCAATTAACTGCTCTTAATGCTTACTCGTTCACCAAATTACGCCATTTTCTACACTTGAAGGAAGGTATAATGATTAAAGTGAGAATACAGATAATGGAAGCCTTTGATCAATACCTCAGTTGCTATGAAAACAATTCTGATGAATACACATCATGTTTTTATGAATAGGTGCTTTACTTCCTATTACTTCATCAAGGGAGAATGGTTTTGTGTATTGGGTCAATATCAAGTTTTACAGACTTTCTCTTTATCCTTTTAGGGCTCCGAAGCAATTGAAGGCATAATGGTTCCATTTGAATTGGAATCACTTATATGCAATAGGAGCAAAGCTTTCAAAAAAATGAATTGTCTAAGGATGCTCATAGTCAAAGGGGATGAGATTCGGTATCATGACCCTATTGCTCACCCTATTGACTGCTTCTCCAATAGCTTGCGGTGGCTTGATTGGTCATACTACCATTTTGAATCTTTGCCAGAAAATTTTCAACCTAGAAAGCTTGTCGGGCTCAACATGTTTTCGAGTTCTATAGTTGAACTGTGGAAGGGATTGAAGGTAAAATGCATCATTGATATCTACCACTTAAATTTTAAACATGTGAAAAAGGGACAAGAGCTTATGTTTCAAATATTTGTGTTGTTTTAAACAGGTATTTGATAGCTTGACAACCATCAACCTAAGTTGGTCCAAGAATTTACGCCGAACCCCTGATCTTTCTGGGACCCCGAATTTACAGAGGTTGATGCTAAAACAATGTGTAAGCTTGGAAGAAGTCCATTCGTCAACTGCATATCTCCGGAAGCTGACTTTGCTGAATTTGGAAAACTGCAAAAGTCTTGAATTCCTTCCAAGCAGCATTCAGATGAAATCTCTTGAAAGTTTCAACCTCTCTGGATGTCTGAAATTAAAAGAAGTTCCAGAACTTTCAGAGAATATGGATTCTCTCTTAGACCTCCGTTTAGCATGCACTGCAATACGGGAGCTAAGCTCATCAATTGGCCATCTTTCTAAAGTTAGCATACTTGATTTGAGTTTCTGTGAGGAACTTGTTGGTCTCCCAGCCAATGTTTGTCAGTTGAGGGAACTAAAAGTTCTGTGGCTGCTCAAGACTTAAGACCTTGCCAAGTAAGATTGGAATTCTGGTAAAGCTAGAGGAACTCTATGTTGATGATACTGCCATTTTGCAACTACCAGATTCTATCGTCCACTTAAATAAGCTTACTGTCCTATCTGCGAAAAAAAAGACGCAAGACTAAATAAATGTCCATCTGCTTTGAAGTTGAAGTTTTTCCTGGAATACCGCTCATGGCAATTGAAAAAATTAGATCTCAGTGGTTGCAATCTACTTGACGAAGATGTTAGTCATTTCAGTATGTTTCCTTCTTTATCTGAACTAAATTTGAGCAGAAACAAGTTTGTTTCTTTAAAGAACATGCATCTTCCTATGCAACTACATTATCTCAACATAACATACTGTGAGGAGCTTAAGGAAAGTCCCGAACTTCCTCCAGATCTTAGGGAACTGTATGCAGATGATTTTCTAGCCCAAGATTGTGTCAATATGTTTCGATACAGACGGTTGTATTTGATCTCATTTACAAACTCTAGTTACGAACAACTTTATTCAGACAAGAGCAATAACAGCTCACTGATGGATGAAAACTGCCAACAAGAAATTATACATAATACGTTGGTCAAGATTCTCATTACGTTTTTCAAATACAAACAGGTCTCTCTCTCTCTCTAAAACGTTAAAGGGTGCGCGCACAAATGCACTCACAAGTTATTGAAATCGAAACTGATCTTCATGGTATGTTGCAGGCTGGTTATCATGATGGAATGCCTGCTTGGTCAGTCGTCTATCCAGAACGTGTAATTCCCAAGTGGTTCACGTACCATAGCACATTGGAAAAAATCTCGCTTCATTTGCCCAAAAATTGGTGGAATGATGACTTCCTTGGGTTTGTTGTATGCTGCAGCACTTACATGGGAGATGGTGTGTACTGTCCTGATTGGACATTATCAGGAATCCGCGACTCTTGTAGCGCAAAAAAAAAAAAAAAAAAAAAAAAAGAACCAAACTAGCACAAAAAAAAAAAAAAAAACATTACTAGGTTTCACGCACTAAATTAGTATGTGAAAGGATCAAACTGCAAAAATGCAACTTGGGCCTTTTACGCACCAATTTCGTGCGTGAAGGAGGTCTTCTGTTTTTTTTTTTTTTTTTTTTAGTGTTACCTTTCAAATCACGTTTTTTTCCATACTTTGGGCAAATATTAGTCATGTTTCAAAACCCCAAAATATCAATATTTTATATAAAATTTAATATCTTTTTTTTTGCGTACAATAATGTCGGCTCATTACATCAAGTCCACCTAAACGTTTGGATCGTCGTTTTAGGGGTTCTAAAGTGCCCCGAAGTAAGTTTTGAAACTTGTCATATTTATAGGGTTTTGATTTAAGTGTTTTATTATATTTGAATGTACAAATATAAATATTTGATTTAATAATAATTCATCCAATACGAGAGGTTTATACTAATTAAAAAATAATTCATTCCATTTAATTACAATACTAATTCAAAGCAATACAATAATAAATTACAATAACAATACAATCTTCAAGTTCTAGAGGCTCTATTACTTCGAGACGTGCTTGTACTACCACGGCCTTGTTGCCCACACGAACGCTTGTCATGGCCATATTGCTTACATATAGAGCACTTGCGAGAGTAAGTTCTTTCACTAACATCCATTTGATTGGGTCTACGACTTCGTGAGTTAATGCCCAATTTCCTGATGTAATCCTTGTTAGCAACCATCGAAAACAGCTCGTTTGGCCAATAAGCTTCATTACCACGTGAGTGGAATTGACCGGAATATGCTCTAAGGTAACTGTGGACCTTGTATTCCCCCGCCACATAACTTGTTACCGTTTTTCTCATTCTCTCGAAGCACTTGACAGCATAAGAACACGACATGTGGTACGTTTGCCACTTACCACAAGTGCATGTTCTTGTTGCCTCATAAACGGTATGCACGTTTCCACCCTTACCGTTATAATAACCCGTCCTAACTTCATAGACATGTTGAATTGGGTCATACTCGGTCATTTGGTGATGCTCACATTTTTTTCTATAATGCTTCATATTTTTGAAGGGCTTTGGCATCCATGTCCCGTCGTCGGCTAATATCGCTCTAGCCTACCTTGTCCTAACAACAAATCGCTCCACAACCTGCTTGAAAGTCATTCTCACCATTGCGGTGACAGGTAGTCCTCGAGCAGATTTCAGCAAGCCATTGATAGACTCTGAGCTGTTTGTTGTGAGCATGCCCCATATTTTGCCTCCATCAGCATGAAGCGTCCATTTTTCAACTTCAAGCTTCATCAACCAAACATATGCGGGTTCACTCACTGCCCTGATCAGATCCATTTTTGCAGCCCATTTTCGTTGTTGATGCTCCATCGCAGCCCCCCACATCAATTTGTTTAGAGTGCCATTGTGAAACGTTGATTGCAAATTTGCCTTCAAGTGCCTTAAACAATAGCGATAGTAAACAAAGGGAGGCTGCCACCCCGGTAAATTATCTATATTGTGCAATATGCCTTTATGATTATCAGACAGCACGCATATGCCGGTACGATCCTTAATAACATGAGTTTTCAAATGGGTCAAAAAGATCCCCTATGTGTCGTTGCTCTCGTTAGCGGCAATTGCGAAAGCAAGAGGAAATATTGACCCATTGACATCCATTCCTATTGCAATTAGGAGCTTGATGTCGTAGGCACCATATACATGCGTACCATCTATGGATATCACTGGTCGGCAGTGAGCAAAACCATCAATGCATGGTTTGAATGTCCAAAATACTAAGTTGAAGATTTTACCCTCTATAAGTCGCCACTCTACAACAGTACCATTATTAAAATGTTGTAGAGCTGCCATATACCTTGGCAACGATTGAAAAGAAGTATGCCAATTTCCAAAGACCATCTCAAAAGCGCGTCTACGCCCGAGAAATCCCTTTCTATTGCTTATAGTTTTACTATATACGGTTTGAACGTTTCGAATACAATCTTTGATGGGGAACCTGCACAAGTTTAAACAAACAACATTAAGTAATGATCTTTCAATTGATATAAGACATATAATGTACTAGGTAGGATAAGTTACCTTGGCGTTTCGGCAATGTCTTTAAGTAACACTTGACCAATCATGTTTGTATCTACATTATAATGATCTGCTCGATTTTCTTCCATATCATAAGTGTGTCTTTCGCGGAATTTTGTGATAGCCCACATACCATCAGGCTTAACAATTCCCCGAAGCAACCACTCACAGCCTTGATACCGTCGTCTACAAACTAGCCTCCATATCTTTGTGTTTGACTGATCAACCTTAAACTCCCTCATGTCCTTAAAACAATAAATTTTGACAGCCCGTTGCAACGCCTTTTTGGATACGAACAACATTTCCTTTGCAAGGTAGCATTGATCTTTGTTGAGATCCCTTGGTTCAATCCAGGTTTTTAGGCGACTATCATCATCTTCTCTTGTGAAGACAAATGCATCATCACGACCCTGCAGGCTGTCAAGATAAGGGATATTGTTAGAATGCCACTGAATTGGGCTTTCAGAAGTTGGGTTTTCAGCCATCGGTGGTGGTGCATTGGTTCTTGTTGGTTTTGGCTTTGAGGAATATTGTTGGTCATACCAACTTGAACATCATCATCATCTTCATCATCGGTTACCTCTGCATTATTAGCTATTTCATCGTCATCACTTGATGATGACTCATAATAATTAGGAAAATCTTCATTATCAAGTGCATTCATCCTCCTACACGAAAAGTAACATATTTTAAATACCAACATCATATATATATATATATATATATATATATATATATATATATATATATATATATATATATATATATATATATATAGATAATTTAATATCAAGGTGATGAACTTACTGTTGTTCATAAGCACTGTCATGGTGTGGAGAACGATCAACTCCACCGAACTGAGAGGATTGACCAGCATCCATATTTGGTACCACTGACGAGTTTTGAGAATAGTTCCTATAAAGATTTGAAAACTGATTATTTACCAATTCATACAACATACACGTGCTACTACACATAATAATAATATGAAAAATCCATATTTACCAATTTTTATTGTAAGCTTGATTAAATTGCTGGCTTAGATTTTCCAGCGCCACTTGACCACTCAAAATGTCTCCTTAAGAACTAAAGTCCCCATAAGTGTTACCATGAATAGGCTGGACTTGAGGGACTTCTTCTCGAGGTATCTTTTCAACATACATCTCAAGAACATTAATGAATACTAAATCACGATATTCTTCCGGCGATCCCAAATAATCACTCGAAGATTCATCATCGTTGATATTGTGCATGCCATAACGCACTACACCGTTTGATATTGTTTGTGGATATCTGCCAGTTAGTGAGATTCTAAACTCAGTGGGTGTAGTTTTCATTCTTTTGTGCATGTAACTGACTAGTATTTCATAATTTAAAGTTGTTGGAAATTTAACATGGGCTTTTGGTTTGATACTATAACGAATGGAGTAATTGTCCTCGACGATATCTCCATCCCAAAATAGTGAAACCTTAACAGTTGAAGCATTTTGAGACATTTTTTCTATGAAGTTTGATTTTTTTTTTGAATGACTTGTAAGACTTAGACTTATGAAGTTGATGAGTTTTTCACTCGTCAAACCTTCAAGTTAAATAGATTCCTGAAATTGTCATGCGTGGTGTATTGTCAAATCAACACTTACATTGCGCATTAAAATGGTGCGCAATACAAGTCGTGTTAAAATGGTCAAATAATGCAACAATGTATTGTCAAATCAAGCCTTTATGTGTCATAGATTCCTGAAATTGTCATGCGTGGTGTGTTGTCAAATCAATACTTACAGTGCGCATTAAAATGATGCGCAATACAAGTCGTATTAAAACAGTCAAATAATGCAGCAATGTATTGTCAAATCAAGGCTTTATGTAACGGAGGCCTTTTCACGCACGAAATTAGTGCGCGAAAGGAGAAAGCCTTTCGCGCACAGTTTCTGTGCGTGAAAGGTTAATTTTCCACCACGCCTAAAAGGCAAGGGCACATAATCTGAAAAAGGGTCCGGCGTATACAGAGGTGTCTGTGAAGTCAACGGCCAAGAATGAGAAGTCGATGGGATATCTGTAGTAGCCGGCTGGTAAGAACTCGGTGGGATCTCTGAAGTCGATGGAGCCTCATCACCTCTGCCAGCCCTACCACCTCTACGACGGCCACTAACTCCTCGGCGAGCACGACAACCTACTGCCCCAGGTAGGGCAGCGGGAACACGCTCAAAGTCATGTGCCTGTCTCATACCAGTCTCGGCAAGCTCAATCATCCGTGCTGCATACTTCGCCATCTCGGGGACCTCCGTACGGGCAGTGCTCTCATAGTGCATCGTCTGAACGGTCCGTACCAGCGCCTCGTACGCTCCTGCGAGAGCTACCTATCCCAGGCCATCTGGATGACGCCTAGAGGGGTTGCCAATAATGATGCGAGTGATCTGCATGTACCACTCCATGTACACATGGATAGGAGTGTCATGTCCGACCACCGCTAGACTCGTCATCCTCACATCCCAACTCTGGACCTGCTGCTGCATATATAGTCGCCATGCATCATCGACGCCCGCACGCTCGTCCCTCGCATACTGGTCATGCTCCCAAACCGTAGCCGCGGGTATATTCTGTACATACCCAAACTGCCGTAACATGCGGTGGGGCGCGTGATACTCAACGATATGCATATGTATCAATGGACACCGCGACATCCACATGTGCTGACCAGCCCTACAAAACACCGGCAGCTCATCCAAAATATGATCATATGGCATCCATATAAAAGCCTGTAAAAAGAATTGAACTGGTTAACAATAAAAGACTAAAATAGTAGCTATGTGGTCTAACGTGCGGATCCAAAATATGAACATACTGTCTGCGCCGTCATGCGGTCTAGCTGATCCCTAAACAGGAGAAGGCTGTGATGCGTCTCCGCACGTCGGCGTACGCCTCGCTACCATCTCCACGCGTATGGCATCAGCACAGTAAGATAGTTAGCGGGAGGGTGAGCTGGTATAGGCTGAAAATCTCTCAACCTAGTCCACACCCATATCTGATATAGTCATTTAAAAAACATTTTATCAGTCGTCGTTTTAAAAAAAAAAATTTTGTGTTTAATTACACACACTTAAATATATTACCTGAAGGAGCGAGCAAAATGCAGGGACCTCTACTCTCGTGCCCATAGAACATGAGCATAATCCTCGATACATGTAGCCCAGCACAGCAGCGCCCCAACTATAACATCCTATCTCGGCGAGATCGTCGATATACCGAAGATACCTCAAGCTCAAATGCGAACTCGAAGTGTTCGGGAACAGGATGGCCCCGAATATGATGAGTAGGTATAGACGCGCGCGTCGGTCAACATCAGCCTGAGGCGTGTCCTCTCCAATCAGATGCTGCATGTCTGTGAGGCGCAAGTGAGCGTAAAGGGCCGACAACAAAAGCCGACTCTGGCCGGAAATATGACCATCCAGAGCCGCGAAATCGGTGAGCCTATTCAACTCATCCCGGTAAGGCGGCAACACAGGAGGCTCCTCAATATACAATGGGCGTCCATCAACCTGTAGCCCATAAATGACCTCCACATCCTGAAGGGTAATGGTAGCCTCACCGGTGCGGAGATGAAATGTGTGCATCTCCGATCGCCACCTCTCAATCAATGCCGTCACTAGCGACCCATCGTGCTGTACCCGACCAACTTTGACGCACCGGTAGATACCGCCTCGACGTAGTATATCCAGGACACGAGGATGTGGGGGGCGAGCAGCTAAGATCTCCTATGCTTGAGTCCCCTAACCAGGTACGGACCTGAGACTCAGGCTGCAAGTCGGATGTCCATATATGTTGCGACCTATGCTCGGGCTAAAGATACAATAACTCTCGGTCGAAGGGCCCCGGATCAAGAGGGTGGTGATCCATCTGTTTTACGCATTTTAAATCAATCATTAACAAGTAGTATTAGTTATGTAAGCCTTTATTAAAAATTTTATTAAGGATTGTGGTGACCCATCTGTTTTACGTATTTTAAATCAATCATTAACAAGTGATATTAGTTATGTAATCTTTTATCGAAAATTTTATTATGGATTGTGGTGACCCATCTGTTTTACGTATTTTAAATAAATCATTAACAAGTAATATTAGTTATTTAATCTTTTATCGAAAATTATATTAAGGGTTTTCAATCCTAAG
Organism: Lycium barbarum; assembly: GCF_019175385.1. Classification (NCBI taxonomy): domain Eukaryota; kingdom Viridiplantae; phylum Streptophyta; class Magnoliopsida; order Solanales; family Solanaceae; genus Lycium; species Lycium barbarum. The sequence goes on from NC_083344.1 coordinate 126,708,719, forward strand.
CTACGGGTTATGAATCCTAAACTAAGGGTTTTCAATCCTAAAATATAAAGATTAAAAATTAATAAGTCAATTAATTAACAATTAGTTAGCATACAATTAGTATAAATAATTAATAAATAAACATTTAACTAACTAATCAAAAAATTAACAAGTTATTATCATATATTTAATAAATAAACAATTAAGTAACTAATCAAAAAATTAATAAATTATTATCGTATATTTTACAAATAAACAATTAATTAACTAATGAAATAATTAAGGAATTATTAACAAATAAACAATTGGCTTAACAAAAACTAAATAAATAATTAGCCAGTCTAACAATTGAAATAGCTAGTCTAACAATTAATAAATACATAAGTCGCTAATCGAACAATTAACAAATATTAAATAAACAAGCAATAAATAATTAACTAATTAACAATAGATAAACAAATTAAAAAAAATAAAATAAATGGGGCAGTCGCAAGTGCAGACTGCCCAAAAACGCACAAAAAAAATGCGCAATCCACCACAAATCCCTCCCACCATACCTAAGGTAATAATATATTTAGCAATGTAATAAAAAATTCGTAGTAAAATACCTAGAATGAAGGTGTTTTTAAGTTTTCAAAATGAGCTCCGGGCCGCTCTATTCCAAAATCTAACCTTAGAAACTTGTTCCTACACTTCAATATACCAAGAATATTAACTTTTGGATTAAAAAACAACACGAAAATAACGTTTTGGGGGGTTGGGGACCACTGAAAGGGGGCGTTAATGGCGGGTTCTGTGGTGGGAAAGTGAAAGGGTCGGGTTTGTGGTGGGGAAGGAGGGGGCGACTTTTTGTTTCCTCCTTCACGCACGAAATTGGTGCGTGAAAGGCCCAAGTTGTATTTTTGCAGTTTGATCCTTTCACGCACTAGTTTAGTGCGTGAAACGTAGTAATGTTTTTTTTTGTGCTAGTTTGGTTCAACTTTTTTTTTTTTGGTACTACAAAAGTCGCGGATTCCATTATCTGGGAATCATGACTATTTTTTTGTCAACACCAAGTTAATTTGCGAAAATAGTTCAGAGAAATTCAAGGTAATGGAGACAAGATGTAAAGTGGGCACAGTGTCACCCACTTATTGTTGCTGTTTGTGCATTGCCTATATTCCATTTCGGATGCTCTGGCAGTATACTCATCCAAAAATAAAAAAATAAAAAAGTTTTTACTGGCCGTATATTGATCCAAACTTGTATTGCCTGTTTGAGGCTTCTATTGATTCTTCGAGGGTTGCAAAAGAGTGGGGAGTACGTCTGGTCTACTCACAAGATTTGGGAAACTTAAAAGACAAAGGAAGTCATGAAAACAAGGAAATGGGCCCGTTCAGTAAAATGGAGAAATGGGCCAGAGTGCTGAATGATTTGGGCATGCCTGCTTAAACTTGGTCCAAAGGTAAAGAAGTATACATGGCTGTATACAAGGAACATCAAGATTCCTTCTTCAATGAATCTTACCCACACAAAGTTGACAAAACAACAATAGCCGTGTGATGAACAAATCTTGATCAACAAGAACATGTCATTATCATTTGCATTGTAAATGAATAAGTTAGTTAGACACTAGCCAATAGAATTGAGATAAAATTGTCTAAGATTAAATTTTATTTTGTTATTCATAAATAGTAAGGACTGCAAGGTCATACCGAGTGAGAATCTTACGACCTAACATAAGCTATTGGTGATGGATTTGGAGATAAGAAGGAAAAAGAAGAAGAGGGTCGTGGATGACCGACCGAGGATTAGGTAGGGAAGTTTGGCTCCGTCTACTGCCCTAGATATGGGGGAGAAGTTGATGGCTATGGGAGCGTGGGATAGTAGGGGGGATGCGAGCAGTATGTGGGATAGGACGGCTAGTTGCATTAGGGAAGCAGCTACAGAGGTATTGGGGGTCTCACGAGGCCGCCGTGGTTGGCACCGAGAGGATTGGTGGTGGAATGGAGAAGTCCAAGGGAAGGTAGAAGCAAATAAGAAGGCATATGTGAAGTTGGTAGATAGCAAGGATGATGAAGAGAAGCGGACGAACAGGGAAAAGTATAAGATGGCGAGAAAGGAGGCGAAAGTGGCAGTTTCGGCGGCTAAAACGGCAGCCTTTGAACGCCTTTATGCAGAACTAGAGGACGTAGATGGGGATAAGAAGCTATTTAAGCTCTCCAAGGCGAGAGAGAGGAAGGCACGCGACTTGGATCAAGTGAAGTGCATCAAGGACGAGGATGACCAAGTGTTGGTACAGGAATCTCGCATTAGACAGAGATGGCAGTCATACTTTCATGAACTCTTGAACGAAGGAGGGAACAGAGACATTGTGTTGGGAGACTTGGAGCACTCGGATAGGCGTCGCAACTTTGGATATTGTAGGAGTATAAAGGTTGAGGAGGTTAAGGGAGCTGTTCGCAGGATGCGCAGGGGAAGAGCGACCGGACCTGACGAGATTCCTGGGGAATTTTGGAAGAATGCAGGCAGGGTAGGCCTGGAGTGGCTGACTGGGTTGTTTAATGTCATTTTCAAGACAGCGAAGATGCTGGAAGAATAGAGGTGGAGTACAATGATTCCCGTGTACAAGAACAAGGGAGACATTCAAAGCTGCAACAACTATAGAGGTATCAAGCTGCTAAGTCACACTATGAAAATGTGGGAAAGGGTGGTGGAAATGAGGGTGAGGAGAGGTGTGTCTATTTCAAAGAACCAGTTTGGATTCATGTCGGGACGCTCGACTACAGAAGCCATTCATATTGTAAGGAGATTGGTAGAGCAGTATAGGGAGCGGAAGGGGAACTTGCACATTGTATTCATTGACCTAGAAAAGGCCTACGACAAAGTGCTAAAAGAGGTCCTATGGAGATGCTTGGAGGCTAAAGGTGTACCTGTGGTGTACATTAGAGCGATAAAGGACATGTATGATGAAGCTAAGACCAGGGTAAGGACGGTAGGAGGAAACTCGGAGCACTTCCCTGTTATGATAGGGTTGCATCAGGGATCAGCTCTTAGCCCGTTTCTATTCGCCCTGGTGATGGATGAATTGACGCGACAAATACAAGGTGAGGTGCCTTGATGTATGTTGTTCGCGAATGACATAGTCCTGATTGACGAGACTCGCAACGGATTTAACGATAAGCTGGAGGGCTGGAGACAGACGTTGGAGTCTAAAGGATTTAAATTGAATAGGACCAAGACGGAATACTTGGAGTGCAGGTTTAGTGGCCTACCGCGTGAGGCTGACAAGGAAGTGAGGCTTGGTACCCAGGCCATTCAAAAGAAAGGAAGTTTCAAGTATCTTGGGTCTATTATACAGGGAGATGGGGATATCGACGACGATGTTTCACATCGTATTGGAGCAGGGTGGATGAAATGGAGGCTCGCCTCCGGAGTGCTGTGTGATAAGAAAGTGCCACCAAAACTTAAAGGCAAGTTCTACAAAGTGGTGGTTAGACCGACTTTATTGTACGGCGCGGAGTGTTGGCCAGTCAAGAAATTACACGTTCAGAAGATGAAAGTCGCGGAAATGCGAATGCTGCGGTGGATGTGTCGGCACACTAGGAGGAATAGAATTAGGAATGAAGATATCCGAGACAAGGTGGGAGTGGCATCGGTGGAGGACAAGATGCGGGAAGCGAGGCTGAGATGGTTTGGGCATGTGAAGAGGAGAGACACAGATGCTCCAGTGCGGAGGTGTGAGAGGTTGGCTATGAACGGTTTCATGAGAGGCAAAGGGAGGCCGAAGAAGTATTGGGGAGAGGTGATTAGACAGGATATGGCACAGTTTTAGCTCACCGAGGACATGACCTTAGATAGAAGGTTGTGGAGGACTCATATTAGGATAGAAGGCTAGGTGGCTTATCCTTTCACCATAGTAGTTGTAGTTTTGCTCATTTGTTTATTGCCATTTGATTTCTGCATTTGATTGTTGCTTATATTTGTTGGGCCGTTGTACTTTGGCTATCTTATTTATCTATAGTAATTAATGCTCCTTTCTCTCCAGACTGTTCTAACATGACTTTCTCGCTTTTGTTATTTCTTGTTTTCATATTGTTTTCGATATGCTTGGTCCTATCTGACCTTTTGTCTTGTTTTTCTCTCTTGTTCTCCTCTCTTAAGCCGAGGGTCTTTCGGAAATAGTCACCCTACCTTTCAAGGTGGGGGTTAGATCTGCGTACACTCTACCCTCCCCAGACCCCACATGATGGGATTATACTGGGCTTGTTGTTGTTGTTGTATTCATAAATAGTACTCTTGTATGTATAGGTGTTCTTCTTCTTCATATGAAATACACAGAGAATTCTCAAATACTCAGTGTCCTATTCTTCAAATTATTACACCTTGTGTAGGTAAGGTTGTAGAGTATCATTAATGATCAATCACATATTATACTGAAAGCAGGAACAGAGATAAGCCTCTCGATGTATTCTCCTCGAAGTTACAAACAATGTTGTATACGGTGAAAACCGGATATGAGCCAGAACGGTGGTAAGGTAAATCGATGATAGAAAAGGAGCGAGAACATACCGGATGTTGTCCGGTCCTACTCGGAGAAGGCGTCTGTACCGGAGCTGAACGAGTCTGTCTTCTCCGTTATCGAAACGGCCAAGTCTGCTGATCCGAGCGTCTGTGGCCATTGCCTCGAATAGCCATTTGACTGAATAGTCGTTTGACCGGGTGGCCGTTGGACCGAGTGGCCGTTGGTCCGCATAACCGTCGCATGCGGACCCTGCACCAGTGGCGTGCTGTCATAGTCAACTACCTACCATGCGTGTGTCAGACGGCGCCGTCAGTCTAATCCTACCAAATCCGTGCAGGGCTGTCATTGTCATGATTATTTTATTAGTCTTCATTTGTGTGAGATCCAGAGGGTGGCACTATAAATAGGGCATGTCCTCCTTCCTTAAAGGGGTTGGTTCCTACATTTCTCCAAGAACACTTGTAATAGAATAGCCCATATATACAATCTTTCCTTCAATTTCTGATCCGACCACGACAGTTTTGTTCACGTTTTTAGCGTATTTAATCCATCAAGCATTCTACGCTATTCATAAGCACTTGTGTTCGTAAGCAAACTGCCATCACTAGCCATTTCATTAAAGAACTCTTGCATATATACTTTCTCTATCTCATATATATATTAAGATCCAAGCCCATATCCGATACCCGCTTACAAATTCAATTGATTATCCGATTTCGGGATAAACAGTTTGGCGCCCACCGTGGGGCTAGGATAATAGTGGCTTTCGATCTTGACTTATATCACATTCATCAAAATCGAAAACGCCCCTGCCCGTATCTACGAAAACGGACTAAATGGTCGACGCTGAGCAATCCGGTCATGTCAACAATACCGAAATTGTGGCTGAAAACGCAGGCAGCGGATTACGGAGACTGCCAAACCCCGCTGACCCGAACCCCGTCGATTCAAGGGAGGGACTCGATCGGAAAAATACCGTGGATCAAGAGAATGCCGCCCTGCCGGCCACCGATCCTCTAAATACTCGCAATTTCGCTACATTGTCTCGGACCCAGGGCCGAGGAAACCCGGATGCGCCAAATGACGGTGTGAGCTTAAGTTTAATTTTTGAAATATTGCAGGAACAAAGAGCGGAGATTGCCGAGCAAGCAATAGCGATTGCCTGGTTACAGAGCGGGAAAGGTGAACCGGGGCCGGAAAAGGCAAAGGGTACTGCTGAGATCGGAAGAAATGAGACACGAATGGTTGAGAGCGACGGTTCCGGAGCTGGCTCCTCTACCGAGGTTCTAAAGATGCTCGAAACTTTGGCGAAACGGGTAGATTCGACCGAAAAGAGGGTCGAGACATATAATTCTCGGGTAGACCAAATACCGGGGGCCCCACCTTTGTTGAAGGGGCCGAATTCGAAAAGGTACATTCAGAGACCTTTTCCGCCAAGTGCGGCCCCGAAACTGATCCCGAAGAGATTCAAAATGCCCGATGTACAGAAGTATGACGGCACAACGGACACGCACGAGCATGTGACCTCATATACCTGTGCCATAAAGGGCAATGACATGGAGGAAGATGAGATCGAGTCGGTGTTGCTGAAAAAATTTGGCGAAACTCTGTCGAAGGGGGCGCTGACGTGGTATGACCACCTACCCGAGCATTCGATCACTTCCTTTGAAATGCTCGCCGATGCCTTCGTAAAGGCACATGCCGGTGCCATAAAGGTGCAGGCCCGTAAGGCCGATATCTTCCGAATAAGCCAAAGGGACGACGAGCTACTGCGGGAGTTCGTTAACCGGTTTCAGAGGGAACGAATGGAACTCCCCCCGGTACCTGAAGAATGGGTCGCGTAAGCTTTCACAAAGGGGCTCAACATGCTAAGTTCAGCCGCTTCGGCCAAATTGAAGGAAAATTTGTTGGAATACGAGGCCGTCACATGGGCCGACGTCCACAATCGGTACGAGTCAAATATTTGGGTGGAGGACGATCAGCTCGAATTCTCTCCGGTAAAGTTAAAAGTGAATGGAAGCTTCGAGAAACCGAGGAAGGGTTGTGAAGGGAAATGCGAATCATCTAAAGAAAGGTTTCGGCCATACTCACACTCAGAGAGATCAAATTTCAGGTCGGAGAAGCCAAGGGAAGGCCCGAGCCACTTCTCAGGTCGAGGTAGCAAACAGGTCGAGCGTCCATCAAACAGCCGGGGGCTCTCATTCAGGAGCGACGCCGGAAGTTCTGGCAGCAATAAGGTTCCACCAAAGATCTCAGAGTACAACTTCAACGTCAGTACCTCGGATCTTGTCTCGGCCATCGGTCGCGTCCCGGATGTGCAATGGCCGAAACCACTAAAGACAGATCCGGGACAACGGGATCCGAATATGGTGTGTGAATATCACGGAATCCACGGTCACAAAACTGAGGATTGCCGCTAGTTGAGAGATGAGGTAGCCCGGTTATTGAAAAACGACCACCTCAGAGATCTATTGAGCGAGCGAGCCAAAAACCATTACAAGGAAAGGGAAGCTCAACGGAGGGTCGAACCGGTTGAACATCAGCATACAATCAACATGATAGTAGGGGGTATTGACATCCCTCGGGGTCCGGTAATGAAGCGGACAAAGATTTCCATTGTTCGGGAAAAATACACCCGGGATCATTTACCCGGGGGTTCTATCTCCTTCGACGACGAGGACGCAGAGGGCGTCATTCAACCGCACAATGATGCGTTGGTAATTTTTATACTTATCTTTAAAACTAAGGTTAAACGTATCTTGATTGACCCAGGTAGCTCAGCCAACATCATTCGGTGGAGAGTGGTCGAACAGCTGGGGCTGCTTGATCAGATCGTACCAGCAACCCGGGTACTCAACGGGTTCAACATGGCAAGCGAAACCACAAAAGGGGAGATCTCATTGCCCGTGAACGTTAAAGGCTCCATTCAACAAACTTTGTTCTACGTGATCGAAGGGGACATGAAGTACAATGCATTATTGGGCAGACCTTGGATACATAGCATGAGGGCAGTGCCTTCAACGCTGCATCAGTTGCTGAAATTCCCCACCCTAGAGGGGGTGAAAACCATCCGCGGTGAGCAACCCGAAGCAAAGGAAATGTTCGCTGTGGAGGAATCAACGCCCCGGTCCAGGGAGCCGGCTCACGAAGAAAGGGGTGTAACCGGAGGGGAAGCCCCCCAATAGCAATCAAAGAATACCGGGTCAGATCCGGTATATGAAGAGGATGACTTCGGGGTACCCAGATCTTTTGTCATGCCGGATGACTCGAACGCGACCAAATCGACCGTGGAGGAACTGGAGCAGATCATCCTGTTCGAGTTCTTACCAGACAGGAAGGTATACCTGGGCACGGGGCTCACCCCGGAGCTCAGGCGCAAATTAATTGAGTTTCTTCAAGCTAACGCCGATTGCTTTGCATGGTCGCATATAGATATGACAGGTATATCACCAGAAATAGCATCACATAAACTCAGCTTGGACGGGAAGTTTCCCCCGGTGAAGCAAAAAAGGAGGCCCATGGCGGAGCCAAAACACGCCTTCGTCAAAGACGAGGTAACAAAGCTTTTAAATATAGGTTCCATCCGGGAGGTAAAATATCTGGATTGGCTCGCTAACGTGGTGGTGGTGCCCAAAAAAGGTAATAAATTTCGAATGTGTGTCGATTATAAAGATTTAAACAAGGCATGCCCGAAGGACTCATTTCCGTTACCTCACATCGATAGAATGACCGATGCGACGGCCGGACAACAGAACCCGATAAGTTTGGTTCAGATTATGTATATTTATTGAGAAATTTACTAAATATGTACATATAGTATACTTTAGGATCCATGAACTTTATATTCAGAACTCATATACATGAAATTCTAAATCCGCCTCCACCGTTAATCTATCATATAAAATGTGTGAGTTTAATTTTCGTGATCCGATTTTCCAATTTCTACTCTCTCCCATCCCTAAGAAATGCTATTTCTTCACTTCAAATTGCACATCTTTGTCCCTTAAATGGAACCTTTTCTTTTTATTTCCCACCCGGTGTCTTGATACTAGTATTGAGGCCTCGACTAATTTGGATTCGGGTCATGTAAGGCCTATGACATTAGGGAAGTGCTTCCCATCAAGATTTTTTGCCATAGGACTCAAGTCTAGAACCTCTAATTAAGGATAAAAAAATCTTATTCATATTCCATCACAACTTGAAAACTTATTCATGTTTGATTAAAAGAAAGTACAGATGGGGATCCAAATCTTAGTAAATTGCAAAAACGAAATTGATTCAACTGAATTGATCATCTCAAATCAGTGACACGAGTAAACTCCAAATTAAGTTTCAGAATAATAAATGAAACTAATACCAACCAAATGGTCTGTTTTGAAATCATAAAAGTTTGTAGATGGAGACACACACGGTGAAGCTCATATGGAACAAAGATTTGTGGGCTCACTTTTCTCGTAGCCCGCAAAGTTGTTCAACAAGCATAAGCCACTTACCTGAAAAAGTTCAGTACCTTTCAGAATCCCAGTGACCCACTTAAGTTTGTCTGGTATACCTGAAGACCATTAAATATTTTTGTTATTTTAGTGGAAACATGAATTTTTCTTTTTGACGGACAATTTTTTTTTAACATGTGTTGTATCTGAAAGGCAACTAGGAATTGAACAGATAAAAAATAAAATAAAATAAAAATTAGAAAAACATTGTCAATCATCAATCATGGTGCTTTGTTAGTCCCTCTCCAAGAAAACATCTGTCCGATGACATTGAGATTATCTTTTGAATTTTTCTTGTTCAAGATGAGGTTCAATTGTGTTTATCCAGTTATTTATTGTGGTCAATAATATTTTGTTGATACTTTCTTTTATACAATTTCAATTAACTGAGAAATTGACTATGACCCCTTGTTAGGACATAATTTATCCTAAAAAATATATCACATATGGAAATGTCAAGAGAGTGTAAAATCAATCAGCCTTTCTCCCTAAAGCAACTTTCAATATTACTGTTGAACAACCTACTGAAATATTGTAGAAATGTCAAAAGAATATTGTAGAACCAGCTAATCTTTATTTCACCCCGTTATTCGATGAAATGATTAGGATTTCTTTATCTTTAATCAAAAATTCCAATCAATTGAGTTTTGGGATAAAATTAGTATGAAGTCCTTTATCCTCTTTAATAAACATACTGGGCATTAATCTATTTATTAGGCGACTACTATTTTTGTCGACATCACATGCTTAAAACAAAAGACAAAAAAGAAAAAAGGAAACAATCTTCTTTCTTCCTAAAACGACTTTCAATAACAATGTTCAACAAGCAAACTGAATCTTCTCTTCAACTTATTAAAATGACTGCTAAGTAAAGTAAAGCCAGACAAATTAAAATCAAATAGACCTATCATCACGTGTCAGGTAGCTTCGTATACAGATGCTTAAATTAATTCTTTTTTCCCAAATGCAGCTTGTTCACACAAAGCTCCAAAGCCGTGGAAGCATATTCCAATTTCCCGAATATACTAAATCACATGCGATTTCATCTTGGATTTCATCTCATGAGATAAAATCTCAAATCATCCAAAAAAGCATAATTTGGGATTTGAAATCATAATTTTAAAAAATATAAATGTAAAATTTGACTCATATGTTTATATTTTATTAAAAAAGACCCATAAGTTGGTAGATATATTTACCAATCATGTTTACCAACCATTTGTATTAAATATTAATATGTAAGTTGGTAAAATATATTTACCAATCATGTTTACCATGTGGGAGGATTATATTAAACAGTAGTTACATTATTATTCATGTTAAATTTTCATTTTTATTGAACTAAAGTTTGATCAATTGATGTTGTATTTTTTAGAAAGACTTTCGTATTAATGTTATTATGAACTATGATTTACTCATTGGGTAAGATTGTATAAGAATTGGAAAAAATTTGATGGTCTTCACAACTTGTGAGGTTTTTATGTTTATAAAAAAAATCGTAACTTAAGAAATCCAAATTGCATGTCCAAACATAATTTCATCTCATGGTTTGAAATCAGCGTTTGGACATGCAATTTCATCTCTGATTTCATCTCAACGTTTGGACATGTAATTTCATCTTTGATTTCATCTCTGATTTCATCTCAACGTTTGGACATGTAATTTCATCTTTGATTTCATCTCATGGACATGCGGTTTTATCTCATGAGAAGAAATCAGCGTTTGCACATGCAATTTCATCTCTGATTTCATCTCATGAGATAAAATTCCAAATCATCCAAAAAGGCATGATTTGGGATTTGAAATCATGATTTCAAAAAATATACATATAAAATTTGACCCATACGTTTATATTTTGTAAAAAAAAAAGACCCATAAATTGGTAGATATATTTACCAACCGAAAAATGCATACTCGATGTGAAGAAATTGTTCGTATCATGTGGGAGGATTATATTAAAGAGTAGTTACATTACTATTCATGTTAAATTTTCTTTTTTATTGAACTAAAGTTTGATCAATTGATGTTGTATTTTTAGAAAGGCCTTATAGTAGCGTATTAATTTTATTATGAATTATGATTTACTCATTTGGTAAGATTGTATAAGAATTAGAAAATTTTTTATGGTTTTCATAACTTATGGGGTTTTTATGTTTATAAAAAAAAAATCGCAACTTAAGAAATTCAAATTGCATGTCCAAACATGATTTTATCTCATGATGAGATCATGTCCAGATGGCTCCTAAATAAAGTAAAGCCAAATAAATTAAAATCAAATAGACCTATCATCATCTGTCAGGTAGCCTTGTATACAGATGCTTAAATTAATTCTTTTTTTTCCAAATGCAGCTTGTTCACACAAAGCTCCAAAGCAGTGGAAACATATTCCAATTTCCGGAATATACTAAATTAAAAGACAACAACATTATTATTATCTTAGATTAAGCCATACGTAACGATGGCATTGCTCAAATCCATATAAAGAGAACATTCATTCCTTAAATAATTGATGTGGGGCTATTTTATACCCACGGATTGTCAAGTCTATATAAGTTCATCTCTTAAATGACCGATGTGGACTATTTCATAATTCCATCTTAAAATACTAGAAAAATTGAGATGAAATTATTTGAACATAACTATATATGTATACACAGACTTCTTCACTTGAACAAATCCTTGCAAAATAAAGGAAAAATGGGTCTTTATATTATGAGTATTGAGTATTGACAAACCACAAAAAAGGTAAAAAAAGAAAAAGCAAAAAAATGGACAATCAGGAAATAAGATTATTATGTGGGATTGAAGTTGCAGCATAAGTTTACTTATCTCTTTTATCTTTTTTCATCTAATTTTTACGAACTTATTTTTTTTCTTTATATATTACTTATTAATTATGCTCGAATCTTAAGTAAATTCGAATATGCTAATATAAATTCCGTTATCCGCTCACGTGACCAAATCCACATCAGTGAACTCCATGCTTCCACCTCATTTCCCGCGTATCCAATCAACACGGTTTCATCCTACGTGTCCACTCACGTTTCATCTCTCGCCCATTCTAGTAAGCCTAAAAATTTCCAACATGGAAAAACAAATTACTCCCTCCATTTCAATTTAATTAGCACCTTTCGGATTTCGAAACTCGAACAAATCTTTAATTGATCGTAATTTTGTTATATATCTTTTAAATATATCTAATTATAAATTGTTGCAACTTATAATAATTTTTACATAATTTTTAAATATGTACTCCGCCGCCGTCTTACTTGTCCTCTATACTAAAAGGTTAATGTTCATTTTTACTTGCTCAATTTGAAAAATCAAGAGATTATTTATCATTCCATATTTGTTTCACCCTTACTATTAATTATTGGATTGGAAACTTTAACAAATTATTAATGGCTGCACAAATTTTAAAGTATATCTAACACTTTCCTTCTAACACTTCAATTTCTCTTCAAAACCCTAGAAAATCTCAAAACCCGACCCAAAAAATGATCAATTTCCGGCCATAGGAAACTCGAGCACGTCCATCTAATGGTTCAAATTCATCCATAACAGCAGAGAAAGCGCTGTCGTTTATATCAAAAGGATAGCAAGAGGACTGATCCTCTGCAGACGCGGATCTGTAGAAGAAATGGAATAAAATAACTAGAAGGGCATAGTTGCAATTTCACTGTGTCATTAAGTTAGTTAATGGTGTTACAAAGTTAGTTAGTTAGTTAAGTAGGTGATTAGTTAGTCATTTAGATATATGTATATATATATCAATATATACACAATATACAGTTCAGTTGAATGAATATGAAATAAGAATATTTCTCTCTCTGACTCAATCTCTCTTCTTCTTCTTCTTCTTCTTCTTCTTCTTCTTCCTTCTTCTAAATTTTGCAATCTCCGTTTGTTTAATTCCTAAAATCACATGGTATCATAGCCTACATAGCGTAATAAGTTGATAGGTTGATTCAATTTTTCCACACAATCAAATTCTGAGAAATCTTGAAGTTCTTGTTAGTGGCGATCGAACAATCGTTGAATAACAACATCAATAATGGAGTTCCGATCAATAACACCGACAAAAATGGCGACAATGGCATGCAAACAGGAGCAACTCAAGAAATTGATTACAATCATCCTCTCTATCTGTCTCCTACTAATCAAAGTGGTATACAATTCATCTCATTTCAATTAACTGGTGTTGAAAACTTTACAACCTGGTTTAATTCAATGCGTCTTGCATTATTGGGAAGAAACAAGGTAGGTCTAGTTGATGGATCTTGTAGTAAAGATAAGTTCCATGAATCGATGTGGAAAAGGTGGGAAAGAGTTAATGCTATAGTTCTTTCTTAGATTCTAAGTGTTGTAGAAAAAGGAATGCTAGGAGGAATAATATATGCAACTAGGGCTCAAGCTGTGTGGGAAGATTTGTTTGAAAGATTTCATAAGATAGATGGTTCAAGAGTGTTTAATGTTCATAAAGAAATTGCAACCACCACACAAGGAACAACTTCTGTATCTGTATATTTTTCCAGACTTAAAAACTTGTGGGAAGAGTTTGAAGCCTTGATTTCTACTCCTAGTTGTAATTGTGAGAAGTCTAAGGAATTTGTCATCTACTTACAAAAATTGAAACGGTTTCAATTCCTCATGGGATTGAATGAATCTTATAATCAAGCAAGAAGCCAATTGCTATTGATGTGTCCCATGCCTACCTTGAATCAAGCATATGCTATGATAACTAGTGATGAGGGTCAGAAGTTCATTACTGCAAGTACAGTCTATTAGGATCAAATCTTACATCTATGGGAAATGTTGATATTGCTATGTTCACCAGAAACAGTGGTAACCATAAGTTTAAAAGAAGTTTTAATCAAAACTACAGTCAAGGTCAAAGTCAGTTTTATGAAATATGTAAAATGAGGAACCACTCTACAGAGAAGTGTTACACAGTAGTTGGATACCCTCAAGATTACAAGTCAAAGAAGAGAATTATGCTCTAAATTCTGAGTACAACAATCAGTATAGACAGCCTACGAATAATTACCATGGAAGGCAAATGGAAACTCAACTGCTTATAATGTGATTCCTGAAAAAAATGGTCAAGTTGGTAAAAATGTCTAATACCACTCAGAACTTGCAAAGTGTGACATCAGGTGGTTCAACTCAAGTGTTAACATCTGCAGAAGGTGGATATAATCAGAACCAAGAAGGACAGGGTGGACCATACTTCTTAAGGGATCAATATAAGCAAATTGTGCATATGCTAAAAGGAAATTTTGAGACTACATTCTCAGCAGTTACTGCATATATTAATACAACTTTGCTTGCATTAAAAAGTATTAGTACTTTCTTACTTGTATCTAAAAGCTTACAAGACTGGATAATTGATACTGGAGCTACTAATCATATGGTAGCTGATAAAGGACTATTAGATGAAGGAACAATTGTTCAAACAAATGAACCAAAGAAGTTGTTCTTGCCCAATGGAGATGTTTCAGTTGTAACACACACTGGTTCTAGTACTCTCTCAGATAGAAGCATCATTAAGAATGTGTTTCACATACCTCAGTTTCAATACAATCTTATGTTCATGTCACAGATCACTAGAGAATTATGTTTCTCAGTCAAACTTTTTTCCTGAATTCTATGTATTTCAAGATCTTTACACTGGGAAGGTGAAGGAGATTGGTAGATGGGAAAATGGTCTCTATATCTAGTAAATCAAGTTCATAACAAACACAGAAGAATTGCTCTAAAAGCTGGAAACACATGTCAACAGAAGTACATTTGCAACAATGCAGAAGATATTCAGTTATGGCATAGAAGGTTTGGACATATGTCTGTTGTTTCATTGAATAAAGTATTGTCAATAAATGTACAAACAATAGCTGAAAAGGTCAGCAAATGTACTATTTTTTCCTGTGCAAAACAGGCTAGACTAGCATTTCCTATCAGTTCTATTAAGACTTCTAATGCATTGAACTTGTGCGCATAGATATATGGGGTCCTTATAAGTCTACCACATATGATGGAAATAAGTACTTTCTAACTGTTGTTGATGACTTTTCAGGAATGAATTGGGTGTTTCTTCTCAAATTGAAGTTTGATGTATGTGTGATTATACAGTATTTCATTAACTATGTCAAAAACTAGTTTGATAGTCTATTAAAGTAGTTAGGTCAGACAATGGGACTGAGTTTGTTAACTCAGTAGTTAGATCCCATATCCAAATGTATTTCTTACAAAAACCTCGCATCAAACTACGAAACTTGTATAGCAGCTACATCAAACATTATTGAACCAAAAACATATGCTGAAGTAGTTAAGGGCCCTAGATGGGTAGATGCAGTGGAGAGTGAAATAGAAGCTCTTGAAAGCAACCACACATGGGAAACTGTTACTCTTCCACAAGGCAAGAGTCCAACAGGATGCAAGTGGATCTACAAAGTGAAGTACAAAGCAACAGGAGAGATATAAAGGTAAGCTAGACTTGTAGCAAAAGGCTACAGTCAAGAAGAGGGGATTGACTATCAAGAGACTTTCTCTCCTGTTGTAAAAATGAAAACTGTAAGAACAGTACTAGTAATATCAGCAATTAAGAAATGGCGTATACATAAAATGGATGGATGTATTTAATGCATTCTTACAAGGTGATCTCAATGATGAGATCTATATAGAAACGCCACAAGGATTTTCAAGTCAGGGGGAGATGAAGGTGTGTAAACTTATCAAATCCTTGTATGGACTGAAACAAGCACCAAGACAGTGGAGTTTAAAGCTTACTGAAGCTATATTCCAATCTCAGTTTCACCAAAGTGAATATGATCACTCACTATTCATCAACAACACTGCAGAAGGAATTACTATAGTTTTGGTGTATGTTGATGATATGCTGATAACAGGAAGCAGTTTACAACTGATCAAGAAGACTAAAAGACTCCATTGGGAGCAACATGGAGTCTTCATAAAAGACTCTCACCGCCCCAAGCAGTCTCGCATTGAGACTTAATATTCGTCGCCGCTAGACTCAAAATCAGCATTTCTTCATCAATCCTCTTTATTTACGACTCGCGCCAAAAATGAAGGGAAGGCGGGGAAAAGTGGGGAACATTCTACCATAGCCTACTTTCGTTGCTTATATCTCCTGTTTCCTCTGTTTGTTATGGCTTTGGTGGTGATTTATTTCTTTCTTTATAGGAGTTTGAATATCTAACCATTTTGATCATTTAGAATAACATCTAGTTAATAATCAAGGCAATTTTATTTTTTTTAACTTAAGGTATGCTTGTTAGTTATACCAGTTTAAGATATCTATATGCGGGCAAGTAGTTAAGCTTAAGGTTGACATTTTATTAAGGAGCTAGCTCTTAAACTATCCTTAAAATTTAAAACTCTTGTTTAGCCACAAACTTCTTCAATGGGTATGAAAAATGACTTTTTACTTTATAGCTAAGTTGATTTTGAATTTGTTAAGCACTTGTGGCCAAGAATGACTTTTTTATTTTGAGTATAAGACTGTGAAAAACATTTTACATTTAAATGTCCAAGTGCTTTATTAATCTATACTATTATATCAAAGGGTATTATTACATGTACTATTTATCTACTTCGTGAAGTTTTAAGTATAAAATTAGTTTGTCATGTAATACTTATAAAATGTCATTCTAGTTACATTTATGCTCAAGACGCTTCACTTTTCAACAAACTTAATTAACCTAAGTTTGACCGGTTAATCGTAATTAGCGAATCTTAAAGGATGTCTAACCCCTTCCCTTTAGAATAACCGAGAACCCTTACCTAGAATCACATTAATTAAGCAGACCATTAACGGAGGTTTAGTTTAGCTTCGCCTTAGTTAATACCTAGGTGTCCTAATTCACCATTAAAATAATTAGGTGGCGGCTCCTTAAAATAATTAATTGGGAATCACCAATATGTTGTACTCCGATTTGACCCGTTTAAAATGGGGTATAACAGTCTATAAATCTGCAAGATTATCACAAGATTTAACACAATCAATATTTATGGTATACCACTTTTCACAAATAATCTTGCAATATTATATTTTCTCCTCATGGGTCTGAATTTACCGTTGTGATACGGTATTGAACTCTACCAATAATCTTAGTGCTATTAATGAATAAATTTCTCAACCAATCTCTTCTTTAGTAACTGAAACTAAAGCAATTAGTTGAGCCCACATGGTAGAGTTAACAATAACAATTTTTTTATTCCAACAAACAACACCAAATATTCTTATCTGCATCAAAAAAGCCTTTGAGTACAACAGGATATTTTTTATATAACAAGCTACCAACTTTCTTACCAAGTAAATATACCTGGTTTGCTTGTACTTGCTAAGTACTTCTACTGCATACACAATATCAGGTCATGTGCAGTCAGTCACATATTTCATATTTGGGCTAGCATACTCCTTTTTTATTTATCACAATTCTTCACTTTGAATTGGAAATAAATAAACACTTAATCAAAGGTGTTGCAACACATGTACAATCCACAAAATTGTACTTCACAATTTTCTCAACATAATGTGACTGCTAAGAAAAGTTTTATCACATGTTTTTTATATTTTTCATTCCAAGAATGATATTTGCCTCATTAAAATTTCTTACGTCAAAATGGCTGTTACACGTATTTTCAATTTAATTTAACAACACCAATGTTAGAGCCAAAGATCAACAAGGCAAAAATACCATGTGAATTTTTCAAGATTAATACATGCACTTCCCACACTTTTTAAAACATTCTCAAAGATGCAGAAATCACTTTTCATGATAAATATTTTTCTCACTTCTTTAGCCCCCACTATTTTGAGAATTTAAATAACAATTTGTACTCTGAAAAAGTAGTATCACTTTATTCATAAAAATATATATATAAGGTAAAAAATTTTGTACCTTTCCTCTGCTTGAGTTGAGCAAGCAGAAAAGAAAATACTTTACCCTTCCATAAGAGATCTAGCAACGTCGTAGCGGAATGATGTTGTGATCTCCTATCTTGATATCCGCAATTTTTCAAACTGCAACAAAGATGAATCTCCTTAAAATTGTTGGTGAATAACAAATTATTACAGTTGAAAATTACAATAAATAAAAATGAATAAGTAAATATTCTTCAGGCTGAGGTGCGGATATCTCACTCTCTTTAAGGAGATTCAAGCCCACTGCGGCATAATCTCCACCGGTCCAGCATTATAACTCTGACTTGTCCCCTCCAGGATACAACAACCCGTCATCGTCAAATGACTCAAACAACTCCGGACTAGTTGAAGTGTCCAAAACTCCACCAAAGAACACCTTCCTTCAACATAAAAAATTACTCTCTTTTTGTAGTGAATTAGTTGGAGACTTACTCTCAACTCTCTCTTTCACTACACTAACCTCACTTTACAACATGTTCACACAACAACACAATATTTCTTTCATATTTTTTCTACCCACCACAAAGTAAGGATGACTAACTATTTATAGTTAGGAAAATCATCTTTGAATTGAATTAATAGGATATGAATAGGTAGTAAAGTAGATAGATAATGGAGAATTATGATTTAGAGGTTACATGAGTTACAAGACCAAAAGGATGAATATGGGTGATTAATGATAGGAGGTTACAAACAAAATAATGGTCATATTATTAGGAAAAATTTTATGATGGTAGAGGCTCAACCAACAATAGTTGTATGAGGCCATCCTCTTCTTTTGACAAGTGTCTTTGTGGGTCCCTTTCATTGTTAGCACCCTATGTTCTTTTCTTTCTTCTCTCCAGCACCTATCTTCTCTTTTCTATTTCATCTTCCCTCCTCTTTTCATAGTCTAGTTTTTCATTTGCTAAAAATCAAATGCTATAAATTAATCAAAACTAACCCAAGTTTGATCAATCATTTTCTTTTCAGCTTTTGCTAATATGCCTAAAAGACTGAACTTCATAAAGATTTTAATTCTTCATTTCTTTGTAATTTTTAGACTTTGTAACTTAAGAATTTTAAGAAGTATAATATCACTACAAAATTATCAAACCAATTTTATTTATTTATTATGAAGTTTGACAACAACAAGTGAGGTTGTAGAATACCTATGGTGTGCTTTTATTTATTTATTTATCATTCAAAATTTTAAGAAGTATAACATCACTACAAAATTATCAAACCAATTTTATTTATTTGTTATGAAGTTTGACAGCAACAAGTGAGGTTGTAGAATACCTATGGTGTGCTTTTATCTGTGAAAAGGAGAGACACAAATGCCCCAGTGAGGAGGTGTGAGAGGTTGGCTATGGACGGTCTCAGGAGAGGTAGAGGTAGGCCAAAGAAGTATTGCGGAGAGGTAATTAGACAAGACATGGCTCAGTTTCAGCTTACCGAGGACATGACCTTAGATAGGAGGTTGTGGAGGACTCAGATTAGGATAGAAGGCTAGTAAGGCTAGTAGGTAGTCTCACTTATTCTCCCGCACTAGTGGTCGTAGTTTTGCTCTATCGTTTATTGCCCTTTGATTTATGCTTATATTTGTTGGCTCTTTACTCTTGTTATTTCTTATTTTTCTCAGTATTCTGATATGTTTGTCCTTACCTGAATTTTTTGTCTTGTTTTCTCTTGAGCTGAGGGTCTTTCGGAAACAACCTTCCTACCTCCCAAGGTGGGGCTAAGGTCTGCGTACACTTTACCCTCCCCAGACCCCACATTATGGGATTTCACTGGGTTTGTTGTTGTATTTATCATTCAAAACTTATCTTTTTGACGTTCTTTTGGACTTGTTTTCTTGAGATGTGAAATGAAACTTTCAAAGATCCAATTAACTTTTTTCCCCTGGGGTACAAGAATTAATGGGAAAGAAGAGTCAAGCAAGTGGATTTGTGAAGACACAAGATATATAATGGTAGTATTAATACACTTTTTCTGAAATGAAAAGGTAGGATTATAGAAAATCAATTTTTTTAAAAAAAAATATTTTGTGAAAATCACAAAGACTTTTTGTTTATTTGTTTTTAGACTTTTGCAGCGAAAGGTAGAATAATCACAAAAAAAATTCAAATAACAAAAGTCTAAAAAATAAATAAATAAAATTCCTTTGAAAATTTTACAGTGATGTTATACTTGTTAGAATTCTTAAGTTACGAAATCAAAATCACAAAGAAAAGAAGATTAAAAGGCGTTTGGACATAGAAATCAAATATTTTTACTTTATTTGGAATTTTTGAAGTTGTAGTTGAAGATGAAGTTGTGTTTAATTAGTTATAATTTTTGCAAAGAATTATTGGTTGTTTGAATGTACTGACAGTGAAAAAAATGACAGGAGTTGTAGGCAGTGGTGGAGCCGCATGCACCCAAGGGGTGTTCGACACCCCTTCGCTGAAAAATTACACTGTGTAAATACGAAAAAATAAATTTTTTATGTGTATATACAATGTGTTGAACCCCCTTAATTTTGTTGTATATTTACTTTTTTATATTTTGACACCCCTTAGTAAAAATTTTAGTTCCGCCATTGGTTGTAGATGTTTTCATATTCAAAATTACAATTCAAGTTGTATTTGAAATTTTCATGGCGCGTTTTCAAATAAAGTGAAAAATATTTCCTTAAAAAATTGAATAATTCTCATGGCCAAACGGGTCCCTAGAATCTTTATGAAGTTGTCTTTTAGGCATATTAGGAGTAGCAAACGCTGACAAAAAATATCAATCATATTTGGGTTAGTATTGATCCATTTATCTTATTTGATTTTTAGCAAATGAAAAAATAGACTATGAAAAAGAGGAGGGAAGATGAAATAGAGGAGAGAAAGGAGCTGGAGAGAAGAAGAAAAGAACATAGGGTGCTAACTATGAAAGGGACCCACAAAGACACATGTCAAAAGAAGTTGTTGGTTGAGCCTCTACTATCATAAAAAAATTCATATTATTACCACGAACAAATGTGGTTAAAGCCAAACTTAAGACCCCATTCCACATTCTGCCTCTGGACGTGGGGAATGAAAAGGCAGCAAACAAATGCATTTTTTTATTATTATTAAAATGCTCCAAAATATCCTACATCCATAAATTGCAAGGCGAAAATCTCACACAGACTTGATATTATCATAGTACTACCTAATTGAAATAGCAAAACTAGTTTCGCTCATATTTTACATTCAGGTGATATTTTGTCCTAATTCAAAGTAAGACCTTATAGTAGTAACTTTTTTTATTGAGGAACCAAGTTATGGAGCTTATCATTGTCCCACTCAAGTTATCAAAGTTATATTTATGTACAATTATCACAAAACTGGATCCTCCTATTCAGTTAATCAGGTATGTTCAAGAATTGCACTCGAGTTATTACTGTCATTAGCAATACTTATTCCATGGAAGATAGAAACCTGGCAGTTTTCTTTAATTATGTCAAAATAGATTGTGTTTATTGCAATGACTTTTTCACTTCTGTTAAAGACAGTTAATTGAGAATGATTAAGGTCTATAAACAAGGTGAAGCATCATTTTTTACTTGTTAGTCTGGAAATGTTATTTGCTGTTTCTATTTACCTATTTCTAAATAGCCTGTTAACCTAATTGTTGAGAATCAAGGGCAAGAAGAGAACTGATTTCTGATGGAACTGATCAAAGATGAAAACATTAAAACATTAAATCAAGAGACAAGAGAGAGTATATTCATTCATTCGAGAAATAGATTGCAATCTGGTGCAGTTTATATGAATTGAAGGGCAAGTGTAACTTACTTTGGGAAATAACTAACAATGTACAACTACGTATGTCTCTGCTCATTAACTAACTTAAGACAAACTCTTAGGGGTCGTTTGGTTGGAAAACAAGTTAGTTTTTCCACCTTCCCACAGGGATAAAGTAACACTACAATCTCGGGATAACTAATCCGGAGATTAGTTATACCGCGATTTTATCCTAACCAAACGTGGATAAACTCATCTCAAATTTAATCTCGGGATTATTTATCCCTTATCCCTCGTACCAAACGAGCTCTTAATATCTATGTTACTCGAACTCTTCACTTTCGGTGTCGCACCCTTGTCGACACGACAGGGGTGTGGGTGTGGGATCCGTACCCGATCTGGTCAACTGATTTTGAATACTTTGACCAAAATCGATGTAGAAATTCTGGACAGATTCAATGATTTCTTTAATCAAAACTAAAGCTAAGGTGAAATTGAAGAAAATGGAATACCTTGTATATAAAAATATCTATGTCACTCTGTTTCTTTTTTATGTCCTTTGGGGATTCTCCCCTTGATCAATATTTTTTCCTCTAGTTTTCCACATAATATTCCATAATTTAGGTTTTATAACTCTATTTTTAGATATTTAAATTTTTTTAGCTGAATCCCTGCACCCGTATCCATAACGGGATCCATATCCCCAAATCTTAAAATTTAGATCATAAAGGATCCGACATCTAGATCCGCACCCGTATCGGACACCCGCACCTGAGTCTGAGTAACTAGCTTAATATACAGTTGTGACAGAAAAACTTTTCATAACCATAAACACTCTCTTGAAATTCAATATGTTATCCCAAATCTATGACTATATTTCCTTCTCATATTGGAGCCATCACTATGAATGCCAGTCATCTGAAGTATAGGCATCAGATTTAGAAATACAAAGAGAGAAAAAACTGCAGAATCATCACCAAAACGGCTAATAAACATTTCCATACATTATTTGTAACTTCACGGAGAAATACATCGAGAGTCCTGTCTCCATACCTGCACTCAGTATAATATGCGATGGATTATTAATGATACTCTACAACATGAACTTCCTTATGATCTCATCCACATTGTCCATGGAAGACGTTTCATCTTCCAATTCGTCTACCTTTAGAAGGCATTGTCTTTTAGATTCTAAGTCTTGCGAGTAGATCAGACGTATTCCCCACTGTTTTGCACTCTTAGAATCGATAGAAGCCTCAAACAGGCAATACAAGTTTGGATCGCTCTTTCCCATCACAGAATACTGCCACAGAGTCTTAAATGCAATATAGGCAATGCACAAATAGCAACTATAAGTGCGTGACACTGTGCCCAATCTTTTCTTCAGTACTCTCAATTTCTCTGAACTATTTTGCCAAATCAACTTGATGTTGACAAAAGAATAGTCATGATTCCCAGATAAGCTCCAATCAGGACAGTACACACCACCTCCCATGTAAGTGCTGCAGCATACAACAAACCCAAGGAAGTTATCATTCCACCAATTTTTGGGCAAATGAATCTAGATTTTTTCCGTTGTGCTATGGTACGTGAACCACTTGGGCATTACATGTTCTGGTTAGACGATTGACCAATCACCTACTGTTTGAGTAAGCTTGTGAGTGAATTTGTGTGTGCACCCTGTAAAATTTTAGAAAGAGACAGAGAGAGAGAGAGACCTTAGGGTGTTTGACCAACTTAATGAGATTGACCAACGTATTATGTATAAATTCTTGTTGGCAGTTTTCGTCCATCAGTGAACTATTATTGTCCTTGTCTGAATATAGTTGTTCGTAACTAGAGTTTGTAAATGAGATCAAATACAGCTCGTTGAATATAGAAAGCACACTGACACAATCTCGGGCTAGAAAATCATCGACATACAGTTCCTGAAGACTTGAAGAAAGTCTGGGAAGTTCCTTAAGCTCCTCACAGTATGTTATGTTGAGATATTTTAGTTTCTCAGAAAGACAGATGTTCTTTAAAGAAACAAACTTGTTTCTGCTCAAATTTAGTTCAGATAAAGAAGGAAACATACTAAAATGACTAACATCTTCGTCAAGTAGATTGCAACCACTGAGATCTAATTTTTTCAATTGCCACAAGCGGTATTCCTGGGGAAACTTCAAATTCAGAGCAGATAGACATTTAGTCTTGCGTCCCTTTTTCAAAGATAGGACAGTAAGCTTATTTAAGTGGAGGATAGAATCTGGTAGTTGCAAAATGGCAGTATCATCAGCATAGAGTTCCTCTAACTTTACTAGATTGCCCATGTTATCTGGCAAGGTTTTAAGTCTTGAGCAGCCAGGTGAGAATCAGAACTTTTAGCTCCATCAACTGACAACCATTGGCTAGGGACTGAAGAGTTCCTCACAGAAACTCAAATCAAGTAAGCTAACAGCACAAAGATGGCCAATTGATGAGCTTAGCTTCCTGTGGAAGCGCATGATTCTAGCTTGGAGCACCTTTAATAGTTGGGGTAAAATACCCTGCCTTTATAAAGTTGATGTAATTATGATTTTATTACCTAACGATTAAAGCTTTCGATGACTTGGCTTTTTTATGGAGTAAGAGAAGACTTAAATTTGCCATTGAACTTTGTGAAATGATCTAGATTTGATCCTAAATTTTGAATAAAGAGCTTAAATTTTCCCTGCGGCAGGCAACATCATATTCCATAAAAAATTATATCGTATAACATATTCCATCAAACTGTAAAAGTAACTAAAAAAAATATATACCAGAGCAAAAAAAAAAAGTAATTGAATGATTTTATTCTTCACTACTGCAACTTAAAAAATTCTAAACTTGTAGCGTTTAGAGATGAAACTAATAGCAAAGATGGTAAATAAATGAAAAAGAATTACTACTCAAAGAGATTAATTTTATTAGTCCGTTCTCTAATCCACAGTACACAGCCATATGTGGATAGGAAAAGTAGCTACAGTGCACCCTAACGTTCAGCCGGATTATTTATAACACACTCAACCTTTACGGGGAGCTATTACCCCCTGACTATATTTTTGTGTATTTTAGACACCATTATCAGGTGATTATTAAGTGACCCCGAATTTTTTCCACTTAAGTGCGACACACGTGCCTAATAAAATGCCAAAAAGCCCTTAATCATTCATTTACACCAAACCAAGCCCATAATTGTTCATTTACACCAAAAAAAAAAAAAAAAACTTGTACACCATAGAAGGGGCATGACCAAAATCTTCTTACTAAATTGTTAAGAGACCAAGAAATTTGCATTTTCAGTAATACCCGTGATGGCATCGCACCTTAAGCTTCATCTTAGGATCTTCATTATCAGTACAAAGCTTATTCAACTCTGATTTCACCTCTTTCATAAAGAACCCTAGACAAAAATTTCAGTGAAACTAGAAGAAATTTCAGTGAAATATAAGATATAAATAAAATAGGAGAAAAATTTACATAAAGATTAGCTTACCACTTGAATCCATTAGCTAATTTGAAGGTTTTTGATTGAAGTTCTAAGCAAAAATGGAGTCCAAATCGAATCAATAAAAGGGTAAATGAAAAGGGATTTATTTTTTTACCGTTATTTGCGCTACGTGGCAAAAAAATTAGAGGTTGAGGTCAGTTCAATATACTTATCAAGCGTTCCTCGGTCGTGTTCTCACGTTCCATGCCACATTACCTGATAATGGTGTCTAAAATACACAAAAATATGACCAGGTAAAGGTTGAGTGTGTTATAAATAATCCGGCCAAACGTTAGGGTGCACTGTAGCTATTTCCCCTATGTGGATACAAAGCGCGTTAATTACTTATGGTCGTTAGATTCTCGGACAAAGTATCCCGGATTATAGTTCTCGAAGTATAATCCTTGATGAATTTATTTCACTTCCTTACACTTAAATTTATTCTGGAATTAGTTATACTTTTAACCAAACAAAAAATAAATCTAATCTCAAACTTAATTTTGCCATATCTCACCTTATCGAACCAAACTATCCCTAATGATAAGAACAAGAATAAATGAAAAATTGAAAGAAAACTCTCTGTGTATCACTATCTATTGTGCTTTTGCTTTATATCTTGTTCTTTTGATGTCATATTTGGTGTTTGCGTTGGATACCTTTTCCTTTATTTTCCTTTTATTTTATTTCATTTCTTTTCTTTAATTTCCTCTCTTTTGAGTCAAGGGTCTTTAAAAAATAACCGTTTTGCCCCACAAAAATAGAGATAAGGTTTGTGTACATCTTACTCTTCCCAGACCTCATTTATGAGATTATGTTGTGCATGTCGTTGTTAAAAGAGAACTCTCTGTTTTTGCACTCTTTTTTGAGGGATTTTAGTACTCTACTCATTCCAATTTGTTTTTCTTACTTTACTAAAAAATATGTATCTTTCTTTTTGGACAACTCTTTAATTCCAATCCTTTAATAACACAACATTAAAGATAAAAAATATGTATCTTTCTTTTTGGACAACTCTTTAATTCCAATCCTTTAATAACACAACATTAAAGAGCATTTTGGTACATTCTATATATCTTTAGTTTAAGATCACAACATTCAATAGTTTTTTACTTTCTTAAATTTCGTGTCAAGTCAAAACCACACAAATAAATTAAAACGAAGGGATTTTTTTTAGGGCAAAGGGTCAAATTTACCCTCCAAGTATGGTTTATATTTTAAATTTGCCCTCCATCAAAGTTTGGGATCAAATTTGCCCTCCTCGTTAGGATACTTGGTATATTTGCTCTTTTTTGGATGGAAGTGTGACTTAGACTCCACAATACAAAATAATTAGCCACGTAGGCTTCACGTAAACTATCAATCCCAATTATTTTAACCCATGGCCCGTGACCCGTTTACTCATCATATAAAATAATACAACCCTAGTCCCTTTTTATTTTAGAAAAGAGAGGGAACAAAGAGAGATCTGAAAGGCGAATTAGAGTTCTTCCTTTTCTCTTAAACCAATCCCTTGATAGTCTAGGTGGAGCCTGCGTGGCTAATTATTTTATGTTGTGGAGTCTAAGTCACACTTCCATTCAAAAAAGGGCAAATATACCAAGTATCCTAATAGAGAGGACAAATTTGATCCCAAACTTTGACGGAGAACAAATTTAAACTATAAATCATATTTGGAGGGTAACTTTGACCCTTTGGCCTTTTTTTTATTGGTTTGAATAAAGAAAAGAGAAAGGAGAAAAGGACATAAATGGTACCTCAATTATGAGAGTAGGTTCAAAATAGTCCCTTAATTATGCACTTAACGATTTTGGTCCTTTAAGATTGCCACAAGTTAACAAAAATGGTTCCTTAACTATGAGTGTTGGTTAAAAATAGTCCCTTAAGTATGCACTTAACAGTTTTTGTCCTTCAAGTTCACCAAAAGTATCATTTAATAGTCTCCGACAAAATATTCATCAAACTTTATTTATTAGATTTGACGAGAATTATGAAAAAAATGAAAAAAATTAGCGAGAACTCACATTTAAAGGTACACATTACTAAAGAAAAGGCCAAATACCTCGGGACAAAACCGATGATCGTTAGTCGGTTATAGGGAAAAACCAACAGACTTGATAATGTCAGAAAATAGTATTTCGAAACACAAAGACCGACGGACTCTGTTGATTAAAACCGAGGGAGTCCATCGGCTAAGTAAAATACACCAGACTTTAGAAATAAATTATAAATAGCAGAAACAACAAAAATTGTCACTACTAAAAACAAGCGAAAAAACGATGGACGGAAACCGATGGATAAAATTGAGGGACACTATTTTTTTTAATTTTTATTGTTTTTTACGAAAACCAACGGACGTCTGCGGTTATTTTCGAGGAAAAATGTGAGGAAACAATTTATTTATTTTTAAAAAAGAATCACTACAATGAAAGTATTTATTTTTATACCGAATTTTCAGTAAAAACGAGTCTAGTGTATTTTACTTAGCCGATAGACTCTTTCGGTTTTAATCGACAGAGCTCGTCGATCTTTGTGTTCTGAGATACTATTTTCTGATATTATCAAATCTGTAGGTTTTTCCCTATAACCGATTGATGTCCGTCAGTTTAGTTCTGAGATATTTGGCCTTTTCTTTAATAACGTGTACCTCTAAATGTGAGTTCTCGCTAATTTTTTTTCATAGTTCTCGTCAAATATAGAGTTCGATGAATATTTTGTCTGAGATAAAAGTATTAACTTTTGGCAAACTTAAAGGACCAAAACTGTTAAGTGCATACTGAAGGGACTATCTTTAACCAACCCTTATAGTTAAGGGACTATTTTTACTAACTTGTGGCAAAATTAAACGATCAAAACCCGTTAAGTGCATAGTTGAGGGACTATTTTGAACCCACTCTCGTAGGTAAGGGACCATCTATGTCATTTTCTCGAAGATAGGGAGACTAGAGAGGTCGGAGTTGACTCATCAAGTCCATCCTACAAAGGTCCCATGGACCCAATCCATCTCATTGTCTCTGTAAATCTGAGTTTCTACAGGCCATTTCTATTGTTTTTAGCTGATTACTAAGCTCAAAATTCACCATGGCTTCCATCACAGAGACCCGAAAATGGAAATATGATGTTTTCTTGAGTTTCAGAGGTGAAGATACACGTAAGAACTTCGTTTCCCATCTTTACACATTTCTTAAATTCAAAGGAATTTATGCATTCAAGGATGACAATGAACTTGACAGAGGAAAATCCATCTCACCTGAACTTTCAAAAGCCATTGAGCAATCAAGAATTGCCATTATTATTTTCTCTAAAAACTATGCTTCATCCACTTGGTGCTTAGAAGAACTAGTCAAGATCATGGAATGTGTTCAAAAGAAGGGACAAATTCCAATTCCAGTCTTCTATGATGTTGATCCATCAGATGTAAGGAATCAAAGAATTAGCTTTGGTGAAGCTTTTGCCAAGCACGAGGCACATCTAAAAGGAACTGATTTGGAGAAGGTGAAAATATGGAGAAAGGTTGTTACTCAAGCAGCAAGTATAGCAGGATGGGATGTACGTAATACAGCCAATGGGTTAGTAGAACAAAAAAGACTCTCTTTAATTTTTCTTTTCTGGTTGTTGTTTGTGTTTCTATTTAGGGTGTATTTGGTATGAAGGAAAATGTTTTTCATGGAAGATATTTTCCTAGAATATGTTTTCTCCAAAAACAAGTGGATTTCTTACTTATTTTCTAGTGTTTGTTAAGTAGTAACCACCAAAATATTTTTCCAAGAGTGTTTATACGTTTTCTAGCAAAATACTATTGGGTGGTGGTTGTGGTGGTGAGTGGGGGTGGGGGTGGGATGTGGGGGTTCAAAGATATAAAGAAATAAAGTCAACATCTACTCAAATATCACAAGTTTAGCACATTCAGCTGTTACTGAGACACCTTTCTTGAGAAAGTTTTCTGATTTCGTAGAGAGGGGTAGATTAGTTTAGATCGCTCACATAGTTCTACCTATAGAAAAGATCATCAGAGAGTTTTCAATTTTTCGCGGAAGGAGGTTCGGATGAACGCCCTTGCCCCTTACTGGCTCCGCCCCTGGTTTGGGGGTGGTAGGGGTGGGATGGTCAAGGGTTGGGGTGTTGGATGGGTGGGGAGGAGACAATGAACTTGAAATGTCACTTGTATAACTTATTTTCCGTATTTTGATTAGGGAAGTCATATTCCTCATTTTTAGGGAACTTGTTTTCCTAGAGAAAATGTTTTGCAAAACATTTTGACAAACCAAGCATGGGAAAATTGAAAAATATTTTCTGAAAAATGTTTTCCTCCATACCAAACACACTCTTAAAATATTCAGTATGCACATGCTCAATTTAACTAATTGCAGTGGTAGCTGAGAATCAAGATTTCATTTACTGCAATGAAAATGTCTCATAGAATATAAAGTCAGAATGCATGTATATAAGATAGGTCTACTGATCCAGAACTGAAAATTGTGTCCAGAGTGAGATATAACTAAGTTGTAACTATTGTGAGAAGTTATATTTCTGAATACATTGAATCTCTTGCTTTAAAACCTTTCCAAGAGTTACACTCCCAGAAGAAGATAGGGATAGATTTAGTAATATTCCTTTGTGACATATATGCATAAATGGATGCTCTATCTGTCTGGTACTTATAATTTTTAAGGCTCGAGGACCGCATTTGCTTTATATTACAGGAACCCCGTAGAATTCCTTGCATCTCTCTGGGCTCAAGTTTTTTTTTTTCCCCTTTAGTGTTTAAAAGTTTGAACTTTTCTTACCAACCACAGGAATGAATCAGAATGCATAGAGCTAATGGTAAACCATATTTTTAATAGCTTGGACCGTTCACTTTCAGCTGTCACGATGAATCTTGTGGGAGTGGAATCTCGTTTGGCTGAAGTAAAGTCATTGTTGAATGTGGGTTTTGGAGGTGTTTGTTCTGTGGGGATATGGGGGATGGGCGGGATAGGGAAGACAACTATCGCAAGAGAGATTTTTGACACGCTGTCTGGTCAATTTGAAGGGTCTTGTTTTCTTGCAAATATTAGGGAAGTTTCAAAGAAGCATGGGTTGGAATACTTGCAAAAGACACTTCTTTCACATATCTTGAAGCTAAATTCTCTAAATATAGGGAGTGTTTATGAAGGAATCAACATGATAAAGGCTAGGCTTCACTTTAAAAAGGTTCTAATAGTCCTTGATGATGTGGATAATGGAGACCAAGTAGAAAACTTAATTGGAAATGGTAATTGCCTTGGTAGTGGCAGTAGAATCATTACAACAACTAGAGACAAGCATTTGCTCAATAAGCACAACCACTTGTACGCAGTCCGTTTGTTGTCTGACAGGGAAGCTCTTCAACTCTTCAGCCGGCATGCTTTTCAGAAAGTGAGTCCCGAGAAAAAGTTTGAAGAACTCTCATCCCAGGTACTGCATTATGCTAAAGGTCTTCCTTTAGCTCTTAAGGTCTTGGGTTCTTTTCTTTATGGAAGGAATATGGGTGAGTGGATAAGTGCATTAGACAGATTAAAAGACACTGCAGAAGAAGAAATTGTTAAGCAACTCAGAATAAGTCTTGATGGGTTGAGCCCGAAAGAGAAAAATCTGTTTCTAGATATTGCGTGTTTCTTTAGAGGGAAAAAGGAAGATGAAGTGATAAGAATCCTAGACGGTTGCCGTTTCCACTCTAAGATTGGGATAAGTGTCCTTGCTCAAAAATCACTTCTATATGTTTCACGAGGAATCATTGAGATGCATGATTTGATACAGGAGATGGGTCGGCAGGTGGTACGCCAGGTTTACCCTGATATTCCAGGAAGGTACAGTAGACTGTGGCTCTATGAGGACGTATGTGATGTCTTTACAGAAAATACGGTATGTTGGTAATAGTGACTGAGAAATTTAGTCCTGTCTTTTTGATATGTACTAGTTATTCAATCGCATAACATACGTTGGAGTTTGAACAGTTCTCTTGGCATCTAGGAAATTGTAGTTGTTGTGCAGGTTCTCAATAATTCAGCTTCTATAAAAAGAGAACCTTGTTTCTTCAATAACCGCTCTTAATGTTTACACGTTCACCAAATTATGATGTTTTCTTCACTTGAAGGAAGTATAATGTTTAAAGAGAGAATGCAGAAAATGGAACTGTTTGCTCAATAACTCAGTTGGTACGAAAACAATTCTGACAGTTATACATTTTGTTTTTCTGAATAAGTTCTTCGAATATGTGCTCTACTTCCTATTGAGGTCAATATCAGGTTTTACAGACTTTCTCTTTATCCTTTTAGGGCACAGAAGCAATTGACGGCATAATGGTTCCATTTGAATTGGAATCACTTGTTTGCAATAGGAGCAAAGCTTTCAGAAAAATGAATTGCCTAAGGATACTCATAGTCAAAGGGGATGAGATTCGATATCATGACCCTATTGCTCACCCTATTGACTGCCTCCCTAATAGCTTGCAGTGGCTTGATTGGTCATACTACCATTTTGAATCTTTGCCAGAAAATTTTCAACCTAGAAAGCTTGTCGGGCTCAACATGGTTTCAAGTTCTATAGTTGAACTGTGGAAGGGGTTGAAGGTAAAATTCATCATGAATATCATACTAAATTTAGCCATGTGAAAAAAGGTCAAGAGCTTATTCAAATATTTATGTTGTTTTAAACAGGTATTTGATAGCTTGACAACCATCAACCTAAGTTGGTCCAAGAATTTACGGCGAACCCCTGATCTTTCTGGGACCCCGAATTTACAGAGGTTGATGCTAAAACAATGTGTAAGCTTGGAAGAAATCCATTCATCAACTGCATATCTCCGGAAGTTGACTTTGCTGAATTTGGAAAACTGCAAAAGTCTTGAATTCCTTCCAAGCAGCATTCAGACGGAATCTCTTGAAAGTTTCAACCTCTCTGGCTGTCTGAAATTAAAAGAAGTTCCAGAACTTTCAGAGAATATGGATTCTCTCTTAGACCTCCGTTTAGCATGCACTGCAATACGGGAGCTAAGCTCATCAATTGGCCATCTTTCTAAAGTTAGCATACTTGATTTGAGTTTCTGTGAGGAACTTGTCGATCTCCCAGCCAATGTTTGTCATTTGAGGGAACTAAAAGTTCTGATTCTCACTGGCTGCTCAAGACTTAAGACCCTGCCAAGTAAGATTGGAATTCTGGTAAAGCTAGAGGAACTCTATGTTGATGATACTGCCATTTTGCAACTACCAGATTCTATCCTCCACTTAAATAAGCTTACTGTCCTATCTTTGAAAAAGGGACGCAAGACTAAATGTCCATCTGCTCTGAATTTGAAGTTTCCCCAGGAATACCGCTTGTGGCAATTGAAAAAATTAGATCTCAGTGGTTGCAATCTACTTGACGAAGATGTTAGTCATTTTAGTATGTTTCCTTCTTTATCTGAACTAAATTTGAGCAGAAACAAGTTTGTTTCTTTAAAGAACATCTGTCTTTCTGAGAAATTAAAATATCTCAACATAACATACTGTGAGGAGCTTAAGGAACTTCCCAGACTTCCTTCAAGTCTTCGGGAACTGTATGTTGATGATTTTCTAGCCCAAGATTGTGCCAGTATGTTTCGATACTCACAGTTGTATTTGATCTCATTTACAAACTCTAGTTACGAACAACTTTATTCAGACGAGGGCAATAACAGTTCACTGATGGACGAAAACTGCCAACAAGATTCTCATAATACGTTGGTCAAGATTCTCATTATGTTTGTCAAACGCAAACAGGTCTCTCTCACTCTCTCTCTCTAAAATGTTACAGGGTGCGCGCACAAATGCACTCAAGTTATTGAAATCGAAACTGATCTTCATGGTATGTTGCAGGCTGGTTATCATGATGGAATGCCTGCTTGGTCAGTCGTCTATCCAGAACGTGTAATTCCCAAGTGGTTCACGTACCATAGCACATTGGAAAAAATCTCGCTTCATTTGCCCAAAAATTGGTGGAATGATCACTTCCTTGGGTTTGTTGTATGCTGCAGCACTTACATGGGAGATGGTGTGTACTGTCCTGATTGGAGCTTATCTGGGAATCATGACTATTGTTTTGTCAACACCAAGTTGATTTGCGAAAATAGTTCAGAGAAACTCAAGGTAGTGGAGACAAGATGTAAAGTGGGCACAGTGTCACGCACTTATTGTTGCTGTTTGTGCATTGCCCATACATTACGGACGCACTGGCAGCATACTGTGATGAGACATTGTGATCCAAACTTGTATCGCCTGTTTGAGGCTTCTATTGATTCGAGGGTTGCAAAAGAGTGGGGAGTACGTCTGGTCTACTGGCAAGATTTTGGGTCTAACGTTGTAGTCGGGTCCGGAACCAAAATAACCCCAAAAAAGGGGTATGAACCAAAATATCCCAGGAAAAAAAAAGGTACAGAAGTACCTTTAACGCATGAAAATCATGCTTCATGCGTTAAAGGACTTAATGGAGACGGACGCGTTCTTTTAACGCATGATTTTCATGCGTTAAAGGCATGTCCTTTTTTTTTTTTCCTTCATTCTTTCTTCCTTCCTTTCTTTCACACTTTTTTACATACTTTAGCCATAGATTAATCATGCTTTGATACTCCAAAACTTAAATATTTTATATAGAACCCTATTTATTTTTGTGCGATTAATAAGGTAGGCTCAACACATCGAGGATACACAAAACTTCGGATTGTCGTTTTAGTGGTTGAAAAGTGCTCGAAGTCCATTTTTGTTTGAAGACTTGTTGTCATTAGCTTTAAGTTATTTATGTTTTAGGGTTTCGTGTTATTTTTATATTAATGCGTAATTTTATTTTGACAATTTCACAAATAAATAAATTAACAATAAATAAAAAATTAACAAATTAATAATCCATAATCAATTAAAAAAATATTAATTCATAATCAATTATTTCTGTGTAATTTTTTTTTTTTTTTTTTTTGCGTTATACCCTTCAACGCCCAACTAATTGGAGTTCACAACTTAAATAACTTCAAATGTGGGTTTGGGTACCAAAATAATCCATTAACGAATAACGAACAATAAGCTAAATCTCGAATAACGAATAATAAACTAAATTTCAAATAACGAACGATAAACTAAATCCTGAATAACAAACGATAAGCTAACATTAACAGAATTTCTAAAAAGGATTAGTTAGTTAACATAATTTTTTGACGAAGGATTAGTTAGTTAACATAATTTTTTGACGAAGGATTAGTTAGTTAACATAATTTTTTGTTCGTTATTACTTTAACTACATGAGTTAAGTAAATTATAATCAACAATACAATATCATGGATTATTCAAAATAACTAATTAAATCCTCCATAACTTATCCTAGTTAAGTAAGTTCTAATTAGAGAATTTTTTTTTTGTTAATTTCAAGAATAATGAATAATTTAGTATTTACAAATATGACACCTCCATGGATCTCCGTTAATTATTTGTTATTATGGCATTGTTAATATTTGTTAATTATTTCATTGTTAATATATTTATTTCTGAAATTGTTTTTCCCATGTTAATTTCTTGATTATCACATGTTAATCGTTAAATAAATTAGTTCGTTTTTTTACTAATAATATCTTCTCAACGCTCCCGTCGAGGTTTGATCCCCGGTGGATGAGATAAAAAAAAAGTCAAAAGCCAAAGGCTTTACCACCAAGCCAAGTTGGTTAAAGTAACAATGTAGACACTTTTTATTATTTTCTATGTTCACTAATGCTATCTAACTTGTTTTCTTAAATTGAATTTGGAACCTTGAAATTGACATTGAAAACATCATTATCACGGGATTATGGAATTGAAATATATTTTTCACCATTAGATTTAAAAAAGAAATAAATGAAAATTGCGCATGAATTTGGGGGAAAATTGAAATTGAATGGGACAACGGACGTTTTTGGAAAATTTGGGGCGGGCAAACAGCCTTGCGGCAGTTTAGACGCATAGATCTCGAAAAAATACCCAAAATCAAAAAAAAAAATCGCATCAAATGGACATCCTAGCGCAAAGTTATGACCATTTAAAATTTCACCAACTTACAAATAAATTAGTGCGCAAAAGGTTTTTTAATGGGTTATTTTGGTAACCAAATTCACTTTTTGGGTTATTTAAGTTGCGGACTCCAATTAGTTGGGGGTTGAAGGGTATAACGCAAAAAAAAATACACATAAATAATTGATCATGAATTGATATTTTGTTAATTGATTATAAGAATAAAGTTATAATCACTAAAAATAAAGTTATGCATTAATATAAAAATAACGTGAAACCCTAAAACATAAATAACTTAAAGCTAATGACAACAAGTCTTCAAATAAAAATGGATTTCGAGCACTTTTCAACCACTAAAACGACAATCCGAAGTTTTGTGTATCCTCGATGTGTTGAGCCTACCTTATTAATCGCACAAAAATAAATAGGGTTCTATATAAAATATTTAAGTTTTGGAGTATCAAAGCATGATTAATCTATGGCTAAAGTATGTAAAAAGGTGTGAAAGAAAGGAAGGAAGAAAGAATGAAAGAAAAAAAAAATAAGACATGCCTTTAACGCATGATTTTCATGCGTTAAAGGTACTTTTGTACCTCTTTTTTCCTGGATATTTTGGTTCATACCCTTTTTTTTTGGGTTATTTTGATTCCGGACTCTATCCTCCCCCGAAGTTACAAACAATGTCTGGAAATGTTTACTAAACATGCCATTTTGGTGATGATTCTCTCTCTCTCTAAATCTGATGCCTATACTTCAGATGACTGGTATTCATAGTGGTGCATTGCTCCAATGTAGGATGAACATATAGTCAAAGATTTGGAATCAAACATTTTGAATTTCAGGAGTGTTTCTGGTTATGAAAAATTCTTCTGGCGCTTTTCCCAAGTCACAGATTTATATTAGAGTTGGTGTATAGTTATACTTAGTTAATGAGCAGACACGTGTAGCTGTACATTGTTAGTTACTTCCCAAAGTAAGTTACACTTGCCAGTAAATGTTAATGAGCAGAAAATTATACTAGTATATTGTTTTAGGAGGGACCAAATATGAATGAACTAGTTTTGCTATTTAAGCTAGGGATTATGAAGTCTATTCACACAAAGGCCCAATGCAAACTCTAAAGTTTATTACACAAAATGTGTGAATCTGTCTTTCAGTATCCTATTTCCCATTTTCTCTTTCGTACCCTCAAATAGGGGCAGAGCTAATATGAGAAGTACGGGTACAGAACCCAATAAGTTTGGTTCAAACTATGTATATTTATTGAGAAAATAGGTAATTTTTTCGCGCTTCGCGTTGTTGTGAATGACCTCATTAAGCATATTCGATTATATAATAAAAATAACTTAACAGATGTTTCTTGTAAAAAGTAAAGATATTAGTGACAATATTTTCAAACATAAATGAGAAGATTCGGCATTGTCACATATCTAAAGAAATCCAAAAATTTGAATACCACCTATTTAAAAATTAATTTAGTTTAGAGCTTTTAAAATATTTTTTATCTGATAGTCACAATTATAAACCTTACAAATTTTATAAAAAAAGTAATAATTTAAAGTTTCGGTCAATAGAACCTAAATTACCATTTTATTTATAGGTTACAAAGAAACAAAATAACCAAATCTAACTTTATTAAATTCCTAAGATATTAAAAGGATTATCATCTAATAAGTCACAATTACTTATCTGATAAAATTAAAGATACGTCGACAAAGATCGATATCATGAAGTTTAGCATCAATTTGTTCGGCAAGAAAATTCTTAGCTAAGATTAATACATTTCTTCTTTAATTTCTTTCAAAGTTCATGTACCTCCTTTATTTGAACTTTTCACAAAAATATAGTAATTGATACTCATCATACTCCTTTTCTGTAATCGGAACTATTTAATTCAATTGGTAGAAGAAAAATCACGTGGAAGAAAAATTATGTGACGTTAAAGTGAATATTTTGCAATATTTCTCAATGAAACAAATTTCTATTTATGAAAAATGAAAATATATGTAAAATACTTATCCAGAGAAAAAAATATAACAAAATACGATACTGCTGACATTCAAAATGAAGAATCTGAATAATTAATGTGCCAAGTTTAAGAAAACTTATATATTACTACTATATACTTTGAGGCATTCAAAATTTTTGCCTAGTTTGCTGCTGGTACATACATGGAAGAGTGTTAACATGAGACTAAGATCACTAAAATGATTTCTTACGTAAAATGGAATAACTCTTTTGTATTCAGATGGAACAAAATAAGTTCCTTTCAAGAACACATTATTGAAACTCCATTTTCATTTATTTCATATTGGTAACATGCCGTAATTATACAAAGAGATAAAATGATAACAAAAATGACAACATAAATTTTTATGCTCCTGGTTTCTAAGTAGTTTTTACTTATTACTTTATCCGGTCCATTATAGTTATCATGCTTACGAAACAATAACTGGTAGAAATAATATCATTTTAGAAAATCAAGATATACTTGAGGGAGTATTTGATTACTCCCTCCGGAGTTATCGAAGAGAGATTAATATGATGAACGATTAAAGTAAATAAGGTTGTAATAGTCAAGAAGCCTTTTTATTATTTTTAAAGGGACGTGTAAAAGAAAAATACAATAACTAAAATGTACAGGAGGTAGTAATCTTATATTCTAAAATGACTATATTTTATTGGTTATTTGTAATAAGCATGATCGATAACTAAAATGGGCCAGAGTTGTTGAAGAGAGATTAATATTATGAATGACTAAAGTAAATAAGATTATAATAGTCAAAAAAACTTTTTTATTATTTTTTAAAAGACGTGTAAAAAGAATCGCAATAACTAAAATGGACCAGAGGGAGTACATTAGGTTAAGAAAAGCTCTTAAAACTAAGAACAGAGCATTAGAAAACTGTAAAAACATAAGACTTGTAATTATTAACGAAACAGTTTTAATCCATTCAAATAAAATTAATGAACTTTCATTCCGCTGCTGATCTTTTTTATTCTATATTTACTTCACTTATGATATGCATAAAATATTAATAGTTTAATAATTTAACAATTACTTCATATTTTGCTTTATCCTACAAATCTAACTGATCGTAGAAAATAAAAAATGCGAATGCATTCTTTGTACGTAGGGTAGCCACAACACAGAACTGGGAAAATAAAAAAAATGTATCCTATTGATCAAAAAAATTTAATATAAACTTCAACAATTATCAGATAAGTAGTAAGGATAAATTCACAATTTCACATCATCATTTGTATAAAAAGAGAAGAGGAAGAGAAGGGGATTACCGATGAAAAATGGAAGGAATAAGAGGAGTGGAAAAAAGAAGCAAAGTACAGGAATTTGAACGGTGTTAAGGTGGCTATTGAACTTCTTAAATGGAAGAATTACACCGATTCATGAATGTCTCCCTCTTTACAATAATAAATGTGTCGTTATTTTAATTGTTACAAACCGGTGTGGCTTTTCCTTTTGAGATTAACAGAATTTTAGCAGGGAAAAAATGAAAAGAAAAGGCAAAAAAAATGAGGAAAAAGATAAATAGCTTTCTTGATCTTTTAGACGTGTCACATCAGCGGGCCTAAATCCCAGCTTTATATATATATATATATATATTTATTAAATATGTACATGGAATGCACTTTAGGATCCATAAACGTTATATTCAGAACTCATAGACTTGAAATTCTGAATCCGCCTCCACCGTTAATCTATCATATAAAATGTGTGAGTTTAATTTTCGTGATCCGAATTTCCAATTTCTACCATCTCCCATCCCCAAGAAATGTTATTTCTTCACTTCAAATTGCACATCTTTGTCCCTTAAATGGAACCTTTTCTTTTTATTTCCCACCCGGTGTCTTGATACTCGTATTGAGGCCTCAACTAATTCGGATTCGGGTCGTGTAAGGCCTGTGACAATAGGGAAGTGCTTCCCATCAAGATTTTTTCTCATATTCTGGGCTCGAATCCAGAACCTCTAATTAAGGATGAAAAAATCTTATTCATATTCCATCACAACTTGAAAACTTATTCATGTTTGATTAAAAGAAACAAAAGAAAGTACAGATGGGGATCCAAATCTTAGTAAATTGCAAAAATGAAATTGATTCAACTGAATTGATCATCTCAAATCAGTGACACGAGTAAACTCCAAATTAAGTTTCAGAATAATAAATGAAACTAATACCAACCAAATGGTCTGTTTTGAAATCATAAAAGTTTGTAGATGGAGACACACACGGTGAAGCCCATATGGAACAAAGATTTGTGGGCTCACTTTTCTCGTAGCCCGCAAAGTTGTTCAACAAGCATAAGCCACTTACCTGAAAAAGTTCAGTAGCTTTCAGAATCCCACTGACCCACTTAAGTTTGTCTGGTATACCTGAAGACCATTAAATATTTTTGTTATTTTAGTGGAAACATGAATTTTTCCTTTTTGACGGACAATATTTTTAACATGTGTGGTATCTGAAAGGCAACTAGGAATTGAACAGATAAAAAATACAATAAAAATTAGAAAAACATTGTCAATCATCAATCATGGTGCTTTGTTAGTCCCTCTCCAAGAAAACATCTGTCCTATGACATTATCTTTTGATTTTTTTCTTGTTCAAGATGAGATTCAATTGTGTTTATCCAGTTATTTATTGTTGCCAATTATATTTTGTTGATACTCTCTTTTATACAATTTCAATTAACTGAGAAATTGACTTTGACCCCTGTTAGAACAAGGATGATAATAGTATAAGAAATCCAAAATAAACTTATTTGGCTTAGAGGCATGTTAAGATATTTCTTAAAGATAGTTGGAGTCTTTTCACGAGCAAACGGAAGAATAGATAACAACTCTATCTTCGGGATTCAACTAAGCCACAACAAGCAGCATTCAAGAAAGTCACTCTTCTATTCTTGAATTGGTGATTTCACCTTTTGATCAATGTCTCTCTGAAGTTTTTAAGGGAAATTGTTTTCTTGAAGTGCTTGCCTCTTTCAAAAGAATGAAACACTATTTATAGGATAAAAATTACATAACATAAAAGTTTTCATTAATTAGAATTTAAAATAGGTTCATGAATTTTTCTTAAAATACATGTAACTTTCAAGAACCTAAAATGTAAAATACTAAATGAAGAATGTATCTTCAAATTCACATTCATTTAGTTTGAAAAAAAACTTTTATCAGATGAAGTGTTTCAAAATTAATTGAAACATTAATCTTAACAATCCCCCACTTGTTTCAAGAAATTTTGAAAATATTTTTGAGACATTAATCTAGTAATATGCATCAATAATGGTGTCTTTGGGCTTGAACCATTAGCTAGTGAATACTTTCTAAATCATTGACTACTTAGTGAACGAATCTTGAACTAAGCAATTCATTTAATGAAGTAGAAAAATTTTCACGCACATTACTATGTTTCGATGAAAATCGTAATCTTTTGACACGTTACGGCCATGTGTCCTGAATCCTTTAAACTAAGTGTTTTAAGATTTCCCTGTTAAAAATCTTATTGAAGCGGCCTCCACTTCGCACTTAGCGCGATGAATTCATCAAGAGTAACTTTGCATACTCTGACCAAATAGTCTATGAATTCATTACGAGAATTTAATCTCATCCTCCTTTACAGCAAAGTGTCGACAATCTATCAAGAAGGATCCCTACACACTCCAACCGAGACCGGTTTATAGACTTATTAAGAAAATATAATCTCAAACCTATGCACATTTACTCACTCTTTGAAGAAATAAAAACTTTATTGATGTGCACCACAATTGTAACTTTACTTGTTTTTCCCTTTGAACCTAAGATTACATCATTAGGTAGGGTTACCATAAAGTATCATTAATTTACAACAGGCTTTATTCCCATCCCTTTACAAGTTTCCATTACTAACTCTTTGCCTAACCCTTTAGACAAAGGATCTGCTAGATTAAATATGGACTTCACATATTGAAGCGATATTATGCCATCCTCCAATAGTCTTCTCACGTGATTGTGTTTCAGACGAACTTGCCTCGATTTGCCGTTGTAACAATCACTTGAAGCCCGAAAAATAGCAGCTTTATTATCACAGTAGATAGTTAAAGGTGGCACTGGCTTACTCCACAGAGAAATATCTATGAGCATACTTCGAATCCAGTCAGCTTCTTCTCCAGCAGAAGACATAGCTATAAATTCTGACTCCATGGTTGAGTGAGTAATACATGTCTGTTTGTTTGATTTCCAAGATATTGCTGCTCCAGCCAAAGTGAAAATCCAAGCAATAATAGATTTAGAGTCATTCGGTTCAGAATTCCAAGCAGCATCACTATAGCCTTCAAGAACTGCCGGAAAGTAGAATAATGTAGGTCAACATTAATCGTGCCCTTTAGATACCTTAAAACACGAATTAAGGCATTCCAATGTTCAACTCCGGGGTTACTAGTAAATTTGCTCAAGGTTCCTACTACATAACCAATATCTGGCTTGGTAC
The DNA here is from genome assembly GCF_019175385.1 of Lycium barbarum. Classification (NCBI taxonomy): domain Eukaryota; kingdom Viridiplantae; phylum Streptophyta; class Magnoliopsida; order Solanales; family Solanaceae; genus Lycium; species Lycium barbarum. Next base: position 126,750,356 of record NC_083344.1, read on the forward strand.
AATGCATGGCATACATAAGGCTCCCGACAAGCTAAGAATACGTCAATTGATCAAGAACGTCACCAGAATTTCGCACTAGTTTGATGCTAGGATCAAATGGTGTAGGAGCAGGCTTGTCATCAAAATGACAAACCTCTTCAGAACTTTCTCAATATAACTTGCTTGAGTAAGAGTCAAACTACCCTCCCCAAACCCCAAGATATGGGATTTCACTGGGTTGTTGTTGTTGTTGTTGTTGTTGTTGAGTAAGAGTCAAACTATTAGCTGATCTCACAATTTTAATGCCCAAAATTACATCAGCTTCTCCAAGATCCTTCATTTCAAAATGAGAAGCAAGAAATGATTTTGTTTCTTTAACTCAGTTCCAAAGATCAACATGTCATCCACATAGAGACAGAGTATAACTCCAGAATTTTCTTGAATTTTACTGAATATGCATGTATCGCCACCATTAATTGAATTGCCATTAGAAATCATGGCCTTTTTAAATTTCTCATGCCATTGCTTTGGAGCTTGTTTTAATCCATACAGAGATTTAAGAAGCTTACAAACTTTATGTTCCTGACAAGAAATGATAAACCCCTCCGGTTGTTTCATGTAAACTTCTTCATCTAGATCTCCATTCAAAAACGCAGTCTTGCCATTCATTTGATGAATTATCATATTATGAATTGCTGGTAAAGCAATCAAGAGCCGAATAGATGTCATCCGAGCTACAGGTGCAAAGGTATCAAAATAATCAATATCTTTCATTTGAGTAAAACCTTTTGCTACCAAGAGAGCTTTGTACTTATCTATAGTACCATCAGATTTAATTTCTTCCTAAAAATCCATCTACAACCAATAGGTTTACACCCAGGAGGAAGATCTGATAAAATTCATGTATTATTTGACATGATAGAATGCATTTCATCATCAATAGCTTCAGCGTAACCTTCAGGATCTTTTTCAACCAAATAGACTTAAAAATCAGGTCCAAAGTTCTTTGGTTGGGCTGATCTTGTACCGCGCCTCATATGGCTTTCTTCCAAGGACTCAACTATTTCCTTTTAAGAGGAGATGTAAAAGAACTTGCATCTTGTTCTAAAGATTTTTTTTTTCTTAGGAAATATATGCTCAAAAAAGTTAGCACGTAAGGATTCCATAATTGTGTGAGGACTTGGAGTCTCAAGATTTAAGAATCTATAAGCTTTATTGGTCTGAGAATAACCAATAAACACACAATCTACTCCTCTATAGCCAACCTTAGCCAAATGTTTATCCGGTAATCTAACATGAGCCAAACAATCCCATACTTTGAAATAATTTATATTTGGCCTTCGGTTCTTCCAAAGTTTATAAGGGGATGCCTCAAGTTTCTTGGAAGGTATTCGATTCAAAATATGACAGGCTGAAAATAAGGCTTCAGTCCACAAATTTCCAGGCATACCAAATCCATAAAGCATAGAATTAACCATTTTTATGAAAGTCCTATTTTTCCTTTCTGCTACACCATTTTGTTGTGGTGTATAAGATGTAGTCAATTATTTTTCAATGCCTTCTTTTTCACAAAAATCAATAAAATCTGATCTTAAATATTCTCCACATCTATCAGATCTAATTGATTTAATCTTCAAACTCTATTTATTTTCAACTTCTGCTTTATATGTTTTGAAAGACTCAAATGCCTCATCTTTTGTTCTTAATGGAAAAATATATGTATATCTTAAGTAATCATCAATGAAATTGATAAAATATCTCTTTCCATGACGTGACAAACAATCCATCTCACAGATATCGGTGTGAATTAATTCCAAAAGTGCGGATGTCCTTTCAACTGTCTTAAAAGGTTTCTTTGTTATCTTGAATTTACTACAAGTAAGACACTTAGTAGTATGATCTTTTCCACAACCCTTAATTAATCCATTTTTCACCATAAGTTGTATGGATCTAAAATTCACATGACCAAGACGTTCATGCCATAAATCTAGAGACTCCACAATACAAGCTTAATATTTTCATTATCAATATTGAGTTTGAACATTCCATTTGTAGCATAGCCTTTTCCAACAAATATGCAATTTTTAGACGGTATAAATTTATCTGCCTCAAAAATCATTCTAAAACCATGCTTTGAAATACGCGTACCTGATACCAAGTTCTTCCGAATATCAGGAACATGCGATACTTCCATCAGCTTGACTATCTTTCCGGAAGTAAACTTCAATTCAACAGTTCCTTTTCCCAAAACCTTAGCAGAGGACGAGTTTCCCATATACAAAACTTTATCGTCCCCCACTAATGCATAGGTATTGAAAGCATTTCGATCACCTGATATATGATGAGTTGCACTAGTGTCTATCTACCATTCCACTTGATTTCCAGCTACAAATGTTTCTATAACCATTTCCACAAATTCATCTTTTCCATGGTTATTTGCTTTTTTTTTTTCTTCTTTTTAGCTTTAAGAATTTTACAATCAAGCACATAGTGACCAAATTTGTGACAGTGGTAACATTCAACTGACTTAGAATTGGTACTAGTTCGCTTGAAATTCGCACTTCTCTTTGCCTTCGGAATTTTCTTATTAATAGATTCCTTCTTGGTTGATTTTTCTTCAACCATATGAGCTTTCATGACGGGTTCCTTCAAAATATTATTGTCACGATATCGAGTCTTTTATTCAATTTGCAAATGCTGCAACAATTTCTCAAGAGTCAAATCTTCCTTCTTGTGTAAGAGTTTGCTTTTGTATTCTTTCCAAGAGGAAGGACGTATCGAGACAATAGCACCAACATGAAAATTTTCATCAAGAGTAACTCCAGAGATAGCAATTTTATTAGCTATAAGTTGGAATTCTTGCACTTGTTCAGTGATTGACTTATCATCAACCATTTTGAACTCCATATAGTTTGATGCAGGAAGCGAGACTGAGATGGTTTGGGCATGTGAAGAGGAGAGACACAGATGCCCCAGTGCGGAGGTGTGAGAGGTTGGCCATTAATGGTTTCAGAAGAGGTAGGGGTAGGCCGAAGAAATATTGGGGAGAGGTGATTAGATAGGACATGGCGCAGTTACAGCTTATCGAGGACATGACCTTAGATAGGAGGGTTTGGAGGACCCACATTAGGGTAAAAGGCTAGTAGATAGTCTCGTTATCCTTCCTTATTAGCAGGCGCATTATCGCAGTATAATTTCTTGTGCTCTGATTTCTGCTATTATCTGTTATTTCCTTTTATTATTCTATTTTATCTGTGTCGCTTTCGTTATTTGCATTTCCATATCGCTTTGAATTTCTTAGCCTTATCTGACCTCTTTTTATGCTTTTTATTGAGCCGAGAGTCTTTCGGAAACAGCCGTCCTACCTTAGTAGGAGTAAGGTCTGCGTACACTCTACCCTCCCCAGACTCCACGTTGTGGCATTTCACTGGGTTGTTGTTGTTGTTGTTATAGTTTGAAACAAGAAATTTCTTTGAACTGGAAGAATAGATAACAACTCTATCCTCGGGATTCAACTAAGTCACAACAAGTAACATTCAAGAGAGTTGCTCTTCTATTCTTGAATTGGTGATTTCACCTTTTGATCAATGTCTCTTTGAAGTTTTTAAGGGAAATTGTTTTCTTGAAGTGCTTACCTCTTTCAAAAGAATAAAACACTATTTATAGGATAAAAATTACATAACATAAAAATTTTCCTTAATTAGAATTTAATATACGTTCATGAATTTTTCTTAAAATACATGTAACTTTCAATAACCCAAAATGTAAAATACTAAATGAAGAATGTATCTTCAAATTCACATTCATTTACTTTGAAAAAAACTTTTATCAGATAAAGTGTTTCAAAATTAATTGAAACATTAATCTTAACAACCCCTTGTTAGGACATAATTTATCCTAAAAAATATATCACATATGGAAATGTCAAAGGAGTGTAAAACCAGCCAGCCTTTCTTCCTAAAGCAATTTTCAATATTACTGTTGAACAACCTACTGAAATATTGTGGAAATGTCGAAAGAATTTTGTGGAACCAGCCAATCTTTATTTCACCCTGTTATTTGATGTAATGGTTAGGATTTCTTTGTCTTTAATTAGAAATTCCAATCAGACTGAGTTTTGAGTATATAATATAAAATTAGTATGAAGCCTTTATCCTCTTTAATAAACATACTCGGCATTAATCTATTTATTAGTCGGACCTGTAAACAGTCGACTAGTATTTTTGTCGACATCAGAATCAAATGCTTAAAGCAAAAGACAAAAAAGAAAAAAAGAAACAATCGTCTTTCTTCCTAAATGACTTTCAATAACACTGTTCAACAAGCAAACTGAAACTTCTCTTCAACTTATTAAAATGACTGCTAAGTAAAGCCAAACAAATTAAAATCACACAGACCTATCATCACGTGTCAGGTAGCCTTGTATACAGATGCTTAAATTAATTCTATTTTTCCAAATGCAGCTTGTTCACACAAAGCTCCAAAGCGTGGCATATTCCGATTTCCCAAATATACTAAATTAAAAGGCAACAACTTTATTATTATCTCAGATTAAGCCATATGTAACAATAGCATTGTCCAAGTTCATATAAAAAGAACACTCATTCCTTAAATGATTGATGTGGGACTATTTCATACTCATGGATTGTCCAAGCCTATATACGTCCATCTCTTATATGACCCATGTAGACTATTTCATAATTCCATCTTAAAATACTTGAAAAATTGAGATGAATTTATTTGAACATAACTATATATGTTACACAGACTTCTTCACTTGAACAATCCTTGCAAAATAAAGGAAAAATGGGTCTTTATATGAGTATTGACAAACCACAAAAAAGGTCAAAAAAATATAGGACAATCAGGAAATAAGATTATTTTTGCGAACTTATTTTTTTTCTTTATATATTACTTATTAATTATGCTCGAATCTTAAGTAAATTCGAATATGCTAATATAAATTCCGTTATCCGCTCACGTGACCAAATCCACATCAGTGAACTCCATACTTCCACCTCATTTCCCGCGTATCCAATCAACACGGTTTCATCCTACGTGTCCACTCACGTTTCATCTCTCGCCCATTATATTAAGCCTAAAAATTTCCCATATGGAAAAAAAAAATTACTCCCTCCATTTCAATTTAATTGGTAACTTTCGGATTTCAAAATTCGAACAAATCTTTAATTGATCGTAATTTTGTTATATATATCTTTTAAATATTTCTAATTATAAATTGTTGTAACTTATAATAATTTTTACATAATTTTTAAATATGTACTCCCGCCGCCGTCTTACTTGTCCTCTATACTAAAAGGTTAATGTCCATTTTTACTTGTTCAGTTTGAAAAATCAAGGGATTATTTATCATTCCATATCTGTTTTATCATTCCATATTTGTTTCACCCTTGCTATTAATTATTTGGTTGGAAACTTTAACAAATTGTTAGTGGTTGCACAAATTTTAAAGTATATCTAGTTGATTTCAATAATTAGATGACTTAGTAATAATTAGAGGTGATATATACTCCTTCTGTTTAGTTTTTACTTATCATGTTTTGATTTGACACGCTCTTTAACGAGCAAATAATAGAATAATAATTTTACTATATCATTGCTAATTATTGCAAAGTAATCCAACGATTGAAATCAATAACACATACTTTAAAAGTTATGCAGCCACTAAGAATTTCTTGAACTTTTCAACTCAGTAATAAGGATAAAATATGTATAAAATGTTAAATTATCTTTTAGTTTTTCAAACTAGACAAGTAAAAATGAACGGAGGAGTAATAAATTTTACTTAGTTTCCCAGAAAATAAATTTTAGATCAAAAAGTTTAAATTAATTTCACTTTCGAATGCCACCTAATTCTCCAAAATCGTAGCCTTTAAATTCTCAGCCGTCCCTCCTTTTCACGTCTTTCTTCCCCAATCGGAGAAGAAAGAGGACAACACTTTCCTTCTAACACTCCAATATCTCTTCAAAACCCGTAGAAAATTCCATAACCCGACCCGAAAAAATGATGAATTTCCGGCCACCGGATACTCGAACACGTCCATCTAACGGTTCAAATTCATCCGTAACAGCAGAGAAAGCGTTGTCGTTTATATCAAAAGGATGGCAAGAGGTACGATCCTCTGCAGACGCGGATCTACAGCTCATTAAAAACCGAGCGAATTCGTTTAAAAACTTAGCTGATAGAGAATTTGAGAATTTCCTAAATTCAGCTTCAATATCATCGCCCTTTGTTGTTCCAGTAATTACATCATCTGCCACTACGATGACACCGGTGAAGGAGATTGATTTTGTTAAGAAGCTTAAACCCAAGCTTTCTGAGATTCGTCGGTAAGTGTATCAAAATGGACAAATGAGCGGGTCAATAAGTTACTTTAGCATCTTCCCAATTCATATCAAGTTTTAGTTGATTTATTTGATTCCTTATGGATTGCTCAATTGCCAAATAAGATTTTTTTGTTTTGTTTTGTTTTTGTTAGAGCTATATATAACGTGTTCTCCCAATTTATGTGGCACAATTTAACTTGGCAAAAGAAAGGAAGACTTATGAAATTTGTGCTCTAAAATAAACCTTAGACATTTGTGTGGATATAAAATCGTTTCATTAAGGTAAAAAGGGAAATTTTCAAGTTAAGCTGTTTCTAGTTATAGAAAGGTGACACAAGGAAGGTGTGCTACAAACAAACAGAAAAAAAGAAGAAGTTTATTTTAAAAATATTTTGAAAGTTACTCATGAGTGAATTTGGACTAAATATCAGCCCAGTTTTAAATGGGCTAAAGTGAGCGGGTCAAAATGGACGAGTAAATTTGGGCGGGTTGGGCGGATCAAGGTTTTTTGGGCTAATTTTGACACATCTATTTGCAGGGTTTACTCGTCGCCGGAGTTCAAGTGGCCAACACAGGGGAAGCTTAAGATAGATTTATCAGCGATAAAGAATGCGATTGTATCGGAAGTGGAAGAGGAGGAGAGGTGGAGGAAGTGGAGGAGAGAGAGGCTTAAGGAAGAAGGGCAATTTGGGGAGTTTAATTGGGAGCCAATTAAAGCTTTTAAAACTCGGTTAAGGGAGCTGGAGGTGGAGCTAACGGGATCAAGTTCATCCGCGGCGGATATTTTTGAAGGGATTAAGAACAGTGAATTTGTGGTGAAAGTGAAGTCAAGCTTGGTAATTTCTGATTCTGATTACCATGCTTTATTCTTGTTAATCATTCCTTATTATGAAACATATCTATGGTTTTCATTCATGGACTAAAACCATAGGTACTTAAAATGATTTGCTATTTTAAAAAATGAATCTTTGATGAGTATATAGATGGTCTTTTCCTCCTGTTTACATTTGTTGGAATACCTTTGATTTTGTCAAGTAAAAATTGGTATGAAACTTTTGATGTATGTGTTAATTGTTTAGTTTGAAGAAATTGGGTAGGTGTTTGGTTTTGATTAATGATCTTTTTAGGCTAGTGGTTATGAGCTGCTACTCCGTGACAGTTACAAAGATTTTTCAATAGAAAGCTAATTGCCTCTCTCCCTAAAACAAAAAACTTTAAGCAAATTGTAACTTAAAAGACCTCTAATTCGACAGAGGAATAGCATCTGAATTTGGTTCTTCAGCTTTTATCACAAGTACTCTTAAGAAAGAAGGTATGTGCTTATCCTTTTCGGGATAAGCACAACCAGCACCCTAGGCTGTGGCCTAGTGGTCAATGAGGTCTCAGGTTCAAATTGCAAGATATTTTCATGATGCGTTATTTCTCTTATTTTTGAAACTTCTGGTTTACTGTGCTACCAGTTTTCCCGTTGTCCCCTTTTTTTGTTAACCGAGAAATCCTTGGAGCCATGCATGGTTGGAAACTTGGTGGGTAATGGGTCTGCCCCTCTACCCATCTCCACTTAAATATCAATTTTGTCTGCGACAGGGTTCAGACCTGTGGCGTGCGCTTAACCCACACATAGTGTTGTACTCTTACCACTAGACTAAAACCCTAAAACCTTGGGGGCTAGGTTGTCCCATCTTGATGCTGGTAATTGCTGGAATTTCTTTTCTGGGTTGTGGGATTAAGTCAAATAGTTGATGGGGTTGATTTTCATATTCAGCTCACTGTTTAATGGTATACGTGAATAGTTTTGGTCGCAACGGGAGGGTAAGCTTGGGTTTGTTTAACTCGTCAGGCACGAACAGTTGCTTTCTTCATTTAGATCTTTTAGTTCTTTCCTCTGTCTCTCGATTCCTTCACAATTATGTGTCTGTCTTTACCCACATTTGTTTTACATTGATATTATCCATGTGATTAATTTTTTCTTCTATTTGTCTAATTGTTTTCCAGAAATCAATTTGCAAGGAACCAGAAGAGACAAAGGTTGGTGTCTTATCTTTTAACGTTGGATGAAGTTTTACATTACATGGGTTTCTATGCATTTGATTTGGACTGTGCCTGCACTTAATACTCTGCTGAAATAGTTTGAGAAAAGGAAAGGAATTGAAAGAGAAAATAAAAACATTTCTCCTGCCTAGCTTGGCTGTACGCTTAGTAGGCGTTTGGCCATAGAAATCAAAAACTTTTTCACTTTTTTTTGGAATTTTGGAGTTGGAGTTGTGTTTGGCCATAGTTTTTGCAAATAGAATTTTTTTTGTTGAAATGTACTTGTTTTGGTTGTGAAAAACAAGTTTTTCTTGTTTTTCAAATTCCAAAAACAAGTTGTATTTGGAATTTTCATGGCCAAACACTAATTTTTGAAAAAAGTGAAAACAATTTCAGGAAAAAAGTGAATAATTCTTGTGGCCAAACAGGTCTTTATTATCTATGAGGTTGATGGAAATTTAGTAGGAATACATGGGGAAGAGATATTTTTTCTTGATAAGCGAGAGCCAAGATCATTTTCGTTTCACTTTCTCTTATTTTTCTCACTATTTAAATAAGTGAAATGAAAATTATCTCTCTTATTTTTCTCTTGATTTCCCTCTGTGAATCTGACTGGAGCTTAGGTATGAAATGAACATTTTAAACAACTATTCTTTCCTTTTATGTATACAAGTTGGATTGCACGTCAACAGCATAAAATGTTTATTCTTGGATTTTAACCTTAACTGAAAAATTGGACATGATATTTACTAACTAGGAGCTAGTCTCTGAGGGTTAATTATTGGCGAATTTAAACTAGGATCAAATTCTATTCTAGTAGGTTGAAAGCAATTAGAGGAGCGACATTTTCTTTCTCTTATCCATCCTCACATGATATTCATCTATGCAGGGAGTGCCACCACTTGATGTGCCAGAACTGTTGGCATATTTAGTTAGACAATCGAGCCCGTTTTTGGATCAAATTGGAATAAAAAGAGGTAATAGTTCAATTGGCGTTTACAAATTACGTCTTGTGATTTTGCATTGTCTTTGTTGTTTATGTTCCGTTTCCAATGCTCAACCTATGCATTTAGTCTATGACTCTACGTGAATGTCCTCATTTTTCTTCTTCTTTTTAATGCTTAGTCTATTTAATCTGTTGAAGGTAGATATTCTTCAATAGCATAAGTCAAATTGGTGATGCTACCTATACGCACCTGGTTTGATATTTTATTGTGCTTTCACTTTTCTCTAGATATCATTTATTCTTTTTGTTCATTTCGTAGGATGAATAGCCTACTGTTGCACGTTAACTAGGATGGTTAGCTTACTTTTGCATCAAGATATATTTCAAAAAATATTCTCATTGTGGTCCGGCCCTTCCCCGGGCCCCGCGCATAGCTGGAGCTTAGTGCACCGGGCTGCCCTTTTTTTTTTTTTTTTTTTAATTCTCATTTTTTATTTATAGTAAATTACTAAATTGTTGCACATAAATCTTGTGTGAAATCTGTGGTAGCTCTGTTAATTACAAACTTTCAACAAGTATAATCAGATAGTTTCTCCATAATGTGACCTTGACATGTCCAACATGGTGATGCAGAACATTTGCATGATATATGTGAGTAACACAGTCTACATGTATAAGAAAAACTGTAACAGAATTTAATAAGGAAGCTTGATGTGTCAGATCCTCAATATAAAATAACAATTCTGGGTTCTAATGATTTACAAGCATAAACTGAACTTTGCTTTCTTTTTTATTTTGTTCTAATTTTTAAATGTCTATCTGCTGTCTGTTGACACTATAAGCCATCTTCTCTGTCTTTAATTTGTTTGCAGATATATCAGAGAAGATAGTGGAAAGCTTATACAGCAAAGGACAAAGCAAGCTTTTGCTACATTCCTTACCCGGAGGAGAGTCCTCACTGATTGATAGTGAAATTATGAATGATGAACTAGATTTAAGAATCGCCAGTGTTCTTCAGAGTACTGGTCATTGTTATGAAGGTGGATTTTGGGGAGATGCTAAGCAGAACCCAGCAGGTGATAAAAGACATGTAGCAATAGTTACAACTGCTAGCCTTCCTTGGATGACGGGAACTGCTGTGAATCCTCTATTCCGAGCGGCTTACTTAGCCAAATCAGAAAAGCAGAATGTTACATTGCTGGTTCCATGGTTATGTAAGTCTGACCAAGAGTTAGTTTATCCAAACCAACTTACTTTTAGTTCTCCTGAAGATCAGGAGCTTTATATACGCAATTGGCTCGAGGAGCGAATTGGTTTCAAGGCCAACTTCAAGATTTCATTTTACCCTGGAAAGGTAGTCCCTGATTAACTAGCTAAATAAATTATAATATGATGAGCAAGATGTATGGATGTGATTATTGATGAATTATTTTACCTTCCAGTTCGCCAAAGAAAGGCGAAGTATATTACCAGCTGGAGACACTTCTCAGTTTATCCCATCTAGGGATGCCGATATTGCAATTTTGGAGGAGCCAGAACATCTCAATTGGTACCACCATGGCAAACGTTGGACTGATAAATTTAACCATGTTGTTGGCATCGTCCACACGAACTATTTGGAATATATCAAGAGGGAAAAGAATGGGGCTCTTCAAGCTTTTTTTGTGAAACACATTAACAATTGGGTCACGAGAGCATATTGTGACAAGGTATGTTTAGTCTATGGACTATTCTATTCTCCACCTGAAAGGAAAAAGAGGGAAACTGTGGGTTACATGCATCATTGAGCATTCAAAGATGCTTTAACACAGCTTTTAAAAGCACTATGCCCTCTTTGAAATTTTAAATCACCCTGTTTTTTATTTCATGTTGGTCATAATTGAGATGTCAATTTTCCTGTTTAGGTTCTTCGCCTTTCTGCTGCTACACAAGATTTACCGAAGTCTTTGGTCTGCAACGTTCATGGTGTCAACCCAAAGTTTCTGAAAATAGGAAAAAAAGCAGCTGCAGATAGACAAAGTGGCGAGAAAGTTTTCTCTAAAGGGGCATATTTCTTAGGCAAAATGGTATGGGCAAAGGGATACAGGGAGTTGATAGATCTGTTATCAAAGCACAAAACTGACCTTGATGGCTTTAATTTGGATGTGTTTGGCAATGGCGAAGATGCTCATGAAGTAGAGAGTACGGCAAAGAGGTTAAATCTCAATGTCAACTTTATGAAAGGCAGAGACCATGCAGATGATTCTCTTCACGGGTAAGAATCCTTTAATAGAAGTTTTTATTATTGAAGAATGTAGAAATTGTTCAGCAGAATAAGCATTATTCAATGCGTCTCGTTTCATTTGGTGTAATGATCTATAAAGCATCACAGAGGAATTTTAATGGAACTGGCAATAGTAACATTTTGCTCCCTTGTGGCAAAATGATTTTAGAATTACTGTTAGTGTATCAGTGAGTAAGATGGTAAAAAGATGTTCTTATAATCACCAAGGGTAACCTCAAGAGTAATTAAGGCATGTCCCACCTGATTTATGTTAGATGTCTAGTACGGGGCAGATATACTCTATGGTGGGATTTCAATTTTACAACAACAACAACAACAACCCAGTGAGATCCCACCACGTGGGGTCTGGGGAGGGTAGAGTGTACGTAGACCTTACTCCTACCAAGGTAGGACGGCTGTTTCCGAAAGACCCTCGGCTCAATAGAAAGCATAAAAAGAGGTCAGATAGGGCCAAGAAATTCAAAGCGATACGGAAATGCAAATAACGAAACTGACACAGATTAAATAAGATAATCAAATTACAAGAAATAACGGATAGCAGCAGAAATGAAAGCACAAGAAATTATAGCGCGATAGTGTGACTACAAATATGGAAGGATAAATGAGACTATCTACTAGCCTTCTACCCTAATCTGGGTCCTCCAAACCCTCCTATCTAAGGGTTTCAATTTTACTTGGGTTTAAATTTTCTACTTCTTTTGAAGGGGCAGATACTAGATACCTAATTAACGACTTTACTTGGATAAAGTTTTAAAACTTTCGCCGACATCTTTTGCAAAAAACTGAATGTAATTGTTCTTTTTCTTTTGGGGATTTTTCATTGACATGGTGCTTCCAACTGCTAGATCTTGTGCTTGATCAACAAGGTCGAATACAGATAATTTGCTGACTTTCGTTTGATGCTAGTACTTGAACTTTCCCATTTTTGTGTTCCCTGTTTGATTCTTTAAAGTTCACTTTTTTTAATGCAGTTACAAAGTCTTCATAAATCCTAGCATCAGTGATGTGCTCTGTACTGCCACAGCTGAGGCTCTTGCAATGGGGAAATTTGTAGTCTGTGCGGATCACCCATCTAATGAGTTTTTCCAGGCATTTCCCAACTGTTTTACTTACAAGACACCTGAAGACTTTGTAGCAAAAGTTGAAGAGGCAATGTTTAGTGAGCCTCATCCTCTCACTCCCGAGGAGCAATATAAGCTTTCATGGGAAGCTGCTACGCAGAGGTTCATGGAATATTCTGACCTCGATAAGGTTTTGAGTAGTGAAACAAGTCTGGATAGGAGACATCGGAAGGGCATGGGTAAATCAGTTTCCATGCCAAACCTAGAACAGATGGTTGATGGGGGTCTGGCGTTTGCTCACAATTGTCTCACAGGAAATGAGTTCTTGAGGTTGTGTACTGGCGCGATACCTAGAACACGGGATTATGACCAGCAGCATTGCAATGATCTCCGTCTCTTGCCACCTCAGGTAGAAAACCCAATATATGGATGGTAAATAGAATACGTAACTGACATGTATATCATTATTTCGAATGTGTATTATAGGATGTTAGGTAAACTGGATGCTGGTTAATCCTTAGCTACAATGCTAACGGTCTAGGTCTATATGCTTTCTAGCTATTGATGCAGTTAAACCCGCAGGGGTAGTTTATAGGATCATACGTAAAGTTTATAACTTGTAATAGTCATACCTCTCTTTTTCCATGTTAATGGTGTCGGGGGTACTCCAAGTTTAGGATTAGGTTGTTTCTTAAATTCTTTTGCAGTTAGAAAATTTCCATCAGCTGAAGCAACTGGTCACTTGGACTATGCTTGTACGACTGTTATTATGTTGTAGTTGTGATCTGTAGCTGCATGAATATTACTCTAAATTCCTTGACACTTTTTGCATAACGTCTTTGATTATATCAGTACCCCACTTGTGGGATTATACGGGAATAATGTTGTCTTTGATTACATCAGTAGGCTGCTATGCTTGAGAATTTGTAGTTCTTTCTTTGTTGCATAGCAGGTAAAGTAATTCATTCACTTGTGAGAAAGTGTATGTAACAGTGGTCAGTGGGTGCGAAGGAACTAAATGAAATCAACAGCTATTTTGTTAGCCCAGTTCTATATTTAATACTGGGCCAAGAGTTTTTATTACAGCTCCAAGCGTATAATAGAACTGTTTGATGAATGGGGGCCCATATTCATGATGTGAAAGGGCTCAATCGTAAGCTACGAGGGATAATACGATCTTCGGTTCTTAATAGTAATGTTTGAGGATAGCATTTCCAAAATTTGTGGTTCTTTGACGAGCTATGGAATCTTTTGAAGTGACTCATTAAAAACAAGGATCTATAGAAAAGACATATTTGACAATCTTTAGGTGGACTATGCTTCTATAGTGTTTGGGGTTCTCAGACATGACTTTTAGTAATTTACTCATAAGTTGGTTCTTATTAATGGAATCATAAATATTTACAATAGAATCAAGTTTTTATTGGGGAATATGTATGGACACATTATGAACTTGTCAACCACGTACCACTTAGCTGCTAAGTACATATCAAAATTTGTCTTTTTTTCGATTTCTCATTTAGTGTCCGGTACCCACATTGGGGCCTGACTAAATCCGGATTCGTGTCGGGTAGTCCCACATTGGGGGGCAAAGCACTTCCTAACAATGATGACTCCGTACCAAGGGGCTTCAAACTTGAGACCTCTTGGTTAAAGATGGAGTAGTACCAGTCATTACACCACAACCCTTGTTGGTATATCAAAATTTCTCTCTATGATACCACCGTTGAAATCTACTGTAAACCTCATATTCAAACGAACATTGTATTTCAGTATCACAAAATTGATACTATAAATCGTATGAGGGGGAGTAAAAATGAGTCCATTGTTTGGTTTAGTTTTTGGAGTTTGGTATTACGTTATTGAGAACTGGGTGATCGCCTCTTCATTGGGTAATTTTCTTATCATAAGCAATCTGAAATAAGAGTTGATGTCATTGTTAATTCAAATTCAAAAATACGATCAATACATTCAATTTGATTCGTGCAATTTCCGTAGTATCTTTTACCTTGTTACTTGTCTCTGTCCTCCTCCACTGCCACCCCCCCCCCCCCCCCTCCGCCCCTCCACACGCGCACTCTAATTGTTTTCATATTCATTTATTGATATATATATATGTGACTTTTTTTTTTTTTGAATTAAAGCATTAATAAATCTATAGAGCTAACTTCGAGCCTAATTCTTTTTCAAATAAAGGGTTTTGAGTTTATTGTAAATAGGATATTGTATGCCATTATGTCAAGGGATTTTTTGTCATAAAACTGATCCCATATTAATATGTTTTTCTAATTAGGAGTACACTCGCTATAATCTGGAGCATGATAATCCTATCTGATCTTTAAAGTTTTAAGTTTTCGTGATAGCTACTTATTTGATAATGTATTAGAATTATTGTGCATGCTCTATCTTTCTTTATCTATGCCTTGTTGATATTCCTTCAAACCACTCAACCTAATTTTTCTCTTCGTGCACCTATGACCTATTCCTAGTTGCAAAGAGCATTCAATTCTTGTCCATCAACTTTGGATGACTGTCCCCTTAAAATTAATTTTAAAAAGTAAAGTAAAGAATTAACGACCGTACAAGGTACATAGATCGTGCATTGTAAGCAAACAATTGCTTCCATATACTCTGTGTGTTTTAATTTGTCTGTCTTAGTTTGACTTGATATGAAAATTTAAAAATAAAGAAGATTTTTGAATCTTCTGATCTTAAACTAAAAATATATATAATGTACCATACCCTTTAATCTTGTGTGATCTTAAACATATCATGTGAGATGTTGAAATAAAAAGTTGTCAAATTGGTAAGTAAGGGTTGACGAGTTGAGGTAATTAATTGGGGGTACATAGGGGGAGTGGGGGGAGGGAAGGGGCTAGGGTGCTAGCCGAGGCGGCGGGGCGGGAGTTGGGTGGGTGGAGACAATTAGCATGAAATGCTATACTTGTTTTCCCTATTTTCATTATGTAAGTCATTTTCCTGATTTTTAATAATGAACTTGTTTTCTTATAGAAAATGTTTCTAAAATATGCTGACCAATCAAATTAAATATGAAAATATTGGATACCAAACACACCCTAATTTTCCTTTGTTTTACCGGTGTTTTATTTTATTTTATGAATTACCATTTAGTTTTCAGTACTATGCTTTATTTTTGTTCTTTCTAGTTGTGGGATCCCAGGTGCGACAGGGAGGGTGTATGAAAATAAGTAGATATATGTAAAACATGAAGAAGCTGATGTTGAGAAGCACTTAGTTGACTGTCATGCATTCTTGTTTTTTCCCCAGCAATATTCTTTTTGCATGGATGTGGAACTAATATATTAATTAATATATAATTCAATTCATTTCTTGAAAAGTTAAAAGTGGTATAATCATGTGACAACCATTTTCTTGGAGTAATTTCGCAGTGACCCTTCAACACGTAGAGGAGCTTCTAGTCTTCTACATGCAATATCAATCGAGAGAGATAATAATTCTTCCAATTAAGGAATATATTAGTTCAACTTAATAACCAAAATGTGACATTTCTAATTGGAGGTTAATGGATAGCCTATGATTAAATACAAATAATTAGTATAGTTTGGTGCACTAATAAGCTCACACTAGCCGGTCCTGATATAACAACGCAAATTAAAAAGAAGACTACATGAATAATACTGTTAGCATATACATGAGAATGATTTTAGACTAGGTGTTGAATTGATGCTAATTGTAACACTAAGAATGTTAAGCTATCTTCTTTATGATTCTTTGGATTCCATATTAAGGTGCATGGGACTAAAATGAAAATAACTTATACTATTCCTTATGGTATATAATTAATTCTGAGTGAAATCAGGCCTTATTTTCACTATCATTCATGAACTTGACCCAAATGTAGTCCTAAATTAATATTCTTCTGATGATACACATAGTGACTATGCAGAAAGCTTGGCTTTAGAAAGTGGTTATGCAGTGGGATTGAAGCCTCCACTTCTAATCCTCACTCACTTCTGTTTCTCCTTTTTTGCACAGTAAAACGTAAGCTGCAGTACAAGTGGGAGTAAATTAGCTATTTTTTCAGCTTTCTTGGCACTTAGGGTTTATTTGCATCTCTAGTTCATTTTTTATATGTTAAAAAAATAATGACTAGGCAATTCTTGATCTTCACGTACCCTACCTCTCGGAGTCCGGAGCCTAAATAGCATAAATTTGCCACAAAAAAACCAAAAGGGGTTGCCCTTTCCACAATAAACTAAAAGGGATTTATCGTGGAGGGGGCAACGTTTTACAAAAAAAAAATTCTCAGATTGAAATTAAAAAAAAAAAAAGGGTCAAGTAAAACGTTGGCTGGTCAACGTTTTACAAAATCAGATTTTGCAAAAACGTTGGTCACCCAACATTTTACAAACTAAAGTTTTTTGTTTTTTTTTTTTTTTTTTTTTAAGATGAGGTACCTTTTGATTTTTCTCTTTTAAAATTTCAGTGAAGTTTTTTTTTTTTAATTCAAACATACACCACAAGTCATATAATAATTAACTCAAACAAATATTCTAACTATACCCTTTCATACAATAATTTAAAATGCGTTTTCTAATATGTGAACATAAAACAAAAATACTAAAAATATAAGTTAAATAAATGTCACACATTATCTGAATAGTAAATGTTAAATAAAGATTTTTTTGTTTTTTTGTTTGTTTTTGTTTATGAAGATGAGGTGCCTTTTGATTTTTCCCTTTTAAAATTTAAGTGAAGCTTCTTTTTAATTCAAACATACACCACAAGTCATATAATAATTAACTCAAACAAATATTCTAACTCTAACCTTTCATACAATAATCTAAAATGCGTTTTCTAATATGTGAACATAAAAAAAAATATTAAAAATATAAGTTAAATAAACGTTACACATTATCTGAATAGTAAATGTTAAATTAAATACGTAATTAAACACCACAAGACATATTATATATTTATTATAATAAAGACAACAACATATTCTTGGAAGATTGCAAAAGAAACGACGATCGTACAACTTAGGAAAAAACATAAAAACCAACAAGCAACAACAACTACTGATTTCTGTCGGGGTAGCGTGCAAGCAAACAGGTCATAACAAGAATCGATGCCCCGATAGAAATCAGTAGTTGTTGTTGCTTGTTGGTTTTTATGTTTTTGCCTAAGTTGTACGATCGTTGTTTTCTTATTTAATCTTCCAAGAATATGTTGTTGTCTTTATTATAATAAATATATAATATGTCTTGTGGTGTTTAATTACGTATTTAATTTAACATTTACTATTCAGATAATGTGTGACGTTTATTTAACTTATATTTTTAATATTTTTTTTTATGTTCACATATTAGAAAACGCATTTTAGATTATTGTATGAAAGGTTAGAGTTAGAATATTTTTTTGAGTTAATTATTATATGACTTGTGGTGTATGTTTGAATTAAAAAGAAGCTTCACTTAAATTTTAAAAGAGAAAAATCAAAAGGCACCTCATCTGAAAAAAAAAAAAAAACCAACGTTTTACAAAATAAGATTTTGCAAAAACGTTGGCCAGCCAACGTTTTGCTTGACAATTTTTTTTTTTAATTCCGATCTGACAATTTTTTTTTTGTAAAACGTTGCCCCCTCCACGATAAACCCCTTTTGGTTTATTGTGGAAAGGGAAACCCCTTTTGGTTTTTTTGTGGCAAATTTATGCCATTTAGGCTCCGGACTCCTACCTCTTGTCTAGGCAGATGGACTTTGAACGGGGGCTAGTATTAGGTACGGTCGGTCTTACAGGTTCAGATGAATCTAATATCTTTTGTTTCGATTTTATATCTATATATTTTTTTAAAAAAAAATTAATATTGAAGGGGAGTCTTGGAGCAACGATAAAATTGTCTTTGTGTAACCTATAGGTCACGGATTCGAGCCATGAAAAAGTGATTGTTTACATCACATCCCTTAGGATGCGGGTGCGGCCCTTCCCCAACCTTGTTAATGTGAGATGCTTTGTGCATCAGATTGTCTCTTTTTTAAAAAAAGTTATTTAATATGTATAAATATTTAATTGCGAACTCATGAATAGCTAAAACGAGCTATATTGAAATATAATGCCGAACTTGAGCATCCACTTTTGACATTTTCTTTTTTACCTAACTTGAGCATGTTGAAAACTTGAAATGCATAATGAGATCATGTGCTCGAGGCAAGACAAACCCACGTCTCTACATTCCTTTTGCATTTCACATGACTCAATGATACTTCTTTTTTATTTTTATTTTTTATGTGCATCCAAATAAAAGCATCTATGAAGTTCTAAAAAGGGAACCTACATCTACATTTGAAAATAATAATTGTTGGATGCATGTTGTCTTCTCTAATTTGCATTAATTAAACTTGAAACATGCTAATTTGAAGGGTGGAGCTTCGTTTGTAACAAACAAAAAGGCATAAGTAAACCTGCTTTTCAGCATTAGAGATGAATTATTTGAAAAGGAGAGGTACTGATCATGCCAACAAATTATAGTGGATTTCTTGCTTTAGTTTTCAATAGATTCTAGTCAAATATGTACATGTAATAATGTCAAAAAGTAATGATTAGATCAGTCTACACATTTGAAAAGAGTTGGGGATATTCTTTATGTTATTATAGCTAGATATTTGAACCATATATTTATTGGACATTCTTCAATTTTAAATTTTATACACTTCAAGAAATAATTTGATACTATTTTGTCACTTTTTCTTTTCAAAATAGTAAAAGTAGAAACTCGTTGGCTCATGCACCATGCTTTCTAGTTATCCAACACAACGATAAATTAAACGCCTCGCTTTGTGCTCTCTTCTTTTAATCCATATATCATATGTCGATCTAAAATAAATAGTCTTATCATGAGCTGATCGTGATTTAAAATGGTTTAATATACCTGTGTTGAAATATAGTCAAGTGGTCAAGACGTCACAATTAACAACAATGTCGAGAGTTCAAATATATCTAGTGGCCTCTTGACCTTTACTAATTCGAATTCTTACTAATTCATGGGTAACTTTCAAATAAAAATAATAATAATAAAAGAGAAACGTTTAGCAGTACTTCCGTAAAAAGTTTTGTACTGTACTAAATTATTGTACGGTAGTAATATATTGCGCTCCAGCATGTATTTATGGGTAGGTGCAATATGGAACCGAAAGGCTTTTGTAACATAAGTGCTGTCAATTCCTAGTGAATATTTCACTTTGAACTGATCCCTAGGATGATTCCTAGTCTTTTCTAATAAAGAAACGTACTAGTATATTACTATATATTCATCATCGTACCCACTTGAAATTTTGGCCGGCATATTAGTGGGAAACAACTCAAAGTCCAGAAGTAGCTAGAATTGATCCCTTAGCTTCCAAGTTAAGGGTGTGTTCGGTATGGAGGAAAATATTTTCTAATTTTCTCATGTTCGTTTGATAAAAAAATTTGAAAAATATTTTTTTTGAAAAACACTTTCCTCAAAATTTAGAAAATGACTTCCCTAATAAAAGTATGGAAAACAAGTTTACAAGTTCATTCCACCAACCCTACTATCACCTAACCCAATCCCAACCACCAAACCCCAACCACTCCCAACCCCCACACTTCCCCACCCCACCGTACCCCACCTCACCCCTACCCCCACCCACCACCACCCCGCCAAAAAATATTTTTTTTATGGAAAAAACATTTGACATTATTTTTGATTTTTTTGCATCTCCCCGCTCAAACCCCGTAACCTACCCCTCCCACCACCCTCCCCCCCTCCCCGCAAAAAATTATTTTTTTTGACAAAAAAAAGTTGACTTTTTTTTTACACCCCGCCCGACCCCGCTCCCCACGCCTCCCCCACCCCTAACCCCTCACCCCCTAACCCCCCCCCCCCTTAAAAAATTAATATTTTTGAAAAAAAAAGTTTTGACCTTTTTTTTTTTGCACCACCCACCCTACGCCCCCCAGCAAAAAAATTATTTTCTTTGAAAAAAAAAGTTTTGACTTTTTTATTTCCACCCCCGCCCCCAAAAACAATTTTGAAAAAAAAGTTTTGACCTTTTTTTTTTTTGGTTTTTTGCACCCCCACCCCACACCTTCCCTCCCACCCCCCCCCCCCTACAAAAATGTTTTTTTGAAAAAAAGAGTTTTGACATTTGTTTTAGTTTTTTGCACTCCACCCCCACCCCCCCCCCCCCCTCCAAAAAAAATTGAAAAGAAGTTGACAATTATAAAAATTGAATGTTTGCGTGGTTAAAAACTAAAATTTTTGGAAGGGTTGATGGGGTATTTTGGGTTGGGGGGGGGGGGTGGGGGTGTGTGGTGAAAAGATTTTGTTTTTGGGGTAGGGGGTGTAGAAACCAGCAAAAGACAATAAAAAACTTCAAAAAAAATGTTGGGGTTGGAAAGGAGGGGTGTTGGTGTGGTATGGGTTCCATGCAAGGGGGGAGGGGGGTGATGGGGGATGTGGTCGTGTAGAAATTTTTTTAAAAAAAAAACTTCAAAAAAAATGTTGTGGGAAGGGGTTGGTGGGAAGGGGTAGGGTGTGGGGGGAGGGGGGAGGGAGTGGTTGGGGGTAGGGGTGCAAAAACCCAAAAAAAAATGGAGGGGGTGGGGCCGTAGGGGTGGGTGAGTGGGAGTGGGGTGGGGGTAGGGGGTATGGGGTTGGGTTGGAGTTGGTGAGGGTTGGGGTGGGGGTACAAAAACCAAAAAACAAAATCAAAAGAAGTTTTTTTTGGAGGGGGTGTGTAGGTGGGTGGGTGGGAGTGGGGTGGGGTTAGGGGTATCGGGTTGGGTTGGAGTTGGTGAGGGTTGGGGTGGGGGTGCAAAAAACAAAAAAAAAATCAAAAGAATTTTTTTTAGAGGGGGTGTGTACGGGGGTGCGTGGAGTGGGGTGTGGGTGGGGTTGGGGGTATGGGGTTGGGTAGGAGTTGGTGAGGGTTGGGGTGGGGGTGCAAAAAACAAAAAAAAAATCAAAAGATTTTTTTTTTTGGACGGGGAAGGGTGGGGGCGTAGGTGGGTGAGTGGGAGTGGGGTGTGTGTGGGGTTGGGGGTACGGGGTTGGGTTGGAGTTGGTGCGGCTTGAATGACTATTTTTCGGAAAACGTTTTCTATCAACCAAACAAACATGAGAAAATAAGTAAGAAATTCACTTATTTCCCACTACCCAAACGAACATGAGAAAATAAGTGGAAATTCACTTATTTTCTAGGAAAACATTTTTACAGGAAACATTTTCCTTGGAAAATATTTTCCTCCATACCGAACACACCCTAAGTTTTCCTCAATTTGGGTCAAAACCTGTTGGGGTCATTTGGTAGCTGGACAAGAGGCAAGTTATTTATTGTCACACCCTAATCTCCCTAGGGTGTGATGGGCACCCGACCCTTACTTAGGGCCGAGCGAACCCTCAGACCCTTAGTGCACACATAATCTTCTTAGACTTTTAAATCAAATAAAGATGAAATACATAGTACGGCTTTCAGAAATATTCTTTTTCATCGTTATTCTCAAATCAAACAAAATCTGTAATCATGTAGAATTTATCACATAACACAGAGTGACATATCGGCTGATGGAGCCGCTTACAAAACTGACATTCTATACCCACGACTCTGTCTGCAAAGTCTCTAACTCCAATCAGAAATCATAACACGTGTACTCTGACTCAACAGCACTCCAGGAGCAAAGGGAGCTTGCCAACGCCGCTGGAACATCTTCTATAATGGCTTCTACTCATCTGGGTGTACCTGCGCGGCATGAAACGCAACCCCCGAATAAAAGGGGTCAGTACGGAATATGTACTGAGCATGTAAGGCATGGAATACAGAAAACAGAACCATAATCGGAACAACGGTACAAAAAGTAAGTACATTAACCAGAATACCAAGGTGCTTATTTTCCGAACGTAAATCATACTTACCGATGTTATATGTCAGAAAAAGTACCGAAAATGAGTAAAACATCCAAAGTACCAAAATACTTACTTTCCAAACACAGATCATACGTGCCGACATCATATGTCACCATATACCTATACATATAATTGATGCATACGTAATATGATAGTGCCGAGGAACGTACGACTCGATCCATACATAACATATTAGTGCCGAGGAACGTACGGCCCGATCCATATATATATATATATATATAACATACTAATGCCGAGGAACGTTCGGCCCGATCCATAAATATATATTATACTGCTGCGGAACGTGCAGCTCGATCCATATATATATATATATATTATACTGCTGCGGAACGTGCAGCCCGATCCATATATATTATACTGCTGCGGAACGTGCAGCCCGATCCATATATATATTATACTGCTGCGGAACGTGCAGCCCGATCCATACATATATTATACTGTTGCGGAACGTGCAGCCCGATCCATATATATATTATATACATATATCCATAGTAATACTTCCTTTGAAAAAAAAACATTTCCTGTTCATATATATACAGAAAATAGAACATATCATGTTGCCGAGGCGTCGGCTCCGATCCCTTTAACCCCATATAATATTGCCGAGGCGTCGGCTCCGATCCATATATGACATAACATGTTAGTGGCGAGTATAACATAGTGCACATAATGATATAACCGGCCCGAGGCTCGGCGAACGATATAATAGTAGCACGCACGAGCGGAGTAGTGAGAACCATGTGTATATAAATCAATTCTAAGACTCGATGGACAAGTATACTCACCGACCCCTGAAGGCTCAGAAACAAGTTTCGGGTCAATCCGACTTAGTATAAGAAAGTTATGAGCGTTTGAAGTACAGAACCTTCTACAAGCGTTTCAGAAGCCAGTTTTGGAAAACCAAAGCCATAATCATGTTAGGTACCCTTCGAATATTGTTATGGATCACATCCGACAGAGCCTTTGGAACCATATGTACGTATCAAAATGTATCAAAGACTCGATGGAATAACCAAACGTGCTATCATTTGAAAACCAAAACATTAATCACATCAATTATCTCTCGAATGCCATTCGGAAACATATCAAACTGAACTTCAGACATCATAAGTACGCATCAAAACCATATGGGACAGCTTATGGAAATCAAGAACGTTAGCCATCCTAGTAGCTCTAAGAATGGGAGTTCCTTTGGAATCATATACATATCGTCTGTTCGTTTCACAAAGATCATGCCAAAAGAAAGAAAGGGTAAGCCTTACATACCTGTCCCACGTCCAATTAGCTACGCTTAATTGTCCAAGCTTGCTAGTCTACATTCAAGAAGATTCGCATAATCGTTAGATTCATCATCATATACTAGTCTTAGTCCTTCAAATGAATTCATTTATATTCTGCCGGCATTTCCCCTGTAAATACACCATCCCCGAGAATCTAACTCGGCCAAATCATCAACCAACAATCCGAGAATTCAACTCGGCCAAATTATCAACAACAATACCAACAATCATGCCAACAACATCAACAATCAATTCAAGACGCATTCTAACATTAACAACCTTTGTCATACAATTCAACGACATTTCATTTATATCCAATTCAATCACATATAGTCAAGTTAACACCAATGATCCTATATTCAAGTATTAATCCGAAATCATTCTAACATGATTCAAAAATACTTCAAACAATTCACATAATATTCAAAACAACCCAATCAACATACCACTTTACCCAAGACCTTCCAAATTTAACAAGAACAATAGCAACACATTTCCTTCTTTCAAGTTCATGAATTATACCTATCGCCCGAATTCTTCTCAACTCAACATAACCAACAACAACACATTCTTTCCTTCCAAATTCATGAACTATAATAATAGTCTATGCATTAACAACTTCATTCTCATAATTACAAGAAACTATACTAATGTCAATTTAACTCCTTCAACACTCCCACAACAATTACAACTTCATTTCAAGCCATCAAATCTCCATTTTTATTATGGAATCCACATCTATAACAATCAAAATACTAAATAAAATCAATTCATCATATCTTCACAATACCACCCCTATTCGGCCATCACCCTACACATACATATTTCATGAATTTCATCCATTCTACATACTTCAACATACATAAATCATTCATAACACATGTAAAAGAGGATTGAATACAAACCTTTCTCCCACTCATCTTCTTTCTCGGCTAGGATTGAAATTGCACAAATAAATGATTTGCTTGCTTCAACAACCTCCCCATGTTAATTAGGGCCTTCAAATTAGTAGGAATACTAGAAGAAATAATTTTTTTGATCAATTTTCCATGGAGCTAATTTTTTGGAGCTATGGCCGAATGGCCTTTGTTGTTCTTCTTCTTCAAGCTTCTTGAAATTTCTAAATATGGAAGATGAAAAATATGACCCAATTAGTCATCTTTTGGTTATTTATTTTAAGCCTCCATATGGGCCTTGGCCCATACCCCTTTGGACGGCCACACTTGGCCCTTTTATTTCCAAGCCCATCATTTTTTTTTCTTTTGTAATTCATGTAAAATTTATTTTTCAAATTCCAAATTTGCCCTTAGCCTTCCTCCATATTTCTATGAGTCATCTTGCGAATTTCCCTTTTTACCCTTAACCTTTCTCAATATTTCCATACTAATAAACAACTTGTTCATTAAAATAATTTTGGAAGATAGTCTTGCCCTTAACTTCTCGCAATTATCTCGAATTATCCGAACGTACAAAATGCGGGCTATAACATTTATGTATTAATTTTTGCATTAATTTATATCACATTTGGTAGTTAGTAAAGAGATACCTTATTCATGTATTAATATCTGCATTCTTATACAGCGTTTGGTAGCTAGTTAGAAAGTAAGTTATTCATGTATAAAATTAGTACAACGTTTGGTTTGCAATTTAAAAACCCGCATAACTAATACATGTATAATTTATGAGAGAATCTATGTATTATTTTATGCGGGGTAGAAGATGGAATAACTAATACATGAATAAGAAGTTGAAATGACAATATTACCCTTATCATTCCCCACTTAAATACTTTCCTTTTCTAAACAATTTTTTTTATATATATTTTACTATATTATTTTAATATTTCGCAAAACAATATTTTAATTGTAATTGTAAACAAATATTTTAATTTTAAAAAGTATATAATATTTATTAACTTTTAAAATAACAAACCAACATCAAAAATAATAATTTATGTATAACTAATACTTACATTACTAACATATGCATAACTAATACTTACATTACTAAACCCTGCATAACTAATACGTGCATTACTAATACCTACATAATTAATCCTGCATTACTAATACCTGTATAATTCTAACCAGCTACCAAACGAGCCCTAGTGCCCAAGATGATGTCTAATTAACCTATGTATTTGATTATTAGTAAAAAAAAAAAAAAAAAGCCTACAGGTTGGAACTCAGTTAATTATATTAGCACTTATACTTGTCCCATAAAAACACCAAAAGCAAGTTGAACACTAGACGGTACTGAAAACAAAGGTACACAATTTTATACTGTAACATGGTTAGTAAACACGTTAAATTATGTAGGCTTTATGAAATGTTGAAAAACGGACATTCAAGATTTCCATGACAGAGCCAGGAGGTTCACTTACTCACACGTGGCTTCAGCGAGCAAAAATAAGATAGCGAACCTATTAGCGAATAAGGATCGGAGTTATATGTACTTTTAAAAACTATTAAAAATGATAAACAAATTAGGAAGTGTTTTTATTTGAATTATTACGACATATAATAGTAATTATTACTATCTAGGATGACACTAACTCACACGAATTATATTATTGGTCCGATGTTATTCTGATTTTTGTTATGACGTGTATTAGCTATAAATATTATAATATCCTTATTATAAGAAAAGAAACAAAATAAACGGAAAGCAAATTTAGAATTTAATATAGCGGGGTGTGAAATATCACTGCATTCACTATATATTATTTGATTAAAAAATTGTGAGTTTTCTTTTTTATTCTCTCAAGCCTCAAGGCGTCTAATACCTACATTAGGGTCTGATAAATTTAGATTCGGGTCTGAGAATATCTACATTGAGAGAAAAGCGCTTCAATCACCCAATATATATAACTTGATTAAAAAACAATGAATCTTTTTACTATTTCTCATTCGGTGTCCGATACCCACTTCACTGTCCGACTAAATCTAAATTCTGAGTCCGAAGAATTCTTCGTTGAGAATAAAACACTCCTAATAAAGGTGAAAAATCAGTGAGTTGTTGATACAAATGGTACAAGAAGGCCTAGTATATTCTGTTGTTTGTTTGGCATACTTTGGGAGTAGCAAAATAAAATTACTGGAGTATTATTTATATATTAATGTGGAAGCAATGCCGTTATCAATATATAGGTGATATGACTATGCGTTTAGCCATAATGTTTACCTAATGTCCTAATCTAGCTAGTCGTTTAATTAACTTCAACTGGTGAGCATCATTAGTGTTGCCAAAAGAAAAAAACAGGTGCCCATCGACTTTACAGATTTTTGGTACAAGTCGTACAGAATATGACCTTACGCGCCTTTAATACGTTCAAATGTCTATCAAAATTATCATATAGTACTATCATTTTCGGATTATCATTTTTTTATTCTAAGGAAATCATGTGATGGCTTCTGCTTATGAAATGAAACATCGTACTTGCCATTTTCTCTGACCTGTGCTTTCTTTTTCTTTTCCCTTCTACTATAATGTCATGTGATATGACGGAAGTCCTTTTTCATGATAATATTCTTTTGAATTTTTTTAATTTGTAACAAGAAAAACAACTTTTATCCATAGGTAAGAAACTAATTTTCTCCCTTTTAATGTTAGTAACTAAACACCAAAAATTAATTCACCGACTCCGGCCCCTAGAAATCATTTTTTTCCTTAAAAATGGCCTCTTTCATACGAAATAATGTACCCGCAAACCTCCATTTATCCATTTCAAAGAGCCTGTCAAACTCCCCACTCCCTCACCCCCACGCCCCACCCCCCGGGCTCCTCTCCAACCCCTCTTTGATTTTAAAATAGGGGTTGCATATAGCAAAGAAGTCGAAGACAAAAATGAAGAAACGTGGCATTGTCACTCAGTCTTATATTTCACCTCTTAATTTAAAGTTCTCTATATTGGATTTCTTTTCACTGTTTTTCTTTAGTTTAAGTTAACTACGTTTGTACAACAGAAGCAAGGAATCGGAAACTTGTACAAGTTTATGGATTAATAGTTAACACACTGAATGCAGAGGTGACGGGTTAGTAATGTGAATTAGAAAGAGGACTAAGTTTGCTGATTAAATTGCATAGTCAACTTGTCCGCTCTTTTTCTTTTACTTGTAACGATTGTATAGTTATCCCTTCTAAAATGTGTGGTTGCACATTTTATAACTCTTACTTTGTTTACTGTTATTTTATTGTGTCTACATAATTTATTGTCTATTTTGTATTATTATAATCTTGTTCATATCTTCAAAAGCTATAGTTATCTCTAAGACAATTCACTTATTTGCAGCCTAACACTATCGATTTAATTGTTAATCTATAATTCAGATTAGAAAAAACACAGACGCTACTCATATATACAACTGTTGCAAAAAGAAAAAGATCGAGAGCAAATTACTTAATTAAAAGAGAAATAACAAAATGTTGCTCCTATCAAGAAGCCACATACTCGTATATACAACCTATGTTGATCAAATTCTTTAAAAATGATATCGCACTCATAATGAATTCTCCAAAAATACGTTGTTTTTGGAAAGTTCAATATTCATTCAGCGTCAGTTTTTAAGAATTTAAGCAACATAGTATAAAACTAAATGCAAAACTAAATTAGAAGGGAAAGTTTTTACTACATAAAAAGTTCGTTTTACTTTCCCTCCCATACTACTCTCATTTTTTTTTTTAACTCTCCTACGCTAACTATTGTTAGCTAGCAAAAATATTTACACTCGCACTATTTGCTCTTCCACCACCGCTGCCGCGGCGCCACCACCGCATATCTCAATCACAACAGAATCACCACCCTCAACGTCGTCCACGTCGACGACGGGCTTCACGATTCCACGGTGGAGGAGGTGCTGCTGAGGTGGCGGTTTCTCCGGTGACGAAGAAGATTCCTTATTTTTATTCTTTTCTTTCTTGAAATGTGCTTGAACCGAAAGATCCTCTACTGCCTCCGAGATTTTGTCAACACAATTGATAACGTCAATGAGTATGGATGCAACCGTTATAGCTGGGAATATTTCAAGAAGGTCTAATTTGCTAGAGAGTAATAGGGTTTCAGTGGGGGCTAGTATGGATTTAAAGTCGTCGATGGCGGCTTTCGAGTGGCGGAGGTGGGTTTCTGCGGCGGAGGACGACGGTTGTGTCATGGTTTTGATGGAAGAAGCTAGTTCTTTTAGGGCTTTACTTGATTCTATGCTCATTTTTGTGCATGCTTCTTCTATTCTTTTGTGGAACTCTGTTGGTGCCTGAAAATAATGTAGAAGAATTAGGGATTGAGATAAAATTAAGTATTTAAGTTTCATATATGTACTAATATTATAGAAAAAATATTTGCACAATCGGATCACTTATTAAGGTAATTTTTTATTTAGCAGAATAAATAAGTAATATTGCATATAGGAGGTGAAATTACACTAATAATGTAAAGATCACTAGATTAAACTTATATTAGTATTTAGATTCCTATTTATGTGGCTATGTTTGATTGGAAACTGAATTTTA
Organism: Lycium barbarum; assembly: GCF_019175385.1. NCBI lineage: Eukaryota > Viridiplantae > Streptophyta > Magnoliopsida > Solanales > Solanaceae > Lycium > Lycium barbarum. Next base: position 126,779,718 of record NC_083344.1, read on the forward strand.
AGAAAGAAAACAAATTGAAGCATGTGATCTAAAACAAGTCATATTTATCTGTGTTACACTAAATCATTTTATTAGTGATAAAATGAAAGTTCATAGTAGCATGCGCAAATTCTAACTAATAAATCATTAGTATATTCTTTTTGCATAGACTAAAAACAAATGTATGACGCATACATTGTGACATGAAATACTAAAAACAATTCTCGTAATTAAGAAAATTCAGAATATTCTTCAGTAACTCCTTTGATATGGACAAAATTGACCTTAAAAAACAAAAGGAGGAGCAGCCTTCTATTTCAGGGAAGGAATCGTGTTTCACCATTATGGTATCACTTTGAAAGCAAGTCTGCACTTTACGATTGTGTAAAACTTTTTAAAACTATACTAATTTTATATGATTAAATTAAATAATTTAATATTATACCTGAGGCTTGGAATTAAAGTAGCCACTAAGTGCTTGAAGATGGCAGGCACATTCTCTGGAAAGGACACCAATCTTCAAATACTGCTTCCATGGATGACGAAGTCTAAAAGACCCATGACCAGGCTCCCACCATGCAAAGTTTGCCTGTAACAATTAATAAATAAACATTCAGTACAACAAATTAATTACTCAGTAATTCTGAAGTGGCATTCATGCTAGAAAAAAAACTTAATTTGTCATCGTTCTAAAACACGTTAATTAGAAGAAATTAAATGATACACACTAACAATATTAAAAAGATTTACATTGTCAATGAGAATTAGGAGAGTTGAAATATTTTTTTTACTCACCAAAGATTCCTCATTGGCCTTAGAATTAAGGACGGCTTTATAGGCTCCAAGGAATCCCTTGTCTTCCTTACAGGCCTTTCCACTTTCATCAATCTCTGAAAAGCTGAAATATTCACTTCCAAAACCTGCATTAAATAATGTACATTAGCAATTCATTCCTTCATTCTTTTTTGCCCCACATGGATCATACACCAAAAAAGAATTTCCCATAAGTAATGATATCCTCATGTATTATTTTATAAGACACTATTTTCTTATCAATCTACTCAAAATGATATTTTTTTATATTTAAATAAAAATAATTTAAATTTATTATTTTATCCTTAATCGAATTAGTTCTGTATAGCTACAAAAATGTTATAAGAGGTTTAAGATCAGAAGCGCCAAAAGCAATTATTATTCTTTTAAAATTATGTACCGAATATATACTGCCACAGAAGTTGAAGTCGAGAGAGTGACTTACATCATAAATTTATTTATACTATCAGTGTATTTAATATGTTATAGCATGTAATTTATCTTATTTTTTAAGAAACTAATTCCGCTTTTGTAAAAAAAAAAAATCTAATTATCCTTAACTTGATAATACAAAAATAAATAAAAAATTATACTATCAATACATATATACGAGCGGAAATGTGGAATCTAACAAAATGAACATGAATATTCACTGACCTCCTAAGAAGGTTGCAAGCTTTTCAAGATTACTAGAAACAAGTTTGTGAAGATCTTCACCAGCCCAAACAGGACAAACAACCAAGGAAATGATCATGCACGTGGCAGCCCCAATAAGAATGGTGGACAGACGTTGATGAGCCAGTTCCAATATTTTATCCACACGGTAACCAGATACGGTGACCATACTGAAGGTCAACACAAAAATCAAAATTCCATAGTCATATCTCCTCTTCATATGGGGGAAAAATCTTGTAAATGTACCTAGTGCACCTGCGTTATGTCAAAAATAAACTTGATTAAAATTTTCATTTATCAAGAATAGGTAAGAAAAGCACTTTGAATGGTTGATTAATCTTTAGAAATGAGTTAGAACTAATCGTTTATTATCTAATGAATCTTTTTGTTCTAATTACTGATCACTTGCCTCAGATTCTTCTTGCTAGTGATTCAAGATTTTAGTTGGATCATGAAATCAGGCTGATTATGTTGGAAATACGATCACGTAAATAGTTTTTTTTTTTTTTAGCTCAAATTAAAAGGATTGAATTATGGCGAAGATACACTTACGTACGTCGGTTAGGCTTTCTGATTTTAGCATTTGCAGTTGAATAGACATCATTAAATGATAATGAACGCCAAGAGTTGAAGACATATACGATTGATCATTAAACATAGACACAGTGATTCTTTCTAACAACTTAATATTAAGTGAAATGGTCATATACTTTAATTAATTTGCAAGCATTCTGCAACAAGTTCCAATTTTAACGTTCCTATTATTCCTCTTCAATGTAATAATGTACTTAGAAATCTTTTATATGTCATTTCTGTAGTTAAATTATTGTTTTATGAACCATTCTCCTGCTCCTTTTGGTAAATGAGATATTGAAGTTACTTTTTATTCTCTCCTAATTACTTCACGAAGATTATTATGGATTATAATATGTTTTGACCTGCATAATTTCCTACCTAGTGTAAAGACCAAAAACCCCAGAACAATGGGCTCCCCTTCTTTTCCAAACAAGTCAGCAAAATATTTTGCTCCAACACCTAATGCCCCAGCGGTCAACGTGGCAAAACCTCTGTTTAAACACTTGCATAAAGTTGCACCTGAAAAGAAAATAAAGAATAATTAATATCTCTAGAATTGAAAATATATACTAATAAAATCATCAATTGGAAAGAAAATTATTGCATGAAGCCATGAATTAAAATAAAAAAGATACAAAAATTCCAACGGAGTCAAGAATACAAGGTGATTTCTTTCCCATCCAATTTTTACTGGATAAATTTTTCTGATATTATAGGTGTCCCGTGACATTAGTCAAAGAGCAGCCAAGCTAACTCAAACACCACATGATTATCACAACAAAAATTAAAAAGGATAAAAGATAAAAGAACTTGCCTGCTGTGAATTCAAAAACAACCACCACAGTTAAAACAGCCCAAATTGCTGATTGTCCAAAGCCATCATAAAGAGGCCTATAATAGTAAAACAATGAAATTAAAGTGAGAGCTAATCCCACTTTAAATGCATGCCAAATTTTTCTTGGATCATCTTTTCCAATTTTCTTTGTTTTTTTCACAATTTCAATAGCTTTGTCCTTCAACTTTTTTGGAAAACCTATGAGATGGGAAATGACATTGATTTTTGCTGGGCTTGTAGAATTATTAATCTCCATTGGGAATGGATGATTAATTTGGAAATTATGGCTAAGTTTTGAATAAAAGGTGGTGTTGTTATGGAGAAGAAGTCAAGGAGAGTGCACTATATGGAGTAATACGTCAACAAGCTAAGTCTAATTATTTATAGTAGGCTAGAAAAGTTGGGTGAACTATTTTTTATTCATTTACACATGAATATCTGTCTCTTCTTAGATCTTTCATGAGAAGGACAAATGTTTTTTAATTAATTATCTTTTTGTATTTGCTTAGAACATTTTTCTGGATCAAAAAGGAGGGGAATTTCAGAAGTGGATGACTGGGATTTTACTTGGATCTGAACTATATTTTAATTTAAATGAACTTAAAACTGCCTTTTCTTCAGAAATTAAGAAAAATATTGAGGACATTCTTTACTTTTTTCTGACGTATTGTATTGTGTTGCTAAGGTAATGCTCAATGCCTTTTGTAATCTCCCTGACAATGAGAAGTATATTCTAAAACCATTAATTTCTTACTATAGGTGGAGAGAGCTGTAAAAAGTGTGAAAACTTTGCACTTATTTACTACAAGTTCCTATGTTGTTTGCTTTCTTTCTTTTCTAAAACTTGCTTTCTTTTGGTTTGTTTTTATGTATTCATGACGTAGAGCTAATTTGGCTTAATTAGCTTTCCAGAATTTTGCTCACTTACCAACACAAGTCAAAGGTCTCATAGCCGTTGATAGATGGAGCTTACCAGCTATGCACATCTCTAACACGAAGATGATTGACATTACCTTCGTACCACCTTGACTTGTGGTTGTGGACACCAATGGTAGAGCCAGTTTTGATACCCCTTCGCTGAAAAATTGTATTGTGTTGATAGGTTGAAAAAAAACATTGCATATGTATATTATATGTTGAATCACTTAGGCCTTAACTTCTTCATGTGTTTAACTGGAATTAGCTACGAACTTCGTCGCTAATTCGTCCTTAAATGGTTCGTAGCTAATAGAATTTTCTGATAATCTGTCGCGCTGCTTTTTTAGTCATGCAGTGAAAACCTTGAATTCGCCATACACTCTATAATGGTGTAGACTTAGTTTTAGGATGGCTTTTAACCTTTTGTATAGGCGGGATATACCTCATACTTCATAGCTAAGTGGCCTGTGTATCTGTTTACCAAATACAGTACTTCATCTCTCGATGTAATAAAGATAATTTTATTTATCTATCAGAAGGGTTAGAAATGTTGGTAGCTTTTTGTAACTCCCTTAGCTCATGTGTACTCACTTGTTTGGAAGATGACTAAAATGTTTGATTGGTTAAAAAAATAGAGAAAAATTACTAGTATACTTCACTAAAAAAAGCTGACAAGCGTCTAATGGTTAAAGATGATGAAATTGATATTTATAATTGAGCAGTTATGTATGTATGTTTGGAAAAGTGTTTGAACCTGATAATAAATTGTCGCATTCCAAGTCCATAGCACATATTGTGCTCAACAGATTTCATATTTGTCCCTTAGACTACGCTATCGTCGAACCCAAAAACGCATGTATAGTATCATGTGAACTTGTGATGTGAAATTCTTCTAAGATGTTACATGCACACTTTGTTCACGAACTTACTACCTAACTAAAAGCCTATCGATCCTTCTCTTTGACGCACTTTCATCTAGGACAAGTATGTGCATGTAATCGTATTATAGTAGGGGAGCATAATATTAACATGTGAATTTGACTTCTGAGTGGGTTGAAGCAACGTAGATTTGACTTTTGGGTGTGGCTTGGAGCAACGGTAGTGGCTCAATAATGGGTTGAATCGAGAAGTAAAGAGAGAAATCCAAATTAAGCAAGATTCGTGTGCTAAGTTGAGAGAGAGAAGTGTAAAGCGATAGATAACGTTTGTGCAATTGGGTTTACCTAACATTTTTCCTCAAATATATCGTATTATCAGTGGCGGATTCAGATTTTTTTTTTAATTAGCTTATATAGACAGTAAAAAAGTTTGCCGAGGAAGTTCGGGTGAACACCCTCCCCTCTCCCTAAATCTACCCTGCATGTCATAAAATCTAACCATCAAAGATATACCATGTGACCATGCAGAGGCGGATGGAGCATTATAATTTGGGGTTCAATTGAACCCTAAACTTTCGATGCGGTGTACAAATTTATATGTAAAAATTTACTAAATTTACAATAAATAATAGATATGAACCCATAACTTTAAATTTAATGGTTCAATGCTAAAAAAAAAAATTAAAAAATTGAACCCCAAAAGGTTAAATCCTAGATCCACCTCTGTGACCATGTCATACAATCTGACCATCCAATCCAAATATCTATAATTACCTTAAGATGATGGGTAGATTAGCCAAAACCATTTAAACCCCCTTTGAATATCCTTTTACATGACCAAATGTGAGGGACAAGTATAGTATTCTTTAATAATTTTATCTATCCAATAATAAGATTTTATATGCTGTATCGCTTCTCCCCTATAACTCATGAGCAAATCCTATTTTAAGTTTAATTTTACACTTATTTGCATCTCTAACTTATTCTTATGCTCTTGAATTGTGGGTAGTTGTCTATATCATCATTTGTTGTTTTATAATTCTTAATCAGATTCCAATCATAAATAGGATGACTTCCAAATCTTACGTTTGGTGATTTCAAGATCTTTATGGCTTTAGGTACAAATCTGTTATGTTTTCCTCTTAAATTATATAAAAAACATAGTGTTTATTTAAAATGTGATTATCCAAGGAAATGAATGAGTTCATCAAAAGTTAGTGAGCATCATACTTGTATCTAAAGTTTGTTAGCATCATACTGGTAATTAGTGACTTGAGGATGACCACTATGAATGACAAACAAGAACAAGATGACTCCCCTACTTTTCTTAAATCTCTATTTTATTCTTTTATTTTTGTGCAATCTATATTATATTATAAGTTGGACGACACTAGGACCAGTGGCGGAGCCAAAATTTTCATCCAGGGGGTTCAAAAATTCTAAAAGGTAAATACACGAAGAAGTCAGGGGGTTCAACATCTACTATATATACATAACAAAATAATTTTAACTTTGAAAATACACTGTAATTTTTCGCCGAGGGGATTCGGATGAACCCCCTGGAGCCAATGTGGCTCCGCCCCTGACTAGGACAAAACTGAATTTAAGTTGTTTTGTAGAAAGGATTGTAAAAATCACAATGGGGAGATGCAACTGTCATAAAGGGGAAGAACGTTGAAAAGAAGATTTGGCAGGCTCCAAACTCTATCTGAGGAATCTACCAAGTTCAAAGCTCTTACTGAATAGAACCAAGATACTGCACAAAGCCAAAGGAAAGATAGAGATACTCTCAACAGAGGTAGAAACAGAAACAAGAAAAAAGATGGGAAGAAGAAAGTTAGCCACACTGTATCACAAAAAGGAAAAGGAAGAAGACAAAGTAACCACCCCGCCCCCTTAATCCATGATTAGTGCAATATTTTGGAATATTAGAAGGGTAAGGTCCAAAAAAGCTATTTAGAGACTCAGAAGACTTGTTATCATCAACAAACCTGTTTTTGTTGCTATCTCAGAACCTTTCAATCATGCTAGATTGCTATTAAGATTGAAGGATATAAAAGATATTTAGTTTTCATCACTGTATTGTTAACTCCAATGGGCAAATATGGTGTTTTTGGAAGAACTTTGATCATACGGATATTTTGGAAAATAATGAGCAGCAGATTACTTTGAATCTTAAGGACAATGATACTGATCCTGGAACCTCTGTTTCTGCTATTTATGCTAAATGTACTGCTTTGGAGAGAAAAGACCTTTAGGATAGTTTGGAGAGAATGAACAATGTCATTACAGGTCCATGATGCATTGGAGGAGATATTAATGTAATTAAGGATCAAGATGAAAATATAGGTGGCATCCTCATAGAACTCATAACAGTATGGGTTTTATTACCTGTATGGATGCTTGTGGGCTAAATGACATTGGTCATACAGGTCCCAAATTTACTTGGTGTAATAATTGGCTGTTAGAGTATGGGAAAGAATAGACAGGATTCTGGTTAATGGTAAGTGGGCTCAAGGTTGGCAAGATAATTTGGTTATTCACTTAGCAAGGACTGGTTCTGATCACATACCATTGTTATTGAAATGCAAGGGTGATCAAGATAGCTCATCAAATATTTTAAGTTCTTAAATGTCTGGACAGAGCGGCCTGATTTTCTTGATATTGTTCAAAATTCTTGGAATGAGGAAATAAGAGGGAACAACATGTGGATTCTTCAGAACAAGTTAAAAAGGCTCTGTAAACATTGAGTCTTTGGTCAAGAGAAGGGATAGGGGATATCAATGACAATGTTCTTAACTGGGAGGCTAAGATGGGGATTTTGGAAAACTTGGATATCACTGATAATACTGACCTTGCTAGAGAAAATTTGAACAAGGGCTATGCAGGATTGATTACTTAGGCAGAAGACTAAGTTGAACTAGTTCAAAGATGGGGACAAAAACACCAAGTATTTCCATAGTGTTCTTAGAAACATAAGGAGAAGACTCCAAATCATGAGGATTAAAAATAGTAATGGGAGATGGATTCAAAATAAGGACAGAATTGCTAGAATTGCTATCAAGCACTTCAAAAGACAGTTTAATCTTAATTTACCTCAAAGGAGTAGCAGAATTGCAAATTGTATTCCAAAGCTTGTCACTGATGCAGACAATATCATGCTAACCAAAAAACCTGGAGAGGAGGAAATAAAAAGTGCAGTGTTCAATCTCAACAATGAAAGTTCAACAGGTCCAGGTGGATATGGAGGTAAATTCCTTCACACTTGCTGGGACATCATCAAGGTAGATCTCTTAAAATTCATTCATGACTACTTCATTAGTGAATCTTTGACTAAGTTTTTTACTCATACTTGTCTCACCCTAATTCCTAAAATTGGCTCTCCCACCAGTTTTTCTGATTTTAGACCTATTAGCTTGAGTAATTTCACTAACAAAATTATTTCCAAGATTTTGGCTAATAGGTTGAATCCACTGTTCCCAAACTTATCTCAGAAAATCAAAGTGGATTTATTTCAGGCAGGTTGATTACAGATAATGTAATGCTTACTCAAGAAATAATTCATGGTATTTCAAAGGTAAATGAGGGAGGTAATGTGGTTCTCAAATTAGACATGGCCAAAGCTTATGATAAACTTTCATGGCATTTCTTACCTGAGGTCATGTCTAGATTTGGATTTAGTAAAGATTGGATCTTGTTAATTTGGAGATGCATTTCAAATGTTTGGTATTCCATTATTATTAATGGCACTAGACAAAAAAATTTCTCATCTTCTCAAAGTCTTAAACAAGGAGATCCAATATCCCCTTCCCTTTTTATCATCGCAGCTGAGGTTCTTTCTAGATCTTTAAACAACCTTCCTGGTAATCCCAAATTTGTTCCTTTTTCTATGCATAAGAAAGACCCTACCATCACTCATCTTGCTTATGGAGATGATATAGTGATATTTAGTAGTGGCAATTCCAAATCTATAAAAATGATTATGAAAATTCTTCATAAATATGAAAATGCCTCTGGTCAAAAGATCAATAAAAACAAAAGCTTTTTTCTCACTGCTCCTAAAATTGGTGCATATAGAATTAATAGAATCAGAGATTGCACTAGTTTCATGGATAAGAATTTCCCTTTCAATTACCTTGGATGCCCTATTTATATGGGGAAGAAAAGGATCTGTTATTTTGACATTATGGTCACTAAGGTTATCAAAATAATGAATAGATGGCAAGGTCATATGTTAACCTTTGGTGGCAAACAAATTCTTATCAAAAGTGTTATTCAAGCTCTCCTCACTTACATTCTTTCTGCTATCAACCCCCCTAAGAAGTGTCTGGAATTGATTGAAAAACACATTGCAAACTCCTTCTGGGGACAAGAACAAGTACCACTAGAGTTCTCTGGAGAACTTGACATATCCAAAAGATGAAACAAGTATTGGTATTAGAGGAATGGAAGATATCACTAATACTCTTGCTATTAAAAGATGGTGGAAAGTTAGATCTGAAAAATCTCTATGGGCTGAATTTCTTACTACCAAGTATTGTCAAAGACTTCAATCTGCAGGAAAGAAATGGTGCCCTGGTAACTCCCAAGCTTGGAAACAACTTCTTAAGGCAGGAGAAAAATGTGATAGCAATATTACTTGGAAGATTGGTAATGGGAGCTCTAATTTTTGGGGGGATGATTGGACAAAAAAGGGACCTCTTGCTCTCTTATGTCCTAATTTGGTTCCTAAAAACAACAGCAAGATCAATGTCAAGGACTTTCTCAGTAACAATTCTTGGAATATGACCAAGCTATACAATACTCTTCCTTGGAACATTGCTCTTCATGTCAGCTCTATAGGTACTGGTCATGTGGATGGTGAAGACTATACTATATGGAAAGGTTCCACTGATGAAAATTATACTAATCACTCAGCATGGCAATTGGTCAGAAGAAGTAAGCCAAAAAAATCCATTCCTCAATAATAAATAGAGCAGTTCAATCCCTTTCAAATTCTCATTCCTCTCTTGGAGACTTTATCACAAAAAAAAATCCTTTTTTAGAAAATATGCCTTGGGTTGATAATAGAAGAAGCAGAAATTGCTTATGCTGTAGAATCCCAAGCACAGACTCAATGCATCACTGTTTTGTGAATGGACAGGCTGCTCAAAAGATATGGAAAAAGGTTGGTGCTCCTCTAGGTATAGTGCATTTGGATCAACCTATGTATATAGCTTGGTGGAACAAAAAGCCTATTAACAAGGTCCATAAACGGTTCTGCAAATTTGTCCAGTAATTATTTCCTGGCAACTTTGAAAAGAATGGGCGGCTTGTGTTCATGGGGATCAAAAAAGGTTCTTTGATTACAAATTAGAGTTGCATTGTATGTGGAACATTTGTCCTGCTCTAAAGCATGCTTTTCCTACTACCAAAATAGAGGGCAGCTGGATTAATATCTGTGACATGATTGAAAGACTATGCCCAGTCCCTAAGTGCATCACGGTCTATTAGAAAAACCAAATGTTGGGGATTTCAAAATAAACACTGATGGGAGCTACTTAACAGAAATTGGCAGTGTTGGAGCTGGGGGTATAATAAGAGATGGAAGAGGAGAGTTTTTAATGGCTTACTCTAATCCTATCCAGTGCACCAGTAACAATGAAGCTGAAGCTCTTGCTATAAATTTTGGTTCAGAATGGTGCAAGCAAAATAGTTACAATAAGTTCACTATAGAAATAGATTCTCAGATCATTGTAAATATGTTGATCAACAAAGGGACAGACAATCTTGCTGGGCTAAAATGGCCCAAAGATGCTCTTAAGATGATATGATATTGTCCGCTTTGGGCCAAGCTTGCACGGTTTTCCCAAAAGGCCTCACATCATTAAGAGTATCTAACTCCTTATAAACAGCTCCCTCTTCTTTTCAACTATCAATGTGGTACTTTGTTCACACACCCAATAATCTCCCCCTCGAACTAAGTTCTACATGGCTCATTATCATACCACGGGTCAGAGATTCAACATGTCTGTGTGTCATCCACATTGTCAGAGTATTTACGGTCACCGAAGCCCAAAGACTGCGAATGTGTCCTCAAAGCTATGGGTAAACGTCGTAAACCGACCCATAGACCAGCAAAGACACTAAGTCGGGCCCCACGCCACACTCTGCCATCTTCATACTCGTCCCGCGAAACCATTGGCTCTGATTCCAGTTGTTGGGCTAAAACAGCCCAAAGATAGTGTTAACATGATATGATATTGTCCGCTTTGGGCTAAGCCCGCATGGTTTTCCCAAAAGGCCTCACATCATTAAGAGTATCCAACTCCTTATAAACAACTCCCTTTTCTTTTCAGCTATCAATGTGGTACTTTGTTCGCACACCAACAATTCTCAAGATCAAACATATCATCAACATGATTTTCAAGAATATTAATGGTGCAGAATTTGATATCAAGCATTGCTATAGAGAAGCAAATCAAGTAGCGGATTTCCTTGCTAAACTTGCCTCAACAAGTGGAAATAGGACCTTATATCCTTCTCTTCAACAACTTCCTAGAGAGGCAAAGGGTCTATTTCAACTTGACAAATGGCATCTTCCTACAGTCAGAAGAAGATTTGAAAAATGTTATTTTTTTGTGAGCTAAGTGTTTTATTGGGGAAGATCTTTGTTTTGGCAGATTGATCCTTCACCCCCGGATTGTTTTATCAATCCTCTTTTGCTCCTAAGAGGCAAGGTCCATGTCCTCCTTTATTTTGCAAGTTTTTTGCTTATAATAGACATGGTAGGAGTCAAGCCAAATCCCTCACACCATAGGCTCACAATCTAATGGTGATGGCTTAATATAAAAAATAAAATAAAAATTGTTTTGTAGCATTATGCAAATAAACTTGCAAATCACATAGGAGTACTATATATTATCCGTCCTACAATTCCATTTTCTATTATAATTATTCATAGGTCCATTTGTTGAAGCATATATCACATTTGCCCCACATATATTATCTCTATGTTATGTACTCTTTACAAGCTTAGTCAGCATTCAATAGTGAAAATAGGATCTGAGTACTATTATAATTTACAATCTCAAATTTTGTGTGCTAGTACACGTAATTAGAAGAGAAAATATACAGAAATCATTTGGATGTTGGAATATCCACGAGGAAATTCTGGGGTTATGATGTTATCATCATCATAATTGTGTTTCTTTCTTTTGCCCTTTCGATGTACTTTTTAATTAAAATGCACAACTCATATCGAAAAGTTTCATAAAATGTGGCATCTTATTGTGATAAAATATGGTTAATTATCCACACTTAAAATGTTTCTGAAAATTAATTATAATCAGCTACAAGGATTTGAAAAGTGAAAGAGGAAAACAGCAAAGCACAGCAACGCTTCATATATTGTTGCTTCTTTAACACTTTATAGGTTATCTTTATCCTATTTTTTAATTTCATTAATGTTCCCCTACCATGGGAATATTCGATAGTATCTTATGAAGAAGAAGAAGAACAAATATATAGCACACTTTGATTTGTGTTGCTCTTGTTTGGATCTTTTTCCTTTTCTTGTTTGACAGTAATTCATCTTTCATGATGCAAAGTTATGTTTTGTACTTTTATAAACTATAACATGTTTTTTATTTATGCAGTATGATATAATAAAATTTTAAGAAAGATAATTTTCTACCTTATGTCATTGAAGAACTACATGGCTACGAATATGATCACTTCTTAGGTATTTATAAGAGGGACAATGTTCACAAGTAAATATTATACTTCTTAAGAAATTATACAAATAGATTACATGATTAAAATGCTGGAAAGTAATTACTAGTACATTTAGCACATAAAAACATCGTATGATTGATTTTCTACACGATTATATGCTAGGAGTATAATCTAACATTTTATTGCTAGAAGCCCAGAACTAGAAGGAAAAAGAAATAGATTTTCGTATCAAATGAAAGCCCATTAATGAGAGGGTGCTCCAAGATCTGCAGCAGCCCATGGTAGTATTGGTAGAGGGACAATTCGCACGAATGTCCTATCTTTGGGTGGTCTTTAATTTTTGTCCCTCAAATCGATGGTTTTTAATTTTCCTCCTTCAGCACTTTAAGTAACAAAAAGTGGTCAAAAATATCACTGACATCGAAAAAAAAAATCGGACAAAAATTTATGTTGGGTGAATTAGTTACTACACAACTTATACCGGATAACTTCATTGCTACAGAACTTATACCGAACAAGGCAAAGTTTCTATATAACTTTGCCTGAAAAAGCGAAGTTTCTATGAAAGTTTGCCCTGCGAATCCTTTTTCTTGACTCTGCTGGGGATCTAACCCAAAATGTCTCGTTTCGTAGACTAACGGATAAGGATACTTTGGCCCATAAATTTTTTATTAAATGAAAAGCAGAGGCAAAACTCAAAGACCAGTATGTGTAAAGGGAAATCCGCGCAAAAAATTGTGGTAGAGTGGCATTATAGTTGGGGCTGTTTCATTTTAAAGCCCAAATTGTATACTGGGCCTAAAGTAAAGCCCTTTAAGACACCCCTTACTCTGTTGAGTAAAAATGGGCAATTTGCATGATTATCTTTCATACGAACTGGTCTTTAATTTTTGTGCCTCAATTAGCTGGTCTTAAATTTTTATCCTTCGCTTAAAAAGGTGGCCGAAAATATCCTAAGGTTCTGGATTCGAAATCCAGCAGAGTAAAAAAAATACTCCCTCCTGCTGTCGGAGTAAAGGATCGTCAACAAGGGCGTTCTAGTGCGTTGTAGATTCTTATCCAAGACTTGTCTGTTTCAATTTATGTGAACCTCTTCGAAGTACGAAGGTCAAACTTTATAACTTTAACCATGAATTTTGACATAGATTTTTAAAGTTTGTAAAAATAAAATTTATATATTTAGAAACTACATAAAATATACGAGAAGTCATTATACTTTATAATTCAAATAATTTAGAAAAAATATAAGGAAAAAGTGGTCAAAAAACCACCTCGTAGACTCCCCAAATAGTAATAGGTTCACATAAATTGAAAAGAGAGAGTAATAATCTCGCAAGGCATTGGTTTCTATGAAGCTATGCCTATTCAGGAGAAGTTACATAGTACCTATACCGGAGAAGGCAGACTTTGCCTCGTAAGACAAACTTTTAGTTATGCCTTAAGACATAACTAAGAGTCTGCTGGAGACGACAGACTTTGCCTTATGAAGCAGACTTTAGGTTATGCCTTAAGGCAAAATCTGCTGCATAAGGCAGACTTTTGGCAAAATCCTTGCCTTGTTTTTTTTTAAGCGGAAATTCTAACCCAAAACCTCGAAATATTTTCGATTACCTTTTTCAGCGAAAGTTAAAAATTAAAGACCAACAATTTGAGGGATAAAAATTAAAGACCACCCCAAAAGAAGGACATCCACGTGAAAAAATGAGTAAAAAATAGTAGGGTGAATTACTTATATATACATATTAAAGAGAAATATTTACGAAACGTGATGATGGTTTTCTATTTACAAAACATAACATTACAAACCCTATAACAAACATATTTTTTTTAAAAAAAAAAATAGTTTTTTCGCTCAAAAATTTTATGTATGAAATGTGTATATCTCGCTCAAGGCTTAAAAAATTACCTCAAAATTGTATGTATGAAAACAGTATAAAATTTGTGTCTCGCTTAAGACTTAGAATTTGGCTCGCATTTTCGTGTATAAAGTTCATGTTAGATTTCTCTAAAACTAGTACAACTACACAACATTGTATACAACTTTGATACAACATTCAAGACTTAAAATAATCGCTTAAATTCTTGTGCATAAAATGTGTATATCTTGCTCAAGGCTTAAAAAATTAGCTCAAATTTTGTGTATGAAAAACGTTTGAAATGTGTATATCTTGATCAAGGCTTAAATATTAGGCTCAAAATTTTATGTATGAAAATGGTATGAAATGTGTATATCTTGCTCAAGACTTAGAATTTATTCACATTTTGTGTATGAAAAACTATATTAAAAATTTAGCTTACACATACACATTTCATGCACAAAAAATTGAGGTAATTTTTTAAGCCTTTGAGCAAGAAAAATATTCTTTTTTCAAAAAGTAAATTTTAAAAAAAATATAAAATTGTTTTTTTAAATAAAATTATTTTAAAAAAATTATTTTCTGAAAATAAAATATAAAAATATAAAAATTCGTCATGTTTCATAAAATATCGTTATGTTTTGTAAACAAGAAAAACTATTGTCAGATTTCGTAAATATTTCTCCTTAACATGTATATATACGTAGTTTTTCCAAAACAGTACGAATGTCCATGTTATAGTTCTCTCGATAGAAGATGGTGGGCTTTGAACGAGGGACTTATTTGGTTTGGAAATATTGAAAAAATAGTCAGTTTTAAGACCGTTAATTAAAATCTAGTCCCTGTATGAAACTAATCAAAATTTAGTCATTGTTTCAGTAAGTATTAACAAGGGGCAAATTCGCAGAATTGCCCTTCTTATGGGGTGGTCTTTAAATTTTACCCCTCATATTTGAAATCTTTAAATTTTGCCCTTCAGCTAAACCCCATGGGTTCCAGGTTCGAACCCCCACACAGTCAAAATTTAAAAAAAATTCGCGAGGCAGAGTTTAAATTTCGCTATGCCCCCACCGGCATACACTTGTGAAGGAATTATCAAAGTTATGCCGGACCCGACATACTTATGCCTTATGGGCAGACTTGGCATAAGTATGTCGGGTCCGGCATAACTTTGATAATTCCTTCACAAGTTTATGCCGGGTCCGGCATAAAAGTTTGCCCATTAAAAGTATGCCCCCACCGGCATAAACTTGTTAAGGAATTACCAAACTTATGCCGGACCTGGCATACTTATGCCTTATGGGCAGACTTGGCATAAGTATGCCGGATCCGACAAAACTTTGGTAATTCCTTCACAAGTTTATGCCGGTGGGGGCCTACTTTTAATGGGCAAACTTTTATAGTATGTCACATAAGGCGGAATTTTTCCTTAAGGCATAACTAAAAGTTTGCCTTATAAGGTAAAATCTATACCTTAAGAAAAAGTTCTGCCTTATGGGGTATACTTTTGGTTATACCTTAATTAAAAATCTGCCCCATAAGGCATAGTTCCTTAAGGAAAAATTTTGCTCCATAAGGCATAGCTAAACTATGCCTTGAGGAAAAGTTATGCCTCCTCCGGCATGACTTTAGTTTTTCCTTAAGGACTTTATGTCGGATCCGGCATACACTAGCGGGAGTTCGAACCCAGAACCTCAGGTATCCAAGCGAAAGGCAAAATTTAAAGACCACAAAGATGAGGGGCAAAAATTAAAGACCACCCCAAAAGAAGGGCAATCCGTGCAAAAAAATGTATTAACATTTGAACAGTAACATCCCTCCACATATCAACTCACATAAGAGTGTTAATGGTTGGATTCGGCCCATTACTTTAAGATATTTATATCATATCAATTGTTCGATTATTCTATTATATTTAAATCAAAATTAGGCTTTTTGAAACCGTAGTAATCATTTCGATTTCTTTTTGGTGTCCATACAACCCAGTTAAGATTCATACGCTAGACTCGCAAGTCTGAATTTGAAAACTCTAAACTTGTATATTTAAGTTGATTCTGACACGGTTAAACTTTAAGGGGTTATTTGGTTGCTGGTTAGATAAGAGTTATTCATGTATTAAAACTTACATAAATTTATACGTTGTTTGATTACAAAAATGAGAAAAGATGATCCCCACGTAAAATCCAGCATAAATTTTAGGAGTATAATTGTTGGTTGATTTTTTTTTTCTTTCTACATAAAATATTGTGATACTCATAAAATGTTTGGTTCGTATTCTTGAAATCCCTCTTTTTTTTTTTTTTTTTTTTTTTGCGTGGAGTACCCTTCTTTTGGGCTGGTCTTTATATTTTGCCCCTCATTTATGCCTTCTTTAATTTTTGCCCCTGTCGCCTGTTTAATGAATTTTTTTTAACGAAATTACCCTTACCCCATTAAATCCCTTTCTATTTCGTCATTTGCCCTTTTCTTTTCTTTTTTGCTTCTTCGTTCCTCCTCTGTTTTGTGTCTGTCTTATCTGTTCTAAAATTTAGGTACGAATTTGGATTTTTTGCTCGTTTCAATATTTGTTTTTATGTTAAATTGTTATTTGTTGAATTGATATCTTTGTCTTCGTCGTTTTTTATATTTAATTGATCCTTTTTTATTTAAAATTATAGTGTTTTGTTAAAGTGTCTGTATGATTTTTTGAACTTTAGTTTCATTCCCCATGTATATATTTTGGTTTTTTGAATGTCGTAATATGTTTTAGTTGATTTTGATATGCGTTTTGATTTTCTCTTTGTTGAATCTTTGAAGTTTACTTACTGACTTTTCTAGTTCTTAACACTTGCGTAAATTTTTGTTTTGCTCATGAAAATGAAAGTTTGCCTCTAACAACATACTTTGTTCTTTTGTAAAGTGAACTTCTGCCTCGTCCGGCAGAATTGTCTAATTCTTAACACGTGTGTACTTTTTTATTTTGCTTATGAATATGAAAGTTGCCTCTAACAACATACTTTGTTCTTTTGTAAAGTGAACTTTTGCCTCCTCCAGCATACTTTTCTAGTTATTAACACTTGCGTAAATTTTTGTTTTGCTCATGAAAATGAAAGTTTGCCTCTAACAGCATACTTTGTTCTTTTGTAAAGTGAACTTCTGCCTCCTCCGGCAGACTTGTCTAATTCTTAACACGTGTGTACTTTTTTATTTTGCTTATGAATATGAAAGTTGCCTCTAACAACATACTTTGTTCTTTTGTAAAGTGAACTTCTGCCTCCTCCGGCATACTTTTCTAGTTCTTAACACTTGCGTAAATTTTTGTTTTGCTCATGAAAATGAAAGTTTGCCTCTAACAGCATACTTTGTTCTTTTGTAAAGTGAACTTCTGCCTCCTCCGACAGACTTGTCTAATTCTTAACACTTGTGTACTTTTTTATTTTGCTTATGAAAATGAAAGTTGTCTCTAACAGCATACTTTGTTCTTTTGTAAAGTAAACTTCTGCCTCCTCTGACATACTTTTCTAGTTCTTAACACTTGTATACTTAATGTTTTGCTTATGAAAATGAAAATTTGACTCTAACGGCATACTTTGTTCGTTTGCAAGGTGAACTTCTGCCTCCTCTGACATACTTGTTCAGAACTTTGCCTGATTATTTTTTGTCAACTAAAGTTACTGTAATTTCAAGTGTAAGTCATTGAGCATTGTATACTAATCAAATGGAACGTATAAACTAATCAAAATCAGAACAAAGTAATAAATTTGATCAATTCTATGTTGTTGAGTAAAATTATGATTCACAATGTTGAATCTCAACTGAATATCAGTTGTTTAGTTCATAGAAGATGATTTGTTGTTATTTTCAAATATTAACAAATCTAAAATTAATAAAGCATCAAATTGAGTTGAATTACGTTAAATTGAAACGCTATATATTATGTATTTACCTTTTCCGACGTTGTAGCAGCAAAATTAATGGAGATTTCTTCGGTGAAATGTTGGAACGATGGAACGATTGAAAGGTTTGTTGTTGGAATGATGGATAGGTTTAATTGGATGTTTGGGGTTCGTTACAGACTTTCAGGTTTTTATATGTTATGGGTAGGGGTAGTAACTTCTTTTTTTTATTATCTTTTAGCTCAGAAGGGCAAATATTAAAGACCACGCATTACAGGGGCAAAAATTAAAGACCAGCGCATTTGAAGGGCATTCGCGCCAATTGCCCGAAATCCCTTGTCTTCTTCTTGTATTTACTTCTTCATTTATTAACCCCCTTAATAAAAATCTTGGCTCCGCCTCTAAACTAAACCTTATATAACTAATCTCTACATAATAACTAGTACCTATATAACTAATCTGGACATTACTCATACTTTGCATAACTAATCTCATACCTAAGTAACTCTTTAACACAACCAAACGATTCTTAAAAACTTAGCAAATTTCGGCCAAATTTTAAATCAGGTCTTAAAACTGGCTATTCGTGTTTTCTGTCTTTCTTTTTTGCACTTAACCCCTTCTAATGTCAGCATACTGTTGCCCAAGTCCACCTCTGTCACTGAGCGAGCAAAGTATTTGCCACAACAAAATCGCCGCTCCGTTTAAGCAATACCTTCTTTTTTTTCCAATCTCTCTTCTTCAATGAATCTCAAAACTTGATCTCTTCTCTCTTCTTCTTCATTCTTGGAATCAAATATTTCCAAGAAAATGATACAATGGACTGCTTTACCTTTGCATACTCCATTCCCATTTCGTTCAGGTCAGTCATCAATCTCACTTTTCTTTTCCTTCATCAAAACTTTCCCATTTTCCATCTCTTCTTCTTCTTCTTCAATCCAAGAACAATCACAATCACAACCCCCCATTGAACACCAACTCCTCAATCTCCTTTCACATCCGAATTGGCAAAAACACCCTTCCTTAAACACTCTTATTCCTTCACTTTCCTCTTCAAATCTTTCCCTTTTCCTCTCACAAAACCCTAATCTTAATCCCCATGTTGCCCTTTCTTTCTTTAATTACCTTTCCCATCACCCTTCTTTCAAACTCAATGTTCAATCTTACGTACCCCTTATACGTATTTTAATTTCCAACAAGCTTTTTCGGGTTGCAGAAAAAACCCGCCTTTCTATGATTAAATCATGTGTAACACCTGAAGATGTTGTTTTTGTTATGGGTTTTGTGTTAGATATGAATAAATGTAGTGATGGGTTGAGTTTTAAGCTTAATGGGTGGGCTTATAATACCTTATTGATGTCGTTATCGCGATTCGTTATGGTTGATGAGATGAAATGTGTGTATAATGAGATGTTGAATGATATGATTAAGCCTGATATTTATACTTTTAATACAATGATTAATGGATATTGTAAAATGGGTAATGTTGTTGAAGCTGAGGTTTATTTGAGTAAGATCTTGCAAGCTGGTTTGAGTCCCGATACACATACATATACGTCGTTTATTTTGGGGCATTGTAGGAAAAAGGATGTTAATAGTGCTTTTAAGGTTTTTAGGGAAATGTCGAAAAAGGGTTGTCAAAGGAATGTGGTTTCGTATAATAATTTGATTCATGGGTTGTGTGAAACGAGGAGGATCGATGAAGCTGTGAAGTTGTTTTTGGAAATGGGAGAGGATTTTTGTTCGCCTAATGTTAGGACTTATACGGTTCTTATTGATGCATTGTGTCGATTGGATAGGAGGGAAGAAGGGTTGTGTTTGTTTAATGAAATGAAGGAGAAAGGCTGTGAGCCGAATGTTCATACTTATACTGTTCTCGTTGATGGTTTGTGTAAAGACTCAAAGCTTGACGAAGCGAGAAAGTTATTAAGTTTGATGTCGGAAAAAGGGTTAGTTCCGAGTGTAGTGACGTACAATGCTTTGATTGATGGATACTGTAAGAAAGGTTTGGTTGATGTTGCATTAGATATTTTTGGCATGATGATGGAATCGAATAATTGTGTCCCAAATGTACGTACGTACAATGAATTGATTTCTGGCTTTTGTAGGACGAAAAAGGTGCATAAGGCAATGTCGTTACTTGATAAGATGCTTGAGCGTAAATTGTCTCCTAGTAATGTCACTTTTAACTTGTTAGTTCATGGACAGTGTAAAGAGGGTGAAGTAGATAATGCATTTAGGTTGCTTAGATTGATGGAGGAGAACGGTTTGGCTCCTGATGAGTGGACTTATGGTACTCTAGTTGATGGCTTATGTGAAAGAGGTAGACTTGAAGAAGCTAATACCGTTTTTAGTTCTCTGAAAGAGAAGGGTATAAAGGTTAATGTTGCAATGTACACTGCTCTAATTGATGGACATTGCCAGGCTGAAAAAGTTGATTTTGCCTTGACATTGTTTAAGAAAATGATTGAGGAAGGTTGCTCCCCAAACGCATGTACTTATAACGTGCTGATTAATGGGTTGTGTAAACAGGGTAAGCAGCTAGAAGCAGCCCAATTACTTGAAAGGATGAAAGAAAGTGGCGTTGAACCCACAATTGAATCCTATAGTATCTTGATTGAGCAACTACTAAAAGAATGTGCCTTTGACCATGCAGACAAAGTTTTTAGTTTAATGGTTTCTAGGGGACACAAGCCTGATGTCTGCATCTACACTTCCTTTCTTGTTGCATATTACAATGAAGGGAAATTGAAAGAAGCAGAAGATGTGATGGCTAAGATGGAAGAGGTAGGAGTTAGGCCAGATTTGATGGCCTATACAGTAATGATTGATGGTTATGGTCGTTCACGATTATTAAATCGAGCCTTTGATATGCTAAAATGTATGTTTGAGGCTGGATATGAACCTTCTGGTTACACCTATTCCGTTTTGATCAAACATTTGTCCCAAGGAGGACTTGATCTTAATATTGCTGACGTGTGGAAAGTAGTGAAATATGAAACTTTGCTTAATCTCTTGGATAAAATGGGGGAACATGGATGTCCTCCAAATACAAATGTTTTTAGTTCGCTTGCTATTGGACTCTGTAGAGAAGGACGCCTCGAGGAAGCTTCGAGGTTAGTTGATCATATGCAGAGTTGCGGAATGTCTTCTTGTGAAGATATATACACCTCAATGGTAAATTGTTGTTGCAAGTTGAGAATGTATGAGGATGCAGCAAGATTTCTTGGCACTATGCTTACGCAAGGTTTTTTACCACGGTTAGAGTCGTACAAGCTCCTTATATGCGGGTTGTATGATGATGGAAACAATGATAAAGCTAAGGCGATCTTCTTCCGGCTTCTTGATTGTGGGTACAATAATGATGAAGTAGCTTGGAAGCTTCTAATTGATGGGTTACTTAAGAGGGGACTTGTAGATAGATGTTCTGAGTTGTTGGATATTATGGAGAAAAATGGTTCTCGACTTAGTTCCCAAACATATTCATTGCTGCTAGAGGGACTCGATAGAACAGACAACAAATAAAGTATGAAATTCCCTTAATATCCTGTTGCTTGAATAATGATTTCTCATTTCCGTTCCTGTGGGCTATTCTTTTAAGGGGAATTTGCCTTCCATGAGATCAGTTTGGAGTCATCATATGGTATATACAGCTACTTCTGACAGGTAACAGGCAAGTTTCCGTTGCTTTCTTATCTTTTTCTTCCACTCCTCCGTCTATTTTCATCTTTCTCATGTTCTTTAAGGTATTTATTAAGTGGAAGGGTGATAAAATTGAGAAAAAACTATATCTCACTTTCTGGTTCTAAAATATGTTTTTTTGGATTCTATTTCCAAATGATGTGAACTCTTTAGGCTTGTCATTTTATTGCTCAGTTTGAAGAAATATGTTAGGTGTTTGGTTTTGATGAATGATCTGTTTAGGCTAGTGGTTATGAGCTGCTACTGACAGTCACAAAAGCTTTTCAATAACAAGCTAGTTGCCTCTTCTCCCCAAAAAAATTGCGAAAATTAACTTAAAAGACCTCTTATTCATCAGAGATGGAGTCTGAGTTTCGTTCTTCAATTTTTTAAACATAAGTACTATTAAGCAAGGTGCTATCCGTTTTAAGATTGTGCTGTAATTCACATTGTTAGCTTTCCATTTGTGTCCTTTTAGTTCATACAGCACTAAAGATGGATTTACACTGGAAGTTTACCCCTATGGTTCTTTTTCCTCACCCCTCTCTTAATAGAAATAATGTGTACTACAATTCATTATGATCTGATATGCCTTCTCCTGGTAAAGTTTTAAAAGCAATAGTTGGACCATATGTCACAGTACCAGTTTCTCAAGAAAATAGTTGGATTGTATGTGCAATTCTATCTCCTTTTCAGGATAAAGCACTACTCTGTCTCTTTAGGTGGCACATGTTTTTCTCATATTGCTAGATATTTTCTTGATACTTTATTTCTCTTATTTTTGAAACTTCCATTTTGTGGATGAGCTTACTAATGGTGTCAGTTTTTCCACGGGGTGTCTCATCTTTATGCTGATAATTTCTGGAATTTCCTTTTTGGGTTGTGGGATTAAGTCAAATGTTGATGGTTTCCTTTCATTCAACTTAGTAGGCGTTTGGCCATAGATTCCAAATATTTTTCACTTTATTTGGAATTTATGAAGTTGAAGTTGAAGATGGAGTTGTGTGTGGTTATACTCTTTGCAAAGGAGAGAAGAGTAGGGGTGGGCGTTCGGTATTCGGTTCGATATTTCTAAATTTCGGGTTCGGTAATTCGGTAATCGGTAATTAAAAATAGATACCAAATACCGAACCAAAAAAGTTCGGTTCGGTTCGGTAAATTAAACTTCGGTTCGGTAAATTCCGGTACGGTATTCGGGATTTACCATTCAAAAGAGAATGATCAATAATCTACTATACTAATTTAAAATGAACTGTCCAATGCTACATGAAAAAAGCAATTCAACGCTTCGAACATAGTTTTGGAAGCAAAATATGTCATGCAAAAGTGCAATGCTATCAATTGTAGTATCAAAGTACAACATCTCTTTAACAGCAGTAACTTACAGGGATAACACCCAACACCCCTACTTCAATGATACCAAAAACATTTCATTCCTGTATGGGCCTGTGGCTTTGGTAGACTTACAGTCATGATCAAGTTGTTCTGCAGCAACCATATATACCCTTTGGTCTATGGGAAACACTGTGAACTGATGGGAGGCCTAGCCTATTGGGCTTGAGTTGGACTAGTAATTTAATAAATTGGGCCTTTAGGCTTTATTGATATTTATTTCGGTATTTACCGAATTACCGAAGATATAATTGTAAATACCGAATATCGAAATCTAAATACCGAATTTTATATTTTCAGTCCCGAAAACCGAAATACCGAATACCGAAATAGCCGGTTCGGTTTGGTAATTCGGTTTTCGGTATTTTATGCCCAGCCCTAGAGAAGAGAGCACCTTATTTGGAATTTATGAAGATGGAGTTGGGAAACAGGTTTGGAGCACTTTTCCAAAGTTGGATTTCGAAATTTTATAACCAAACGCTGTTTTGAAATAAAGTAAAAATTATTCCAGAATTTTTTTGAATAATTCTCATGGCCAAACAGGCTCTGTAGTGTTAATTGTTAAATGGTAGTACATGAGTAGTTTTGGTCGCGACTGGGAGGCAAGATTGGGTTTGTTCGACTCGTCAGGCACAGATAGTGGCTTTTTATATTTTAATTCTTTTGGCTCTTTCCTTCTGTCGCTGGATTTCTTCACCTTTATGTGCTGTTTTGTTAAATAAGTTGTCTTTGCTCACATTTCTATATTTGATGTTGATCCTTGCTATTTTTTATAGGTATGTTGATCCATGTGATTAATATATTATTTTTCTCCGAAAGTCAGTTTGGAAGGAACCAGAAGAGACAAAGGTTGGTGTCTTATCTTTTAACATTTGATGAGGTCAAGTTTTGTTCCAAGCAAGTGGAATGAAAAGCATTTCTCTTTCTTTTCTCTTCATTTCCCTCTCCTATCCCGTAGCCTCTACTTCTCTGAAAATCTTGATGTGGTTAAATTAATTGAATTAGGTATGAAATGAACTCCGCCTGTGTGAGCTCGCTCACATTGCCGGTCCCAAGCCCGGATAAAGGAGGAGGGTTGCCGAGGGTCAATCGGAAACAGCCTCCCTACCCAGGTAGGGGTAAGGCTGCGTACATCTTACCCTCCCCAGACCCCACTATTGTGGGATTACACTGGGTAGTGACCCCCCCCAGGTATGAAATGAACATTCTAAACGAACTATTCTTTCCTTTCATGTATAAAAGTGGACTAATGTCAACAACACAAAATGTCTGTTCTTGGATTTTAACATTTATTGGAAATTGGACATAATATTTATTAACTAGGAACTATTCTCTGAGGGTTAAATTGTTGGTGAATTTGAACTAGGATCAAATTCCATTCTAGTAGACTGAAAGTAATTAGACTAGAGACATTTTCCTCTCCTTATCCATCCTCACATGTTCTTCATCTATGCAGGGAGTGCCACCACTTGATGTGCCGGAACTGTTGGCATAGTAGTTAGACAGTCATGCCCATTTCTGGTTGAAGGAGGGTCCTCACTGATTACAACAACATACCCAGTGTAATCCCACGAATGGGGTCTGGGGAGGGTAGAGTGTATGCAAAGTTTACCCCTACCTTGGGAGGTAGAGAGGCTGTTTCCGATAGACCCTCGGCTCAAGGAGGGTAGATTAAGGAGGGTTCTCACTGATTAAAGGTGAATTTTTCTTTTTTATTGTTAAACTGGTTGAAAGTGAAATTATGAATGATGAACTAGATTTAAGATTGTCAGTGTCCTTCAGTGTACTGGTCACTGTTATTAAGGTGGATTTTGGGCAGATTCTACCAAGCAGAACCTATCAGGTGATGAAAGGCGTTTAGCAATAGTCACAGCTGCTAAGCTTCCTTGGATGATGGGAACTCCTATAAATCTTCTATTCCGAGCTGCTTAACTAGCCAAATCAGAAAAGAAGAATGTTAAATTGCTGGTTCCATACACAATTGACTCGAGGAGTGAATTGGATTCAAGGCTGACTTCAAGATTTCGTTTTACCCTGGAAAGGTAGTCCTTCTTTAACTAGCTAACTAAATCATAATATGATAGGCAAATATGTTGAGATGGATGTAATTATTGACAAACACTTTTTACCTTCCAGTTCTCCTAAGAAAGGCGGGATATAATACCAGCTGGAGACACTTCTTAGTTTATCTTAGCAAGGGATGCCGGTATTGCAATTTTAGAGGAGCCAGAACATCTCAACTGGTACTACCCTGGCAAACGTTAGACTGATAAATTTTATCATGCTGTTGGCATCGTCCACACAAACTATTTGGAATATGTCAAGAGGGAAAAGAATGGGGTTCTTCAAGCATTTTTTGTGAAACACATTAACAATTGACAAGGTATGTTTAGTCTATGGACTAATTCTCCATGGGAAAAGGAGAAAAAGGAAAACTGTTGGTTGCATAGCATTAAGCAATGGAAGATGCTTTAATTGTAAACACCCTGCCTCTTATTTCATGTTTGTCCTAATTGAGGTGTCAATCTCACTGGTTAGGTTCGTCGCCTTTCTGCTGCTACACAGGATTTACCCAAATCTTTTGGTCTGCAATGTTCATGGTGTCAATCCCAAAGTTTCTGAAAATAGGAGAGAGCAGCTGCAGATAGACAAAGCGGCCAGAAAGTTTTCTCTCAAAGAGCATATTTCTTAGGCAAAATGATTTGCAAGAAGGGATATTGGGAATTGATAGATCTGTTAGCAAAGCACAAAACTGACCTTGATGGGTTTAATTTGGATGTATTTGGCAACGGGCAAGTTGGTCATGAAGTGCGGAGTACAGAGGTAGAGATGATGCAGATGATTCTCTTCATGGGTAAGAATCCTTCTGTAGAACATTTTACTAATGAAGAATGTAAAAATTGTTACGCATAATAGGCATTAGTCAGTGCATCTTTTTCCGTTTTGTCCAATGATATATAAAGCATCATTAAGGGACTTTAATGGAATTGACATTATTTACTGTTCCCCTGTGGCACAATGATTTTAGAATTACTGTCAATGCATCAATGATTAAGATGATAAATATATTTGTAGGATCATCAAGGCTAACCTGTAAAGTAATTGAACACGTCCTACCCTTTTTTTTTTCTTTTTTTTTTTTTTTTTTATTACATAGGGGGCCGGGGCCGGGGACGGGGAAATGGGGGAGGGGATTACAATGTGGGGATTCGAACCACCAACAAGGTGAAAGTTCAGGTAGCCAACCAATTGAGCTACTAGATCCCTACGAACACGTCCTACCTGATTTTTGTTAGATATGGAGTGTGAGACAGGTACACTCACCGGGGGGATTTCAATTTTACTTGGGTGCAAAAGTTCTTGTTCTTTTAAAGGGTAAATACTTCATGCATGACTTTACTTGCATAAAGTCTTGAAACTTTTTCTCCTCGACATCTTCTATAAATACTGTATGCACTTTCTTTTCTTGTGATTTTTCATTGACATGGTACTTCCAATTGATCTTCGATGTTGAGTGCAGACCCTTTGCTCTCTTTTATTTGATTCTAGTTGTTTTCACCATTTTTTTTTTTTTGAACAGGTAACAACTTTGTATTATAGACCAGTACTTAGGTAGTACTGAAAACCCCTTTACAAAAGAAAAGGAATCTAAGAAGCTAAGAAAGTAAAATCCTAACATGAGCCAAGAACTTCTAGGATTGATTCTGCACCTACAGAGGGATTCTTTATACACCAAAAACAAAATAGCAACATACAGTCTTGCTTGATCTTCTGTAGAGTGCTTCTTCTATCGTCAAAACATCTGGAGTTCCTTTCTTTCCAGATTGTCCACCATATGCAAGCTGTAATGATCCTCCAGTAGCTTCTATTCCTTGCCCCAATCCCAGCCTCCTCCCAGCTAGAAAGAGTGTCAACAATCTTTCTAGGCACTGTCCAAGATATGCCTCTGAGATTGATAAAAGTCTTCCATAGCTGGTCAGTAATTCTGCAATGTAAAAACAGATGTCCTACTGTCTCGGCTGCTTCCCCACATAAGCAACAATTTGAAACTAAGATAATCCTTCTCTTTCTCAGGTTTTCATGTGTCAAAACAGCTTCTTTGGCTAGCAACCATGTAAAGCATGCAACCTTAAGAGGTATCTTAACTTTCCAAATTTGTCTCCATGGCCAGTTAGAGTTTTGTGGCTCAGTCATATTCATGATCTTTTATCCTGAACTCACTTTGTAGTGCCCCTTGTTATGCCCAGTCCACAACAAACAGTCCACCCCATCCTTCAGTCCTTGGAAAGACTCCAAATGTTTATAAAGCTCAACTAGTCTAGGTATTTCCCAGTCATTCAACTTTCTTCTTAAGATCAACTCCCAACCTTGAGGTGACCACATTTCAGCCACTGTTTTGTTCTGCTGTTGTGCCAGAGCAAACATATCAGGAAATAGCTCCTCCAAGCTTCTGTTTCCCGACCACCTATCCTTCCGGAAAATTGTTTTGTTGCCATTATATACTCTGATAACAGAGTGGCTCTTTAAAAGAGGCCACCCTGCTCTGATTGATCTCCAGACAGTCACACCATATGGGTTATTGACCTCCTTAGTAGCCCAAAATCCAGCTCCCCATACTTCAATTTGATCACTTTCCCCCATAAAGAATGCGAGTCTTGAGCATACCTCCACAACCACTTCAATGTTGTTTTCTACCATTTCCATGTTCCCTGTTCGATTCTTTACAGTTCAGCCTTTTAATGTACATATTTTTGCTTGCAGTGATGTGCTCTGTGCTGCCATGGCCGAGGATCTTGCAATGGGGAAAATTGGACCACCCGTCAAATGAATTTTTCCAGGTACGCCTGAAGACTTTGTAGCAAAAGTTAAAAGAGGTAATGTCCGGGAAGCTGCTAGGTTCATGGAGTATTCTGACCTCAATAAGGTTTTGACTAATGGGACAAGACTGGACAGAAGACGTCGAGAGGGCATGTAGAAATCAGTTTCCACTTCAAATCTGGAATAATTTACTAATGCTAGGCTGCTAATGCCACAAATATGAAGACAACTCATATGTGCTGGCTAATTATACTTTATTGATGTGTGCTAAATGTCTTGTTTAATTGTTCTATTGTCAAACCTTTCTTAATGATATAATAAACTTTTACAAGTATAATATGACATGTTCTTTGAAGTCTAGTAAAACAATCGCAGGCTTGAATCTTGGTGGCATGCCACATGCATTTATATATGGACTTTGAAAAGGTCCAAAAAGGAAACAGAAGAATCGACAAAAGAAGATTACATTTAATCAAGATGCAAATGTGTATAACCAAACAATTAAGGCTTGAATCTTGGTGGCATGCCACATGCATTTATATATGGACTTTGAAAAGGTCCAAAAAGGAAACAGAAGAATCGACAAAAGAAGATTACATTTAATCAAGATGCAAATGTGTATAACCAAACAATTAAGACAAAATAGAGGGTTGAAAAAATTTAAACAGTCTCCCTCAGCTCCATTTCTACTTATAAAAAACAATAATTACAATGAGAACACTAAACATTAAAAAAAATGAAAAATAAAGGATAGTTCGGAGCACGAAGCATCTCGCATTCATGTAGGATCCAAAGAAGGCCGCACCTCAAGAAGGATTTATGTAGGCAACTTACTCTAACGCAAGCAGCAGATGATTTCACAATTCGAACCCGTAACCTATAATAACATTTGACTAAATCTCATTTCTTCCATGGTTGAATGGAAAGAACCACCACCAAGATAATAATCAGCAAAATAATAATGGCAATACAAGTCCACTTTCTTGAACTTTTCTGGTGCTTTCTTGCTCCCTCAAGTTGCTGAGCCCCACCTCTCACAAATGAATTGGCTCTGTTGACTTGACTTTCAATATCATCTAGTTGAACTCCTTGACTTTCCACTAAAACAGCCATGTCCAAGAAAACTTGGTGCAGTTCTTTCAGATTCCTCTCTAATTCCTTTGTAGCTTCATGCCTTTCTTGAATTTCCATAACAGTGTCCATCACTTGTCCTCTTCCTTGCTCTTGTATTGCTTTCTGCAAAAATGTCTCACTTTGACCAGTAGATATCAGATTATCCAGTGTACCTTCATCTGGATTTTCTCCGGTCACGGTATAGTACCTGTGGAACACATAATATATTAAGGTAATTAAAAGTGCAATTACTCTAGCAGTTTGAATTTTTAGATGAGCTAATCACATATTTCAATCTATTCCAATATTAGAGCAGTTAAGAGATCTTGGTTTCGAGTTTCATCGGCATACATTACAAAAATGAATTTTCACGTACTTGAGTCTTGAAAGGACGTGTTGACGACGTTTTTATCAAGTAAGCAAAATTGTGCTTTCTCTAACAGTATAGAGCAAAATTGTGCTTTCTCTAACAGTATAGACTTTTAGATAAGATACGACATATTTCAACGTAAAGAAAGTAGGCAGAGTTCCTGATTTCGAATCTCAATGGCACTCATTATCAATCTTCGGTCATAAAAATTCAGACCCTCTGTTTGACTTTTGGTCTAATATTAATCCTCTGGTTAGAAAAAAAGTCTCGTATTTGTCATGAACCTTAACGAAGCTCCAACGCGAAAGTAATTTTGAACTATAGTCTAAAGTTGACTTTTTTATCAAAGAATTTGGACAAGTGTATTCTTATCCATTTCATGCTGGAGCTTCGTTAATAACAAGGACAAATACACAACAATTTGCTAACAGCAAGGACACAAATGAATCAAAAGTCAAAGTTGCTCAATTTCAGATAACAAAGATGCAAAATTGAAACTGTTAAACAGTACCTTCTCTGAACAGTTTCTCTATACTCAGATGCCATTCTTTGCCTTAGTTCATTGAACTGATTCATAGATTCTTGAAGTTTTTTCCTCAATCCATTCACAACAGAAGTTCTTGTTCTATCAGATGAACTTCCAGGTCCACAACCAGGTACACTTCTATTAGCAGCATTAGATCTATCTAATGCCTCTAATCTCACTTTGATGAACTTGGCTTTCTTCAAAGCTATGGAAACATCGTTATCCATTTTGGTTCTGAGATCTTTAACAGTTTTAGCATTGTGTAAAGTCTTGCTTTGTTCATGTGAATTGTGGAGTTGGGAATGAAGGTTTTCAAGATCTTTAAGCTCATCTTTAATGGCTTCTACATCTTCAAAGAATTTGTCAAGATTGACATGACCACCTGTTTGTTTCATTTGTATACCAGGGGATTCTTGATTTGGTGACTGATCTTCATTTCTGAAACGGGAGAAAGATCCTGAGAATAGATCATTCATCTTGAACTAGATAAATTCTTGAGGAAAAGTAGAGAAAAAAATGCTCAAGATTTGGTTAAAATTTTGATTGATCTGGCTAGTTATGAAGGAATAAATGAATTGGGTTTTTCTCGGAAAGGGGTGGGGGATGGGAGTGGGGGGTAGGTTGGAATTAACTAGTTCTGGAATGGCAGGCTGGAGAGAACTTGTCAAACGGGTCGTCTGCTTCAACAACTATGCTGACAAGTTGGAGGAAAAATAAGAGCTTAAAAAGTCAATTCATATTTAATGTATTAGTCTTCAATATAAATATAAAGAGAGTAACTGTGATAGAATGGTAAGTACTTTTCCATTTTTTATTAGATGTTTGGATTCGAGCTCTGGATATGAAATCTTTCTTCATTTGCCGTGCTTTGGAACTTCCCAACATGAATTCGAATTAGTCGGGCCCCAAAAAAGACCCGACATCGTGAGAAACCGAAAAAGTTATTATATAGAGACCAAAAATTGTGGTGGAGTGATGATTATTCCTCTATTTTTAATCAGAGGTGAGTATTGAGTAGCCTTTAAAAGGAGCATTTTACCTCTTGGAGTGAACTTCTCGATGCGAATTCAAATTAATCTGATTGGAATCAAGTCAATATCAGACATTGAGTAAAATTAAAAAATAAATATATATAGAGAGGCTCAAGACTGTGGCCTGTGGGGGTAGGAAGTAAGGATAAGGTTCAAAAGTCTGGTTAAGATTGATTGGGTCTAAACAGGGGCGGGGTTTATACGTCAAAGAATTTTGAGTACGGAGAGAATCTTCTGATCTGAGAGGCTTTGGATCACATATTAACTATCGAGGGATTATAATGCAAAAGTTGTTTATGCAACGGACAAATATGAAAAATTACATATATTAATAATAAAAATATTATTATAGAATAGTAGTAATAATTGGTAGTATGAAGAGCTTATTATGCATTGATATAATGATAAGGAGTACCAACATTAACTCTGAAGCAACTATATAGAGCTACACTTAGCAAATCGCATCCCCACTCATTAATATTTTGTTTGTGAACCCTTTACTGTTCTAGATTAGATATGACGGTCATAGAGATGAAGCGTGTGTTACATCTCCATAGTGCTATTTAGTTAGCATTCGTAGAACAAAATAAGTAGGATTAGTTGTAAATAAATAGACGGAGGAGAGGGAGGTTGGTTGTAATTGAGACGCGTTTTTGTAACAATTATCCCCAGAGATTTAGGCAACAATGTTCAGGATTACATTAGCATGGTTGAATTTTATTCAAAATTCAGACATATCTGGCAAGGACACAGACCCACACAAAGCAGGGGAGGGAAACAAGCTTATGTTATGTGAATATGGCGGTGTAGAAAAATCTAGACTTAAATAAAATGCAAAGGAACTAAGTTTTCTTTCTCTTTATTTAACTATATTTGGTTAAAATATGCATAGTTGGGTGAACCTTGGAAACAATGTTTATAAAAACATACTTATATTTGCATATCAATGACGTTTTGAAATGTATATGATAACAAGAATAAAATATGATTCCCTTTACTTAAAATATTTAGTCATACCATTTAGCAAATCAATTGTTCCAAATACAATAAATATTAGACATTATAAATAGTTTTAATACGGAAAGAAGAGAATAAAATTTATGGGGTTAATTGTTAGTCTTCATCAAACTAGCTACCCACTACTAAAACTAAACGTACTAATTCATTAGGATTTATCTAAACTAAGAAAATGAAACAAATAAAGAATTAGTTGCATAATATAAATTAAATGCAAAAATAAATAAATAGAGGAGTAGATAATTAAAATGGGCTCAGCCCATTTTAGATCTGCTACGATCTGTTTGCTGCTGTTGCTATTGGGCTTAGCCTAGAAATTCCTTTTTATTTTGCTGTGGATGGGCTGACATGGGAGAGAGATTGCGCTGGGCTTTTGGGCCCAATACCGAGTGCGGAAAAGGAGAGCGAGTCCCTCGAATTCGTGTACGATGGTCATGCATAAAAAAAAAGGATTAGTATCTAATCAATGAGTAAGGCTAAATATGTAGAATATGAATTCAAAGTAGATCAGTAGACTGTGCATATTCTGTGTATATTTGGGTATATTTCATATATATACGCAATTCAGCCACTACATACTTACAGCATAGAAAAACAAGGCAACACTCAAGATTTATATTCCACAGCATAGAGAAAACATGTCACGTAAAAAAGGGAACAACTATTCAATACATCAGTTCTATTACTTTTAATAGGAAAATACACACAAAGAACACATCTTACACCTTAGATCTATTTAGGGTATGAATAAACATGAACATCTTCTCTGAAACCAACACCAGCTCAAAAGGAATTTGACAAGAGAAACAATAGAATAATTTATGAGCATCTCAGTATTCCAAGGTAAACTAAACAGACCAAAGAAGTAGGGCAGGGGTTGCAACAAATATGATTTGCATTATCTTCCTAAACCATTCATATAGATTCAGCCGTAATATACTTATTCAAATATCAAATTATCACTTCAAAACTTCCCTAATCCTCTTTATCAATTTTATCTCTTTTGAATAAGTCGAATCCTAGACAAAGTGCTTAACTTAAGCTAACAGTCTAAGGCCTTGAACAAACTACCTTTTAGGGACTGATTTACTACTCAAAAGTACATGTAATATTCCTTCTTAAGAGACAGTGAATCACAGAACCAAGCCAAGTGAAGTGATAGGGCTTAATATTTCATTTTTTCATACCAGAACAGATAAGATGACACATACAAGCTCAGAATTTGCAACTTATCCTCCTGTACAAATTTAAGCCTATTACATGCTTACGAAGTTGAACATAACAAACATTACTAGCAAAGCCTACTGGTGGCTCATGTCATTCATTCTTATTAATATCCCCCATAAGATGACTGAAAGCCACAAACAAAATAAACTTCTTTTCTTTTAGCGAGACAATAACGATTATCAGACAAAGAGATTTCTTTCTCAATTCCTTAATCTCTACATTATTAACCTTATAGCACATACAAGAGATTATATAAGCGATAAACAACTATGCGAACCTCTTAAATAAGTTTCTAACTTAAACATAAGACACAAAGATATCATATCTTGCTGAATCACACTGAGAGGAAATAGGCATATTCAGAGATCTATAGACCTCTTATTGGGCTAATTCAGATCCTACACATAACAGAGAACCTCAGATAAATATTTCTTAACAATCTTATTGCACAATTAAGGCTGAGTTAAATATGTTTGCGATAGGTAAATTCAACAGACTTCAGGTAGGACACAGATTCAGTGTTCAGCAAATCGATAACAGGGGTAACATCAAAACAAACTAGCACAATAGATATCTGTTGAGATAGCAGAGACACACAAGTTTGATATTCACCATGTAGACATATATAGAGTTCTGTTAGATAGGCAACAAGAAGCCATAACTGAAAACCATTAAGTTCAACAGATCTGTGTCACAACATCACACAGCAACATAGGTAGGCATGGATCAGTTGTCAAAGGAACAATAAGGTCAAACCAATAAGGATGCATACAAGACGAGACAAAGCAAGACGATACGAGTTGAGCAATACTAATTTGTTAAGCCAAGCATAACTATTAAATACCTAACTGGACTAATCTAATAGCAACAAACAAGCACATCAAGCTAAATTAAGCACATTAAACATGAGAACACACATGAATAAATACAGAAAAAATATAAAATGGATAGAATATTACTAACAGCTAGCCTTTCTATCAGGTAGTCACACTATTTTTTTTTTCATAGGAGTACACGAATAAGCTGGATAAAATACATTTTTGCCCAGAGGGGAGATTGGACCGAACAGGGAGCACTGGAGGAAATAAATTGGGCAAATAATGACCTACTCAACTTACTAAAACAAAAACTAACACCATCCTTAATCCAATAAACTTTACTAAATGCAATCCATGTCTAGATGAGTTCAAGCAAACACAGGTGCAAATGAACACCATGTTCTAGCAGTATGGCACATAGCCAGATGGATATGCACGCTAGATAGCTTGTTCATTATTTGCAGTCTTATCATGACCATAGGAAACCAAAATAAGCATGAGTTTCCACATAAAGGACTAACAGGCAAATAGGACACTGAAACTTCAAAAGGGAAACAATGCATTCCCAATTCATATGGGACAATTAAGACAAAATACTAATATTCAAAGAAAAGGAAAAGACCTGCTCAGACATGAAGAATATCACATAAACAGACATTTGGTCTTAGGCAAACAAACAAAGCTTTTTTAGAGTTAACATGGATTAAATAATCACAACCAAACACACTTATACACATTTGACCATGCTTAAGCAACTATCAATCAGGAAATTAACCAATAAGGCAACTGAATGTTTGTTTACCATATTTAAGTCACTACCCATAAACAAGCTTATCTGGATAGACATTCCTCAATAGCTTTGACTAAACAGTACAAGTTAAGCATACTAACTTAATTTAACCACCAAACAAATACCTAAAGGCAACCCTAGTCATGCTTGCACTACTCATATTAACTAACAAACTAACCCATAGCATGACAACAAGCAGAATCAAACAGAACTAGAATAACTGAAGGGAGAAAGTTTACATATGGGCTAATCGAACTCAGCTGCTATCTGCTAACGTTGATATGTAAACTAAGACAGAACTAATGCTAACACACATTAAGACTACACTAATTAACTGATTCATAGGCAGAAATTACACGAGCCTAATCAACACAGAATTGGAATAACATCTTTTGACACTGTCAAACTATTAAATTAACCTAACAGTAAATCAGCAAAAATATGTGAAACACATAAATACATAACAGAATCAGAAAATGCTTAATCCACTGCTAAATAAATAAAGGGGTGTTTACTGACCTTCTTCAGGTGCAGCGAAGTGAGGCGAAGGTTTCGATCTAACCTCGAAACAACACAAACTCCGAGTTCTTGGCACTCAGATTCGAACGAGCAAAAACAGAATGGATTTAGTATTTTTGAGATAATATCAAGAAAACTGAAACTAATATTTTAAAAGGGAATTTGAACGATTAAAGACTTTGTATTTTCAGAGGTATTCAAAGCTGAAGAACTATTTTTCAGGGAGGGTTTTATGCGGCTGAAAACTTGTCCTTGGGGAATTTCATGACTCCAAAAAAGACCTCTTTATTTTTAGCGATTTCGGGTTCAAGATCTCCTCCCTTTCAACGATTCAACTCCCCCTCTTTATAGGTTTTTTCGCTTTGTTTGAAGGAAGAGAGAAGGAGGAGCGGGAGAGAGAGAGAGGAGCGGGGGACAGGGGATAGTGGGGAGCAGAGGCGTGGGGGACAAACGGAAGTGGGGGGGAGCGGCGTGGTGGAGAAAAGAGAGAGAAGGGAGCGGTGAAGAGAGAGGAAGGAGCGGGATGGGGTGCGGCTGAAAGAATGGGAAGGGAACCCTAGTGGTTCCCTTGTTTTGAACATAATTGGGTTGGGTTAATCAATTTTTGGGTTGGGTATTAAAACGAATGGGCTGGTAATTATTTTAAGAGATAATGGGCTAGTCCGAAAATAATGTTGTTGATTGGGCTCTGATTTGGGTTAATGAAATTTAAATACAAGACCTACTTTAACTAATTATATATTAACGGGTGCCAAAATATTATTTAATATAAACGTATGCAATTATTGGTGTTCAGATAAAAAATAAAATTATATGAAGTTATAATAGCCGTGCAATAATATATCGAAAGTCCACAGTAAATAAACACTATTATTTAATTATGCGAAGATAAATGTGATGTGTGTGCGTAAGCTGGTAAAAAATGCTGAAATGATAAAATAAAAAAAATAACTATGAATTATAATAAAGCTGGTAATAATAATAATAATAATAATAATAATAATAATAATAATAATAAGGGTAGTAGAAACGGTAATAAAAGATAATGGCGGGATAATGCAATGCCGGTATTAATAATGAGCTAATAATTATAGTAAAATATAAATATATTTTTTTTAAATTTGCCAAAAAATATTAGAAGCGTAAACAGGTATTTCGGAGGAGAGGCGGGACAAAATTGGGTGTCAACACCACGCCTCATAATCCATAAATTATTATTCTTTACGAAAACTAAGGTTTCTATACCATGCTCATGATAACCCTAGGTCCATGTCCATGATTATATTATGTATGAATTGTTATAATTCCATCATTGAGTTCTTAATATTTCTTTATGATTATTAAGAATCTGTCCGTAATCTATGAAAAATCCATATATCCCATTCCATGGGTTCATGCATGCTAGTTTATGATATATTATGCTATTTTCAAGAAAATACTATACATGTTTTACAAGTTCATGCAAGCAAGCTATAATTCATGATATCTATGTACAAATAAGTTATATTCATGAAAAGCATGGGCAGCAAGTGCCACTTATTTTACATGTCCATGTTTTTGGGAGTTGCTTTAATTACCAAGGAGGGCTTCAGATAGCCTGAAATTACGTAACCACCATAGGATGAGGATCGCTCCACTCATGTCCCGGACGATCTCTCATAATGACTGGATCCTTTCATAATATTATTAAACCTCATGTCCCTGGCAAGGTATGAGTGTTCTGCTGGTAGGACACAAGTACCAGACCATGTTATCGGTTATATTTACAGCTCTCCCTACTCACGATACTTTACGCATGATATATATGTATATGTACTCATGTTCATGATCATGTTTTCAGTTTCAGTTCTTATCATGTTATTCCATGTCCCATGTTATTTCTTCAGTTGCTTTACATACCAGTACATTTAATGTGCCGACGTCCCCTTTTATTGCCCGGGGGCCTGCATTTCATGATGCAGATACTGATTTACATGACGACACATCTGCTCAGTAGGACAACATTCGTATTAGCTTATTTGTGAGCCCCATCTCATTCGGGGTTTAGTCAACTCTTTATTTAATGATTAGCTATGCATCTAAGGTATGCTGGGGGCCTTGTCCCAGTGAGTATGTTTTCCATGTTCAGACTTATGTTAGAGGTTTCATAGACTAGACAAGTCAGTTATGTCATGTCACACTTTCGGAGTCGTATAGCCATTTTGGCTCATTCATGTTATTTTCGCACTCATGTTTAAACAAGTATTTTGATTAAGTATTATGACTTATTGAATTTTGTAAAGGCTCATCGTGCATCCACATTATATTCCGCTCATATTATGCCTCATGATGATTCAGCAAGCCATGTGATTTGCTCGGTCACATGCAGTAAGGCACCGAGTAACGTGTTTCGCCCAGGCCATGGTTCGGAATGTGACAAAGCTTCTCATGTACCCATGTCCCATGTCCTGCCACTCACGTATTCATGTTTTATGCCATATTAATCCTGTTACCATGAATGTTCCATGTTACGTCCTTCCGTTTGATGTACGCATGCCACGTTTATGTTCTAAGACAAAGTGCCTACTATGATTCGAACGAATGATTCCTCGCTCTCAATCCTTTATGATCCGCTCACGATAATAAGCAAGGTATGCCAAGGTGTTCCTATCTATGTTTCAGAGCAAACAAGAGTTCCTTTCCTTCACCCTATGGGGCTTATCTCAGGAGTATTCTACTCAGATTCGACGTATTCATGTCATGCCTATGCTAGACCTTTATGAATATGTAAGTAGGATAATATTCCTATTATATGACTCAAATCTGTCTCATTCGCATTGAGTTGCGCCTACATTCAAAGCCTAAGTCGTACTCATATCTTATATGTGAATCGTGATGGTGATATACGAACATCTATGATCAAGCCTCTAAGTGTTCAGATCTCATCTCCGCTCATCATACAAATCCCCTGCTGTAACAATCATGTTTTCGATATTCAGATTTCATGTTATGATATCCATGTTTACACGTATTCGTATCTCATGACAGTTTAGCACTTATGTATCCATGTCATCTAGTCTTCATGTATTTATGTCCCACGTCATGCGTCTCACGCCCAGGTAATCATGTCATGTTCGTGCCTATTTCCAGTACTCATGTCATTCGTGCCTATAGATTTTCTTCCAAACCCCATGTATAGTAATCATGTAATCATTCATCCAATATCCGTGTGCTCAAGCTAGCTCAGTATTCATGTTAGCCACATTCAAGATTCAGAAATCACGTTAAGTCACATCATGCGTAATAAGATACCCTGTGAGTTATGTGTTGGTACTTTAGTTAGCTGGTAGGCGTTTGAGAAATGCCGTGAGGGTCTGAATTATGAAAAAAGTCCTACCATAAAATTTTCTAGATTCCGTAGTTAGTAGTGATTCTTAACCTCTATTCATAAATCAGGGAAAGTTGTTTCACGATTCTCATTCAGGTAGGTACGACTCAGTTGCATGCTCCCATTTTACTGAAGGAGTACAGAGCAGTCCGTTCACTGGTCATGTTATACGAACTACTTATACGGCCCATATAATATTATATGGACCGTATAAGTCGTCCGTACTTCACGAAACCTCAACCCGACGTTCTGTTTTGTGCCAAGATAAAATATGGTCATATTATACGGACCGTGTAACTTTATAGGGACCGTATAATATGTCCATATAATTTCCGCCTCACTTTTGTATAAATTCAAGCCTTGAGTTCTTTTATTTCATTATTCACAATTCCAAGCCCTAGCAACAATCCAAAACATCAAGGTAAGTCAATCCAAACCCTTTCAACTCAATTCTAACGTATACTCTAATAATCTAAGCAAGAAATAATTGTTCCTAAACTAGGGTTTTCAAGAAAATCCATCTCAAGGTTTAAGAAATCAAGATTTTGGAAATATTCTTCAAAGTTAAAATCTTTAATTCAAGTTTGGAGCATTACCAGGTATGTAGAGTTACTATCTACGTGTGGGAACATCATTGTTCTTCCCCACGCCTCAAAATTCATAAATTATGATTCTCTACTAAAACTAGGGTTTCTATACCATGCTCATGATAACCCTAGGCCCATGTCCATGATTATATTATGTATGAATTGCTATTATTCTATCATTGTGTTCTTAATAGCTCTATATGATTATTGAAAATCAGTCCGTAATCCATGAAAACCCATATCTTGTATTCCATGGATTCTTGCATGCATGTTTTAGCTAAAATGATTATTTCATGAATATCCTACATGTCTACAAGTTTTCATGCAACTATATTATATAATTACTTTCATGCTATGATACAAGATACATAAATGCTAAATACAAGTTATTTCATGATATCCATGTACAAGCAAGTTATATTCATGAAAACCATGGGCAGCAAGTGCCACTTATTTTACATGTCCATGTTTTTTAGAGTTGCATTAATTACCGAGAAGGCTTCAAACAGCCTGAAACTACGTAGCC
Source organism: Lycium barbarum (assembly GCF_019175385.1). Lineage (NCBI taxonomy): Eukaryota > Viridiplantae > Streptophyta > Magnoliopsida > Solanales > Solanaceae > Lycium > Lycium barbarum. The sequence goes on from NC_083344.1 coordinate 126,819,621, forward strand.
ACCGTAGGATGAGGATTGCTCCACCCATGCTTAGGACGATCTCTCATAATGACTGAATCCTTTCATAATATTATTAAATCTCATGTCCCTGGCAAGGTATGAGTGTTCTGTTGGTAGGACGCAAGTACCAGACCATGTTGTCGGTTATATTTATTGCTCTCCCTACTCACGATACTTTACACATGTTATATATGTATATGTACTCATGTTCATGATCATGTTTCAGCTCAGTCTCTGTTATGTTATTTTCATGTCCCATGTTATTTCTTCAGTTGCTTTACATACCAGTACATTCAATGTGCTGACGTCCCCTTTTATTTGCTCGGGGGCCTGCATTTCACGATGCAGGTACTAATTTACAGGACGTTACATCTGCTCAGTAGGACAACATTCGTATCAGCTTATTGGTGAACCCCATCTCATTCGGGGTTTAGTAAACTCTTTATTTAATGGTTAGCTATGCATCCAAGGTATGCTGGGGGCCTTGTCCCAGCGAATATGTTTTTCATGTTCAAACTTATGTTAGAGGTTTCATAGACTAGACAAGTCAGTTATGTCATGTCACACTTTTGGAGTCGTATAGCCATTTTGGCTCATTCATGTTATTTCCGCACTCATGTTTAAACAAGTATTTTTATTAAGTATTATGACTTACTACGTTTTATAAAGGCTCATCATGCATTCACGTTATATTCCGCTCATGTTATGCCTCATGATGATTCAGCAAGCCATGTGGTTCACTTGATCACATGCAGTAAGGCACCGAGTGCCGTGTTTCGCCCAGGCCATGGTTTGGGACGTGACAAAGCTTGGTATCAGAGCCCTAGGTTCAAGTGTGTTAGGGAGTCTATGAAACCGTGTTCAATGGGGTCACTTTTATATGTGTGTGACGCCCACACATATAAACAGTTAACCACCAAGACATTTAGGATTGTCTCACTTCTTTCAACTCTAGATCGTGCAATAGAGCTATGTTATCAGAAATCACTTGGACTCGTGTGTTGTTTCCCGTTCTACTGAATACGCCACGTCTTAATGGATGAGGAAGATGTAAATCTAATCATTATCAATGTGTTGCTTTCAAATGGAGTCATCAGGAATTATTCTAACTCGTGCCAGGAAGCTTAGAGCAGTAAGTAGCATTCTTTTTCCATCGAATTCTGATCGTATCGAATGCGTAAGTGGCGAGAAGGAAATTCGAGGCTCAAGACTTGCTAAATAGTGCATGGTGTGTTTATCAAGTGATAGTACCATTTGAAAGGCAAGTTTCGATATGGTAGTACACATAGGTTATATACCCTATAGAATAAGTTTAATTGGACTCTTTGACCATAGAGCTATAATATAAGGATGATGGTTCAGATTTAAGATCCTACGAGATAACATATTATGAAGTTAACCGCAGCAGGCATAAACTTTCACGGTGTTTTTGAGCAGGTAATAGCCTAAGAGCCAGCCACCTGTAATACTAGAAAGTCTCGACTTTTTTTTAAGGATATATATATTTTTACCATATTATCTATGTACATAACTAGGAAGGGACTAATGCGATAAGAAAACCACGAGTAGACGATAATGAATTTTTTGTAAGGTTAGTTTTAAATTATTTAAGCTTATTCAGATCAGACCTAGAGAGTATGACGTTAGTAAGTTACTACAACAAGTAGATATTACTATGAGATAAAAGATATGACAATTCCCTCTTAGGTTATGTGATTAAGTATTTATTCCTGATGTGTATAGTATGATATAATTTTGAAAGTGTATAGGGAGTTTGGGGTTAGTTTTTCCAATTCCTTGTTTGAGACAGATGAAATTTCCCTATGTATGATCCATGTCTATAGTTCAGAAAGATAGTATACAACCCCAGAATAGAGTCAGATAAGGAGAAAAAGTTAGAAATAACCTTATGCTTCACTTTAGTACTCAGAGAAGAATTAGAGAATATGATGCTAGCAAGTGGTTAACAGAAGCATAGTGAGTAAGTTTGAATAGATACAGTGAATTAGAAATTTTCAGCAGAGTTAGTAAAAGTACGATTTGAGTCACTTAGTCAAGTTAGCACTACTAAGTGGGTGACTGTCTGAATACACCAAAGGCGTGTTAGAACCCAAAGGGTTTAAGTTAAATTTGAGGTATAGAAATTGGTGAAAGAAGAAAACCATCTAAGCAGTAAGAGAGCAAGCTATAGAAGAAGAGCCTTTAGGAGTTCTCAGGAAAGAGTTTTCCTCAAGACTGACAAAGCTAGTATGCCAGTTATGTACATTAGAAACCCGTTCATTTAAGAAATTCAGTTTTCCCAGTAAGTAAGACTTGCTTGAAGTAAGGCGAAGAAATGAGTCGTCAGTATGTTGGAGGAAATTAGCGGAACCACTAGATGACCACTTATCGCTAACTCAAGGGATCCACAGGCTTTAAACGTCAGCTTTTGAACTAAGGGGGAGATCGTGTGATAAGGTGCCGATATAGATTATGTGTTTCGTAAGTTAATAGGTGTTAAGGAGATTATGTCAGAGGATCACAGTTTCATGTAGCCAAGATAAGGTGCGTAGAATGTGATTTTTATCATGCTGTTGAGATCAAGTACTAGGTAATTATATTATGAGATAATGTTCTAGACCGAATAGCGGATTTTAAGGGTATAATGGTGGCCTGGGCCGTTACAGTTAAGCTTTGTCCCGCCCCGAACCATGGCCTGGGCGACACACGGCACTCGGTGCCTTACTGCACATAACCGAGCGAACCACATGGCTTGTTGAATCATCATGAGGCATAACATGAGCGGAATATAACATGAATGCATGATGAGCCTTTGAAAAACACAATAAGTCATAATACTTAATCAAAATACTTGTTTAAACATGAGTGCGGAAATAACATGAATGAGCCAAAATGGCTATATGACTTCGAAAGTCTGACATAACATAACTGACTTGTCTAGTCTATGAAACCTCTAACATAAGTCTGAACATGGAAAACATACTCGCTGGGACAAGGCCCCCAACATACCTTAGATGCATAGCTAATCATTAAATACAGAGTTGGCTAAACCCCGAATGAGATAGGGCTCACCAATAAGCTGATACGCATGCTATCCTACTGAGCAGATGCGTCGTCCTGTAAATCAGTACCTGCATCGTGAAATGCAGACCCCCGGGCAATAAAAGGGGACGTCAGCACATTGAATGTACTGGTATGTAAAGCAACTGAAGAAATAACATGGGACATGGAATAACATGATAAGAACAGAAATTGAAAACATGATCATGAACATGAGTATATATACATATATATCATGCGTAAAGTATCGTGAGTGGGGAGAGCAATAAATATAACCGATAACATGGTCTGGTACTTGCGTCCTACCAGCAGAACACTCATACCTTGCCAGGGACATGAGGTTTAATAATATTATGAAAGGATCCAGTCATTATGAGAGATCATCCGGGACATGGGTGGAGCGATCCTCATCCTACGGTGGCTACGTAGTTTCAGGCTATTTGAAGCCTTCCTCGGTAATTAAAGCAACTCCCAAAACATGAACATGTAAAATAAGTGGCACTTGCTGCCCATGGTTTTCATGAATATAACTTGCTTGTACATGGATATCATGAATTATAGCTTGCTTGCATGAACTTGTAAAACATGTATAGTATTTTCTTGAAAATAGCATAATATATCATAAACTAGCATGCATGAACCCATGGAATGGGATATATGGATTTTTCATAGATTACAGACAGATTCTTAATAATCATAAAGAAATAGTAAGAACTCAATGATGGAATTATAACAATTCATACATAATATAATCATGGACATGGACCTAGGGTTATCATGAGCATGGCATAGAAACCCTAGTTTTCGTAAAGAATAATAATTTATGGATTATGAGGCGTGGGGAAGAATAATGATGTTCCCACACGTAGATAGTAACTCTACATACCTGGTAATGCTCCAAACTTGAATTAAATACTTTAACTTTGAAGAAAATTTCCAAAATCTTGAGTTCTTGAACCTCGAGATGGGTTTTCTTGAAAACCCTAGTTTAGGAATGATGATTTCTTGTTTAGATTACAAGGGTATGTATTAGAATTGACTTGAAATAATTAGAGTAGGCTTACCTTGGTGTTCTTGATGATGGGAGAGGGTAGGAGGTCGTTCTAGGGCTTGAAGGAATGAAAAATAATGATTTGAACTGATATGGACGAATATATTCTGTTCTGGAAAATTTAATTTTACGCCCAGTTAAATACTGGCCGTATTTTGAAATACGGTCCGTATTCCGTATGGACTGCACTGCGTCTCTTCAGTGAAATGGCCATAACTCTTTGCGCAGATGTCCGTTTGACCCTCATAATATACCGTTGGAAAGGTATTTCAAATATCTACAACTTTCATCAAGGAAGTTTTCCCAAATTTCAAATATATTTTGAAATACGGGCCGTATTTTGAAATACGGTCCGTTTTAACAATGTAGCCTCCAAATGTCAAATTCCAGAATGCTCAGAAATCTTTGGAACCAGTTTACGACTTGAAATACGGGCCGTATACTGAAATACGGTCACTGTTCATGGGCGTAAACCACCATCTTACAACTGAAGAGGAAATTCCAATTGCCACATTCTTTATCTGGTCTTCTAAGTCTAGGATCATGGTCAAAGCTTAGGTTAAAGGTACGAGGTGTTACAATATCTCCCCCTTGGGATCATTCGTCCTCGAATGATGGGTCATGGTTAAGAATATGGTTGGACATTGCTTGAATACATGAACATGAAAGAAACATGACATAAAACATAAGAGTCTGACATGGTTACGTGGGAACATGGTCATGAATCATAAGAACTGAATACGTGATTACATGGAAACATGTACATGGGGAACATGAAACTGAGTAGCACCTACATGAATGAGAATCATGAAATATTTGTTCTCGATTTATGACTAGTGGTTAAGAATCGCTACTAACTCTGGAATCTACAAAATTTATGGTAGGATTTCCTTCATAATTCGGACCCTCACGACATTTCTCAAACGCCTGCCAGCTAACTAAAGTACCAACACAGAACTCACAGGGTATCTTAATAGGCATGATGTGACATAACGTGATTACTGAATCTTGAATGTAGCTAACATAAATACTGAGCTGGCTTGAACACATGGATATTGGCTGAATGATTACATGATTACTATACATGGGGTTTGGAAGAAAACCCGTATGCACGAATGACATGAGTACTGGAATAGGCACGAACATGACATGATTACCTGGGCGTGAGACACATGACGTGGGACATAAATGCATGAAGACTGGATGACAAGGATACATGAGTGCTAAACTATCATGAGATACAAATACGTGTACACATGGATATCGTAACATGGGATCTGAATGTCGAAAACATAATTGTTACAACATGAGGATTGAATACTAAGCGCGGGTAGGATTTGGATACTTAGAGACTTGATCATAGACGTTCGTATGTCGGCATGGTAATATGAGATAGGAGTATGACTTAGGCTTTAAATGTAAACGCAACTCGATGTGAATGCGATAAACTTGAGTGGTATAACAAGAATATGATCCTAACATAGGTATTCATAAATCTCTAGCATAGGCATGACATGAATACGTCGAATCTGAGTAGAATACTCCTGAGATAAGTACCACAGGGTACATGAAAAGATATCTATTTGAATATAGGAATGCACCTTACTTCTGATTATCTTGTTAGCTGTTAATCATGATTATGAATACCTTAGCTCATCTTGCTCATTCTCGTGAGCGAATTATAGAGGATTGAGAGAAAAGAAATTATTAGTACTATTCACATGAGATACTTTGCTTTAGAGAACAGACATGACATGGTGCATTGTACATGGAGGACGTAACATGAAACATGCGTACATGGGAACGCGATTCATATGTCATGAAACGTGAATAGCATGACATGGGGCATGGGACCATGAGCAACCTGACATTTACATGAGTACATCATCGATGCATATCGTGGCGTGTGGACCTAATTTCATGAGTATTGAGCTATTAATAAGACATACGTGTGATTTGCGTGGAGTACAATTGTAGGCTCACTCTTGGGTACTCATAGACGTAAGGCATGGATAAAGTATTACCCTTAGAACTTAGATATACTGAAATGACGGGACATGATTCAACATAGCTTACTCTTATCACCGTGAGTAATTGCCCTTGTTATAAATAAGGCTCATGAAAAAATAGATTATAGGCATGAATAATTCGTTCCTCGAGCATCTAAGACATAGGTAGAAAGTCACTTTGAACATAAAAATGGCATCGGTACTTCGGAAAAGATAAGGGCATCCTTTGAGATGGTTTGAAACATTAGCCAAAGAAACATAAGCACGAATTACATAGAATCATGGGTAGGACATCCATCTTGGTTCACCTTCATTATTATCTAACAACATCATTGTTACGATACCGCTATAAGTGGGATGCATAATGAAATGGATTGGGACACGAGTATGTGGTAACATAGAGAACATAATCATAGGAGTCAAGATCATCATCAGATTTGAAAAGCACTTAGATGCTAGAACATGAACATGAGTATAAAAGCATGATAGATATGTGAGACCTGAATGCGATTTTTTTTTTTGACATGAGCACACCTGATGTGCGAAACATGAAAGGACATTCCCTTGCATAGCTTACCATCGTATGAAGTCTTAATTCTTGTATCTTAAATATGGAGTGTAAAGCTCTAACATGGGCATGATATGGGTATGAAAGGCATGAGTAGAGTACGTCTGGGCATTAGTACCACATAGTACATGAATTACTTTGGAATTGGAACCGTTATACCCTTAAAACCCGCTATTCGATCTAGAACTTTATCTTATAACATAATTACCTGGTACTGATCTCAACAGCATGACAAAAATCACATTCTACGCACCTTATCTTGGCTACATGAAACTATGACCCTCTAACATAATCTCCTTAACACCTATCAACTTACAAAACACATAGTTTATATCGACACCTTATCGCACGATCTCCCCCTTAGTTCAAAAGTTGACGTTTAAAGCCTGTGGATCCCTTGAGTTAGCGATAAGTGGTCATCTAGTGGTTCTGCTAATTTCCTCTAACATAATGATGACTCATTTCTTCGGCTTACTTCAAGCAAGCCTTACTTACTGGGAAAACTGGATTTCTTAAATGAACGGGTTTCTAATGTACATAACAGGCATACTAGCTTTGTCAGTCTTGAGGAAAACTCTTTTCTGATAACCCTTAAAGGCTCTTCTTCTGTAGCTTGCTCTCTTATTGCTTAGATGGTTTTCTTCTTTCACCAATTTCTATACCTCAAATTTAACTTAAACCCTTTGGGTTCTAATACGCCTTCGGTGTATTCATATAGTTATCCACTTAGTAGTGCTAACTTGACTAAGTAACTCAAATCGTACTTCTACTAACTCTGCTGAAAATTTCTAATTCACTGTATCTATTCAAACTCACTCACTATGCTTCTGTTAACCACTTGCAAGCATCATATTCTCTAATTCTTCTCTGAGTACTAAAGTGAAGCATAAGGTTATTTTTAACTTTTCTTCCTTATCTGACTCTATTATGGGGTTGTATACTATCTTTCTGAACTATAGACATGGATCGCACTTAGGGAAATTTCATCTGTTTCAAACAAGGAATTGGAAAAACTAACCCCAAACTCCCTATACACTTTCAAAATTATATCATACTATACACATCAGGGATAAATACTTAATCACATAACCTTAGAGGGAATTGTCATATCTTTTATCTCATAGTAATATCTGCTTCTTGTAGGAACTTACTAACGTCATACTCTCTAGGTCTAATCTGAATAAGCTGAAATAATTTGAAACTAATACTAAAAAAAATTCAATATTGTCTGCTCATGGTTTCTTATCGCATCAGTCCCTTCCTAGTAATGTGCATAGATCATATGGAAAAACTATATATATCCTTCAAAAAGTCGAGACTTTCTAGTATTACAAGTGGTTGGCTCTTAGGCTATTCCCCTGCTCAAAACTACCGTGGACAATTTATGTCTGCTGCGGTTAACTTCGTAACAAGCTACCTCGTGGGGTCTTAAATATGAGCCATCACCCTTAAACTATAGCTTCATGGTCAAAGAGTCCAAATAAACTTACCCTATAGGGTATATAACCTACGTGTGCTACCATATCGAAATTTGTCTTTCAAATGGTACTAACACCTGATAAACACACCATGCACTATTTGGCAAGTCTTGGGTCTCGAATTTCCTTCTTGCCGCTTACACATTTGATACGTTCAGAATTCGATGGAAAAAGAATGTTACTTACTGCTCTCTAAGCTTCATGGCACAAATTAGAATAATTCCTGATGACTCCATCCGAAAGAAACACATCGATAATGATTAGATTTATATCTTTCTCATCCATTGAGACGTGGTGTATTCGGTAAAATGGGAAACAACACACGAGTCCTAGTGATTTCTGAGAACATAGCTCTATTGCACGATCTAGAGTTGAAAGAAGTGAGACAATCTTAAATGCCTTGGTGGTCAACTGTTTATATGTGTGGGCGCCACACACATATAAAAGTGACCCCACTGGACACGGTTTCATAGACTCCCTAAGACACTTGAACCTAGGGCTCTGATACCAAGCTTTGTCACGCCCCGAACCATGGACTGGGCGAAACACGGCACTCGGTGCCTTACTGCACGTGACCGAGCGAACCACATGACTTGTTAAATTATCATGAGGCATAACATGAGTGAAATATAACGTGAATGCATGATGAGCCTTTATAAAACGCAATAAGTCATAATACTTGTTTAAACATGAGTGCTGAAATAACATGAATGAGCCAAAATGGCTATACGACTCCGAAAGTCTGACATAACATAACTGACTTGTCTAGTTTATGAAACCTCTAACATAAGTCTGAACATGGAAAACATACTCGTTGGGACAAGGCCCCCAGCATACCTTAGATGCATAGCTAATCATTAAATAAAGAGTTGAGTAAACCCCGAATGAGATGGGGCTCACCAATAAGCTGATACGAATGCTATCCTACTGAGCAGATGCGTCGTCCTGTAAATTAGTACCTGCATCGTGAAATGCAGGCCCCCAGGAAATAAAAGGGGACGTCAGCACATTGAATATATTGGTATGTAAAGCAACTGAAGAAATAACATGGGACATGGAATAACATGATAAGAACTGAAACTAAAAACATGATCATGAACATGAGTACATATACATATATATCATGCGTAAAGTATCGTGATTAGGGAGAGCGATAAATATAACCGATAACATGGTCTGGTACTTGCGTCCTACCAGCAGAACACTCATACCTTGCCAGGGACATGAGGTTTAATAATATTATGAAAGGATCCAGTCATTATGAGAGATCGTCCGAGACATGGGTGGAGCGAGAGACATGGGTGGAGCGATCCTCATCCTACGGTGGCTACGTAGTTTCAGGCTATCTGAAGCCTTCCTCGGTAATTAAAGCAACTCCCAAAACATGAACATGTAAAATAAGTGGCACTTGCTGCCATGGTTTTCATGAATATAACTTGCTTGTACATGGATATCATGAATTATAGCTTGCTTGCATGAACTTATAAAACATGTATAGTATTTTCTTGAAAATAACATAATGTATCATAAACTAGCATGCGTGAACCCATGGAATGAGATATATGGGTTTTTCATAGATTACGGACAGATTCTTAATAATCATAAAGAAATATTAAGAACTCAATGATGGAATTATAACAATTCATACATAATATAATCATGGACATGGACCTAGGGTTATCATGAGCATGACATAGAAACCCTATTTTTCGTAAAGAATCATAATTTATGGATTATGAGGCGTGGGGAAGAACAATGATGTTCCCACACGTAGATAGTAACTCTACATACCTGGTAATGCTCCAAACTTGAATTAAATATTTTAACTTTGAAGAAGATTTCCAAAATCTTGAGTTCTTGAAAACCCTAGTTTAGGAATGATGATTTCTTGTTTAGATTACAAGGGTATGTATTAGAATTGACTTGAAATAATTAGAGTAGGCTTACCTTGGTGTTCTTGATGATGGGAGAGGGTAGGAGGTTGTTCTAGGGCTTGAAGGAATGAAAAATAATGATTTGAACTGATATGGACGAATATATTCTGTTCTGGAAAATTTAATTTTACGCCCAGTTAAATACTGGCCGTATTTTGAAATATAGTCCGTATTCCGTATGGACTGCACTGCGTCTCTTCAGTGAAATGGCCATAACTCTTTGCGCAGATGTCCGTTTGACCCTCATAATATACCGTTGGAAAGGTATTTCAAATCTCTACAACTTTCATTAAGGAAGTTTTCCCAAATTTCAAATATATTTTGAAATACGGGCCGTATTTTGAAATACGGTCCGTTTTAACAATGTAGCCTCCAAATGTCAAATTCCAGAATGCTCAGAAATCTTTGGTACCAGTTTACGACTTGAAATACGAGTCGTATACTGAAATACGGTCACTGTTCATGGGCGTAAACCACCATCTTACAACTGAAGAGGAAATTCCAATTGCCACATTCTTTATCTGGTTTTCTAAGTCTAGGATCATGGTCAAAACTTAGGTTAAAGGTACGAGGTGTTACAAATATAATGTATATAAGTTAAATCTACTCTTCTGTGGTGGTTGGCGGAGCCACATAAAATGAATGATGGTCAGTTGAATACCCTCTTACTAAAAAATTGTACTACGTATATATGTCAAAAATTATTAGTAGATATATATTAAATCTTGAATATCCTTAACTAAATTTCTATCTTCGCCACTATTAATTAAGTTTTCCCCTACACTTTTAAATCTTAGTGTTCAAAAAATTAAAGAAACTAAAGGAGAAAAGGGAATCACAATTTACAGAGAAAAGAAACTAGAGAATGAATTCTTAGAGAAAAAGAACAAAAGAAATACCAGTTAAGATATCCAAGATAACAAGATAATTATTGTAAGAAAAAGCAAGATACTTAGAAAAAAGAACATATTAAGAAATTAAAATAAAATTATGAGTCACCACATAAAAATTCTAAGAGCATGAACATAACTAAGACCATTAATCAGATATGGATCAGACAAAATTAGTAGATATAAAAGATATATACTTGAAAACAAACAAGAGCTTTACTGTACATCATGAACCAGAAATTGCAGAAAGCTAGAAAAAAGAGAGGAATAAATCAGCTATATATAGATTTAACAGTATTTTTTGGAGAAAAAAAAAAAAAAAAGAGAGAGAGACCAGCAAGAAGAAGAGAAGAGTGACATACACATACACAGTAGTAATTGTATGAGAATTAAGAGGAACCTTACTTGCTAGGATACAGAAAGAGAGAGAGAGAGAGAGATGGACAAATAGATAGAAGTGTCCTATGACATATAGCCTAAAGACTTCATAAGAAAACTTAGTTATTCTTAAACCCCACATTGTCCCACCAAAAACGTCTGGTTCTTTTCCTAATTAATCTTTGTCCTTTTGGGCCCCAGTTAGTGTCATTAATTAATCACATTATTCATATATCTTTTAGAATATCTATGTGTTTAGGTGTATAGTTTTCATGTTATCTAGGGCAATACTTTTTTGTTTTTTGAGATGATTAAGTTCGTAGAGTTTAGAATTATTTGTTAGTACTTATATAAACCCCATTTGTAGTTGTAAGAGTGGAGTTTGCACTCCCTCCGGACCATTTTAGTTAGTATTATGTTTTGTCTACTGCATGCCCTTTAAAAAAATATTACTAATTCAAAAGGACAATTTGATTATGGTAATCTCATTTATTTTTCGAGTTTTAATTTAATGCTACTCTTTCTTTCATCATATTAATCTCTATCCGCATTAGTTAGATTTATATTCACGCTATATTAAGCTCTTACATTGCAATACTATTTTCTAAAACAATGTTACTTACACATTAAGCAAGGAAATTTTTACGAAACAGTATTGGATGATGCAATAAGAGAATCTCCGTCACTAATGCATAGATATGTCATATGCTTTTAGTATTCTTACCTTTATGAATTATGATGAAGATTGTTTGATATTCTTAATTTTTATTTTATTTTAAAAGTTAAGGGCAAGAAAAGGAGCCCAAGAAAGTGGTAAATTTTACTGCTATTAGTGGGTGCATGGAAAGAGGATAGGAACCATAATCTTGTATATCCAGTAACTATTTGCATTAGGGCCTTTTTGGAAAGCCACTCAGGTAATTGGAATTGGGTGTAATTACACAGTTTGGACTGTTTGTTTGACCAAGTAATTTCACAGTTAGGTGGGAATTCAGTGTAATTAAGAGGGTGTAATTACACTCTCCAATTCTCAAGTGGGGGTTGAGAATTGGGTGTAATTACACCCTGTAATTACGCAGTTACTTTTTAGTTTGTTTATTTTAATTTCTTTTTTATTTCTATTATTTTAGTTTCTTTTGATTTTTATTTATTTTTTATTTTTTATTTATTTTTACTTTTTAATTATTATTTTAAAATATATTTTTCTTTTTATATTATTTATTTTTCATTTCCTTTCTTCTCATTCCCAACATTTGCTTCTTGTGGTTCCATGTAATTGCCAGTATTTTTTATTTTATATTTTATTCATTTGGCATAACCGTGTTATTATTCTAATTTTTTAAACTACACCTCTTAATATTAGAAAGAATGAGTCATTAACAAACTTGGCATATAACAAGTGACGTTATTAAAGTAGAATTTCGTTGTGAATGAGGTTATAGGCTTATATTTCCCTTCCTTTTGAATTATTTACTTAAGTTATATTGGAACTTACTTATGTAATGTTGAAATTTGTCATAAGAGTATTATGTTAAACTTTTTCTTTTTGATTTTGAATTTAGGTTATATTTTCAATTTTAAGTTATTTGCTTTCACATTGCATCTTGTTTATTTTTCACTTACATTTGATGGATTTTTTGTGCCAAACATTTGAATAATGTTAAGGTATTATATTTATAAATATTTTTTTTTTGTCAAACATCCAATCCATGACGTTCTCACCAAAAAAGTCTTCTTTTAAGTTTTATAATTAATTAAATTAAATTTTATTAATTTGAAAAATATATATCAATTATTTTTTACAATATTAGTTACAAATATATGATTATTAATTAATATATTTTCAAGAAACAATGAATTATTAAATAAATAATTTAATATCATTTATAAAGATAAATATTTTTTAAATATTAAATTTAAATTTTTATATTTTTTTTTAAATTAAACTAATTGTGTAATTACAGTTGTGCAACCAAACAGCACGCTTGTAATTACACTGTAATTATGTTATGACAAACAAATTGATCGTTGTAATTACACTACTGTGTAATTATTAGGCTGTGTAATTACTATCCTATTAATTACACCAATTCCAATTACCAGGTGGCTTTCCAAACAAGCTCTTATTATCGAGAGTTATGGTTGAATGGCTATACCATCTTTTTATCTTTAACTAGACACAAAAGAGATTCTAAAAACTAACACATAAGAGATTAAAAAAAGCTGATCTCATTTCCTCCGAATACCTTCTGGCAATAAAATACATTGCAACTGTTTATAAAGTGCCCATGGAATGGTTGGGTGGGGGATGACTAGGGCTTTTAGATAATTGAGGTGGTTCTTTTTTGGTTTTTACACTTGGCATAGATCTTTACAATTGGCCCCCACTATTATAATTGGTTGGTGGATGCTTAGCATTTCTACATGATCACTACTGATAATAAGTTTATGCATCACTCAGGAATGCCGTGAGATATATATATATAACTTTTTGCCCTTAATTCGAAGTCTAACTTCGAACCTTGAAATGGAAAAATTCATGATAAACGAAGCGCTTCTTCAATGAATGAATCCTATTCGGTGCAAATCTAAATAAGATGGGTTAGTACGTTCCGGATACCAAATTATTATACCAATTAAAATAATGTTATTTTCTTTATTTTGTTGTTGAAAACATCTAAATCCAAATACAGTTCTATTTGGGGTTAAAACTTAAAAGCATGAATTGTATGCCAAGAAGGAATTCAAATTCTTTTGATCATTACTACTGTCATACCCCATTTTAACCGGGTTGATTTAGGAGTACAACATATTGGTGATTCCTATTTTTTGTTTATTTGTTTTAAGGAGTCGCCACCTAATTATTTATGGTGAATTAGGACACCTAAAGTTTATTAAAATTATGTTTAAAGTTAACTCTGTTTAAGGTCTGCGAAACTTAAGATTCTAAGTAAGGGTTCAATTAGTCTAAAGGGAAGGTATTAGGCATCCTTTAAGACCCATTAACAATGGTTAACCGACCGGACTTAAAATTTAATTAGGCTAAGTGTAAATGTGATGTTAAATATTTAAGAAAATATCTTATAAGTATTCCTAAAGTTATTTAACGTAAAACTTGTAGAAAATAATAGTTGCATAAAGAGTTTAGTTCTAAAAGAAACAGGATGTGTAATGTTTATATGTTTTGGAGAAAATGACTAACAAATTTAAAAGAGTTATTTAATAAAGTTTTATAGAAAGACTATTAGTTCAACGTATATTGTGCGAAGGTTATTTTGAACAAATATGTATTTCAAGTGTTGGAAGGAATTAAAGTGAAAGAGTTATCCGTTGAATTATCTTGCTTTTTTTCATTTCTCAAAAATAAGCTAACATTAGTGCATAATTTGTGATGTTTTGAAAATCCTAAGATGGTAAGAAAAAAAATAATTCCATGCTATTTGAAAATCAATTACTCCAAATAAATGTTATAGATATTATATAAGTAGTTTAGAACATAAATAGAAATGAATGTCATTTTGTGGCATTAACTACCCATTACTAAACTAAAACCCTTAATGTCACTAATGGTTATCTAAATTAACAAACAAAAATGTTAGTCATACAATACACATTAAATGCACAAAAATATATAAAGGAGGAGATAATTTGAAATGGGCTCAGCCCATTTTTTTTAAAAAGGGCTGCTGTCAAATGGGTCTGGCCCATCTAGGCCACTGCTGCAATCTTTTCTGCCTCTGGGCTTTGGCCCAGAAACTTTTAATACAGCCTCAAATGGACTGCAGCTCTGTTTTTGCCATATAGGCCTCGGCCCAGAATTCTTATTTGCTGCGGATGGATTGAATGAGGGATGACTCGAGAAGATTATCTCGTTGGGTTTTAACCCGACATCGAACGCGGCAGAGGAACGAGTCCCTCGGACTCGTATACGATGTTCATGCATGAAACAAAAGAAAAGAATTAGTATATAATTCAAAGAATCTTAATAAAGGAAGGGTCAGACCAGATGTTCTATTCTTTGAAAATGTAATAACTTGCTTCAAAACCCGCAAATAGGTAAAAATGACGAGTCGACTCTTAATTATCGAAATAAAATAGTTCAACCTAATTCTAGTGAAGGGGAAATAGAACCAGCAATTCTCATCTAAATCATGTTTCAAATACAAAAAGGACCAAGTATCTAATTCAAAAACAAACAGAACTAAGACTTTTATGCTAAACTTGGACAGAATTGAAAAGCAAAGTTGTGAAATAAATTAAGTCGGTTCATGCTTGTATTTCGAAATCTCTTAAACCAAATGACAGGAAAAGAACAGCAAACAAGGATCATATTATGAAAGAATATATTCAGTTTGAAAGAACGTAGTGAATTTAATCCCGAAGCAACTGCTAGATAGCAGCAAAATGAAGTAACTAAGAACACTGTTAAGTAGCCATAAGCAGTGACCGCTATGGCAGGTATAACAAAAAAGTGGCAGTCCAAGAATACTGTAGTAAATTGACTCATAACTACAACAATCCTAGTATCCCTTTTTTCTCAAGGACAAAGTAGCCATCGATTGTTTATCCACACAACAGCAACCACCAGTCCTTTAGAATATACCAGATTCAATCTCAAAATACAGTAGGCATGAGGAGATGGAACAGCAAAGCAGTCAAGCAAGCACAATGCACTAAGGAAAATATTATGCACAACAACAACACGAACAGAGGTTTATAGAATGCGAGTGCCTTCATGAATCATATATTCTATGTATATCAGTATATATTCACTTCAAGAGAGAAACCCAGAATTAGGATACTAAGACAAGTAACCCAAGACAGTAATTAAGTGTATATCTGAACCATATGATTTTAAGAAAGGCCTCAAACATCTTCAATATGTCACACAGACCTTACTGCCTATGCTCTAATGTACTTATCACGCATACAGTTTACTTGGTAAGTAAATTTTAATAGGTTCAATCAAATGGATCTTCCAAGTTTCAATTAATCAGTGATGATGCTTCCTATTCATTACATGGTTGCAGTCACTAGCAGCAAACGAGTTGAGGCAAAGGGGGTGTCATTGTGACAAGCGCTTGACGTTAAGATCATAAGTATTTAGTGCAATCAGTTAAGTGCATACAAACAGGGGAACTAACTAAATGCCCTGTTTAATAAGATTCAGATAGCTTTCTGAGAGGATGACATATTCCCAGTTTCATACAATGTGTTTGAGACAGACACTTTCAGAGAAAACAGACACATGCAAGTACAGGAAGAGAGATAAAAATGGGTTTGAGCTATCCTACAAGTGAATCACCTGATCAAACCATTAACTAAGCGAAGCATAAATGTCACGACCCAACCCCGTAGGCCGTGACTAGTACCCGATCTGGGCACCCAAACACATCTATCCAACGCTATCTCAACTGTTATCAAACGCATTCAAGTATAAAGCAGAAGCCGTCAAGGCTATATTTTAAATTTAGATAATTTCCAGAAACATTTTGGCAGAGTTTCCTTTGTTTTACATACTATCCAAAATAACCCTGCGCACAGAAAATACCAACAAAGGCCACACCGGCCAACAAAGCAATATATAAACATATGCGGACCGGCCGCCGCGGCGAATGGGGTCGCCCCAAACACAACATATACACACATCCGTACAGAAAGACCCTAACCCACAAACATATCTACAGGCCTCTAACAGACATACAAAGTCATATGACGGGACAGGGCCCCGCCGTACCCGGAGTTGCCATACATACAGAATATACAGAAGACAGAAGATATATATACCAAAAGTACACGCTCCGGAACAAAGGAGCTCTTCAAAATAGCAGAATCTGAGCCCTAGACTGGCAGCGTATCTTCAGGTGCGTCTGTACCTGCGGGCATGTAACGCAGCCCCCGAAGAACCGGGGGTCAGTACGAAAAATGTACCGAGTATGTAAAGCAGAAACATAACAAACATAATCATAGTCTGAATCGGAAGCACATAAATATAACGGACATAACCATAAATCAAACGGACGGACAGGATCATGGTCCAGACGGACGGGCAGAATCACAATCCATACGGACAGACAGAATCAGAACAGGGCATAGGAACGTGGTCGCCACTCCTGTCTTTGGCGCCACAACATATCATATTTCAGAAGATTTCATATTTTCGAACATCTCCGTCACATAACACATCACATCATAACCACGGTAACCCCGGGGAAAGATCACACGCCGGGAAACCGGACACATCATACTTCGTAACATATTCACGGTAGCTGGGGACGGACACATACCACAGTACCCCGGAACCGGACACATCATACTTCGGAATTCATACATGGGACCCGGCCCCCGACAAGGGACTCGGCGGCCCATCCGCACGATATAAACCGGCCCAGGATCCGGTGAAAGGAAGCTTTAAGACATCCACAAACAGATTAATGAGAAACCACATACATACAGATCGTTATACCGACTCAATCAAACTGAAGTAGGCCAAATGGCGAGTCAAATCAGAGTATTCGGATAGCGTTCATAATATGCGCCTATATCCTGCTTGGGAAGGCACGACGGATTATTACCAGAATCAGATTTTCAGATGTCAAAGCCATTTTGTAAAATTTATATAAAAAATAGTCATAGCATGATCAGAATAATAGTCCAGATGTTGCCTGTGAGAAACGGACAGAAATAGGGCAATTTAGGTCATACAAAAAGTGTCGGGGCCTTGTGGGCCCACCTCGGACCAACCCGAGGAGGCGTACGTAAATTACAGATAGTAGACCTTATGAGGTCGTCCATAATGATTTGGAAGTATTCGGACTCCGTTTAGGAAGGTTGCATACTTAAGGCTCACTTTGAAGACAAGTTATAAGAAAATGGATTCAATCTTACTGAAGGAATTGGAGCGGATTTCCATCTCGAATTCCGAGGAACGGAGTCGTATTTAAGGCTCGCGGCCGAGCCTATTATGTTCAGAACATGCCTAAGAATGAAGGGGTAGGCTTTACATACCTCAATTGCGCCTTATACTCGCTTAGCTTCACTTCCAATTTCGTCCAGAATCTACAAATGGTCAAGCTTACCAATTCTCAATTCAAGCCTTTAAGATTCCATACTCAATCACATAATTGCCTACCGAAATTTCGGCAGCATTTCCCCTATATATGTGACATCCCCGAGACTTAGCTCGGCTTAATATATCAACACAGCAACCCAACAACAACATCAATAACAACAACAAGCATTACAAAACACATAATATGGCATAACATAACATCTTTCATTCCGACCTTACACTTCCAAACCCATCTTACCATTTTCATATTCGTCACTCATCAAGATCATTACAACATAATTCGGAGGCACATCCTATTGTTTTCACCAAATATACATAAGGTATACACAATATACAAGCTTACTACCAAAGTCATATTTTACCCACAACTTCCAATCTTTAGCATATATGTTCATGACATATTTCTATCTTCCAACTTCATCAATGACAATCATAATTTACCTCTTACTACTTTTCTTTCCATATTTACATAAGTTACAATAAATTTGCATAATTTCTTACAACAACTTAACAACAAGTTTTCCATGACAACAAGAACCATTATCCTTCCATTCATTTCACAATAACACAATTAACATACTAACGGAATTTAATTCACATTCCATCATCACCATAGCATCACATGGCCACATGCTATATTTTCCAACTTTCACTAATTCATTCCACTTTCATTTCTAATACAATTTCTATCATAACTACACTAGATTTCAACAAAAATTCAAATCTTCATGAACATACAATACATGCACACTTTCGGCCAACATGCATACCACCTCAACACACAAGATTTTCATGTTTTTTATTCATTTCCACACACTACAACATACATATACCTTCCATATCACAACAAAAGCATAAAATCCTTACCTTTCTCCCAAGTTCTTTACTTGCTACAAAAGTCACTTTCTTGCCAATATAATTATACCATCTTGTAGAGAACCTTGCACTTGGTAATAATCCCACAAGAAATGAGTTTTTGAACCAAGGATTAAGCTCCAAGATTTTTTTTTCTCCTTTCTTTCTCTCACCCGAACCCTCTCCTCTTTTTTGTTCTTGCTTTGCTTTATTTTTCTTGAAGGTTCTATGGATAGGGATGCATATATATAATATCACATAATTAAATTATGGACTTGGGCCATTTTCACACACCATGGCCGGTTGGGCTCCCTTGTTGGGCCTTGTTTCTCTTTTTTTTTTTTTGAGTCCACTTGGCTAATTTTTTTTTTTGTAATTCATGGCACAAGTTTCCAAAATTTCAACTTTGCCCTTGGCCTCCTTTCGTAATTCCACACCAATGTATTCATAACCGACACATTCGTACCAAGCAAGGTCCAAATGTGGCCTTGTCCATTACAAGCCAAATTGTTTCGAATTTTTCGAATATGCAAAAATGCCGGATGTAACAATAAACAGATGTGATAAACTAAACATAAGCAAGACTGAACAGAAATCCATACTGAGGACTAAGTAGATCATATATAGTTTGATCAGCATATTAGCCTAAAACCTCAACTAAATAAGACTAGATTGATACACCTATAAACACAGTATATTATACACACACAAACATACAGAATGCTGGAACTTAAAACCAAAGGAAAGGAGTTTACAAAGGTCTTGGTCAGTTCAATAACTCAAGTTACATGTCTTTTAGTCTCTATGAACGTAGTTTTAGATCCAAGCAACCCTATACAAATTAGTACACAACTTATCATCAGGGTTTAACATACAAAAAAATTTAAACTTCCTAGAGCCAAACATCATTTGAAATAACAACTCTATATTGACTAGCAACCAGACATATGCATGCTTAAAGATTACTTTATGCTTCCAAATACCAAACAACTACTGACAAGTTACAAAGGGATCAGGTAAACCATCAAACATACTACATAAGCATCTTCAACGATGCTGACTAAACAAGATATTCAAGCTAGCACAATATGATCAAATTAATCACTTACACAAGTAAACCAATATGCTAACAGGATCGTAATAGGAATATAGCAAATGCCTGAGAAAGCGATAGGCAGAAATAGAACCAATCATGTACTTATATAAAATTTAAGACTAATAACATCTAAATCATGCCATGCAGTAACTAAACTAAACAACACATAAAACATGCTAACTTAATACATAATCGACCACAAATAACCAAAGAGACAGAACAAAAATGCAAAAGTGAGAAGAAAGGGGAATTACAGACCTTTTTGGGATGCAGCGAACTAGGGTGCGGGTTTCGAGTCTCCGATATACCTCGAAAATTACCGAATCCAAGGTTGCGAGACTCGGGTTCAACAGCCACCAATAGAACAGAAGGAAAATTGTTTGAATCTTTTTTTATTCGATATTTTTGAACTATCACGAAGAACTGCGAATTAGATATTTGAAAAAAAAAATTGGGGTTTTCAGCTTTAATCCTAGGGGAGGGTTTCTACGGCTAAACCACTTGTTCTTGATTTCTATGGGATTTTAAGACTAAAGGACTCAATTTTCAGGGGATTTCGTGCGACTCAGAGAGCTTTCTTTCCAGGGGATTTCTCCGTTCAAAATCCCTTATTTCTTGGGGTCATTTCATGAACCGAAAAAAAATCTGTTCTTGGGGAATTTCATGAACTGAAAAAAAGTCATCCGGGTTCTTGGGGGGAGTTCTTTCAATCCAAAAATCCTCTCCTTTCAACGACTGGTAAACGATTATTTATAGGGGATTGTTAGGGTTTTCGTGTGAAGAAGAGAGAGAGGAGCGTGGGGACAGAGGGATGTGGAGATGACAGTGAGCGTGGGGAACAAGAAGTAGTGGGGGTGGCAGTGGCGTGGGGGACAGGAAGAGGTGGAGGCGAGATGACGATGAGGATAAAAGAGAGGGAGAAGAGAGGAAGGGAGAGAGAGAGAACAGGGGGGGATGCGGCGAAGGAGAAGAAAGGGAAACTCTTTTAGGGTTTCCCTTATTTGAAATGGATGGGCCGGGTCATGTTTAAACGGGTATGGGCTGGATTGGCTAAAATATGGGCTGGGCAAAAATTAAAAGAATGGGCTGGTCCGAAAATGTTGGTTAATTATTTGGGCTGGGGTGAATTAAATTGGGCTGGTAAATTAGAATGATGTCAGGTGAATTAAAATGTGGACTGGTTTTGTGCATTGGTCCGAAAATAGTATGAGTTGATTGGGCTACTACATTTAAATAAAAGATCCATTTAAATAACTTGTGTTAAAATATTACTTAATATAAAATATGCAATTATTAGTGTTCAGATAAAAAATGGCGTCAATAATATTTCGAAAATCCACAGTAAATAAACACTATTATTTAATTATGCAAAGATAAATGCGATGCGTGTGCGTAAGCTGGCAAAAATGCCGAAATGATAAAATTGTGAATTATAATAATAATAATAATAATATTAATAAATAATAATAATAATTAGTATTGTAATAGAATAGTGAAACTCCGACATTAATAATTATAGTAAAATATAATATATATTTTTTCTAATTTTCCAAAAATGTTAGAAGCATAACTAGGTATTTCGGGGGAGAGGCGGGACAAAATTGGGTGTCAGCAACTACAACAACAAAATAAAAAATAGGAGCATTAGATTAACTTTCACCCTAAAAAAAGGAGTAACTTTCAAGAACTACAAAATGGTCCAGAGCTTGAGAATATTGATGATACTAGATGGCTTATGCCCGTGCTGCGTACGGGCCCAACATTTTGGATTATAGTGCATCAGTTGATACTTTTAATTTTAATTAGATTAATTTAAAAGTGTTAAATACTTATTATTTTTTTATCAAATTTTGATTTGGATAATTCTAATTCAAATTAATAAATTAATTTTACATGTTTAAAACGAAACAAAGTAAAATTGATTTTCTATTTAAACGAAGAAATACTATTTTTTAAGTTTTGGTAAATATTCTCGGTTTAGCTCATTTTACTTGTCATGTTGTCTTTTGCATGGTTTTTTAAGGAAACGTGAATTAGAATTATAATTTGACTAATTTACCTTATTCATTATTTGATCCCCATTTGATATTAATCTCTTTTCACATTTATTAGAGTTAGAATAAAAATGAAAAAAGTAATTAAATTCTATGTTATTTTAAAATATAAGTATTTTAAGTATATTTATTTTAGTAAACATAACAAATAAATGACATGGCGGAATAGCAAATACAGCAATTAAATATCTAGATTAGATCTCAGGCTAATATAAGAAAAGAAAGGAAATTGTATGTATTTGCCTACTTAACCTTTTGAAGAAAAACAATAATATGGGGTCCGTGTTTTTTGCTGTGCAATAATTTCATTTGCTCCCACTAATGGGTTGATACGCATGTGGCAATGAATCCACTATTATTGACTTGATGGGGATACTTTGGGAATTACATGAATATTGTTTGATTTTTTAATATATGAGGTGCACGTTTTTTTTAGATTGCTTGTTTTTTTTTAATATGGGGTCCACTTGTTTTCATGAGTTTGGAGAGGGTGGGGTCCACTTTTTTTTAATGAGTTTGGAGAGCGTGGGGTCTGCCTTTTTTTTTTTTAAAAAAAAAAAAAACTAACTGACGACGAAGCATGGGTGATGCTTCTATATAGTAGAAAAATAGAAATATAATAAAGTATTTCTATCTACTTTTTAGAAGAGTTGGTAATATAAAGTATAAAATGTCATTTTTTGCCCCTTAAATAAAAAAGTGGGTGGGACCACAAAGGATTTTTTGCCCTTAAATAAAAAAGTGGGACCAAAGGACGGACGACGATTTTGCTTATAAACCGGCTCTTCTATATAGTAGTAAAGTAACATATATACATATATACAGGGGCGGAGCCAAGTGTAAAATTACAGTGTATATTGAAGGTTAAAATTAATTTTTTATGTATATATGGTACATATTGAACCCCTTGACTTCTTTGTATGTTTACTTCTTCATATTTTTGAACCCCCTTACTGAAAATTCTGGCTCCGCCATAGCATATATATATTATGTTCAAAACACGATTAATATAACATTGTAGTTTGTGCTCCGTATCCAAAACTTTATTATATTACTATTTGCTACGAGTACAAAGTTGGCAAAAATTTATTAATACTTTTTAAAAGAGAAGACTTATTTAAAAGGAAACTATTTTCCTCTTTTTGAGATAAAACAATAGTAATATTTAAGCATCAGTTGATACTTTGAATTTTAATTCGATTAATTTAAAGGTGTAAAATATTCTATTGTTAATGTATGTAGATTGGGCCTAAACAATACTTATTATTTTTTTATCAAATTTTGATTTGGATAATTCTAATTCAAATTGTATTAATTTTACATGTTTAAAATGAAACAAAGTAGAAATTTGATTTTCTATTTAAATGAAGAACTACTATTTTTTAATATTTGGTAAATATTTTTTATTTAGCTCATTTTACTTGTCATGTTGTCTTTTGCACGATTTTTTAAGGAAACGTCAATTAGAATTATAATTTCACTAATTGACCTTATTAATTATTTGATCTCCAGTTAATATTATTTTTTCTTTTATGACATTAATCTCTTTTCACATTTATTAGAGTAAGGGAAAAAATGAAAAAGTAATTAAATTCTATCTTATTTTAAAATATGAGTATTTTAAGTATATTTATTTTAGTAAACACAACAAATAAATAACATGGCAGAATAGCAAATACAACAGTTTAATATCTAGATTACATCTCAGGCTAATATAAAAAAAGAAAGAAAATTGTATGGTTTGACTACTTAACCTTTGAAGAAAAGCAATAATATGAGGTCCATGTTTTTTGTTGTACAATAATTTCTTTTGCTCCTACTAATGGGTTGATACGCATGTGCCAATGAATCCATCATTATTGATTTAATGAGATACTTTGGAAATTACATGAATATTGTTTGATTTTTTAATATGGGATGCACTTTTTTTTTGACATTGTTTGTTTTTTTTAATATGGGATTCACTTTTTTATTTTATTTTGTTAATATGGAGTCTACTTTTTTTTTTTTCCGTGAGTTTGGAGATGATGAGTTCCATTTTTTTTTTTTTTAAATATTGGTTGGTGTTTAGTATGGGGCCCACATTTTTTTTTTAATATAGACGGACGACGAAGCACGGGTTTAAACCCATGCTTCTATATAGTTAAAATATAAATGAAATAAAACCTACTCCAATAAGCTAAGATTAAAAAGAGATCGATGTGTCAAATCAAATAAAAGAGAATGGTTGGTGACTAGGAAGCAAGATCAACAACCATTTAAGATTTCAAAGACTCTAGAAGATTATTAAAAGTAGTATTTAAATTATATACATTAATCATGTAAAAAGTTTTTATATTGTTAGTATAGTTTAATATAATATAGTAGGTCAGTTGTTATTTTCATTAAATTATCAATTAATACTTATTAAAAAGTTTGCATGTAATTATCTTATAGTTTGTAACCTGATTGTTTAAATATTTTTAAAATTGTCACCGTTTAAAACTTAAAGTCTTAACAGCATAGCAATCAACCCCATGAAAATGACCTTTGTTTCTAGAAAAAGCTTTTTGTAAAGCCGTATTTGGTAACTTCGCTAGGATACCTTTTTTGGTAAATACTCATTGGCTACATGTGCAAAAAGATTATGTATATGATTACAATCTCCCGTGTCGGTATACGTGCTACTCCTAATTATGGAAAAGAGTTTCAAGGTTTGGTACTAGAATGTAAGTCATTCCCAATTTTTTAACAGCATGTTCTCCAAACCTGGAACTGAAAAGAAAAAAAAAAAAAAAAAAAAAAAAGGGTACTCGCACTCAACATTTATAACATAAGTATATCTTGCATATAATTTTGTCGATTAGCTATACTTAAATGGTTTATGATATAAGTCTTTAAGGTTAAATGATCAGATTTAATATATATATCTTGTACGAATAAGTATTTTTCTCAGAAATTTCATACTGTCTTGATAATTTTGGGAAAAAAATAAATTACTTGTAGAGTACTTTTCTAGATGCATTTTGGTGGATGATATATTACAAGTGTTCATTCTTGAAGATTTGCTGGAGGCAATTATAAGATGGCTACAAATGGAATCCTATCATAAGTGCCTCATAAAAAAGTTTGTATAATATATGTATGACTATCTTTGCTGCTAGATTTGTTGCAATCTGCATAAGATTTAGCTTTTTCACTAAATTAAAGCATACTAGCTAGAGAGCACCCACCATTGGACTTGTCTGGATATATGATAAAAACTTTTAAACCACTATGAAAAGGGTCAAGCCAACTTTGGACTTATCTGCATTTATGTTGAAGACTTTAAAACTTCTTTGAATGGGAAAAGGGAGAAATTATAAAGACAGGGAAAATTTGCAACCTTTGAAGTTTGCTTATGGAAAGGGGAAAAGGATCGAAAACACCTCTCTACTATTTGATGAATGTTAATTTTATTTTTCCTTATACTTTCAATGCACTCATATTCCTGTTGTTAGCAAATCATTTTGCACATTACTTAAAAATGTGATTTTTCTATTGAATGTTTCAATCGAAATTATATCAGATATATGGGATTTTCCACGAAAAGTTCATTAGAAACATTTCTCACAAGCCAAATTTCGATAGATTCAATAGAATTCACATTTTTTAGTAATGGTATTACTTTAAGTCTTATGAGACTCTAGCATTAAGTATAACACATACTAGTAACTTTGAAACCATAATCGATGGTAGACATTAGACTGAATGAATTCTACGAGTCATTAACTAGAAATTGTTTGTCAAATATCCGAATGCAACTAATAGTTAAAGATCCTTTGGTATGTAATATTACAACAATAACATTACGCCTCAAATTCTTGGTATGTAATAAGTGCTTTAATTATATTAGTAACAATTTCTTGATTGTGATGGTGATGGGACAAGCAAGAATAGTGGAGGTAAGATTTTCTTTCATCTTTATGTTAATAAATAAATAATCTGAGACTGCTACTTCACAAGTTAACAGACACCAATTCATGATAATATATAATAGTATTAACTATTAAGTATTGACTTAACAAATCAATTAACCCAAGTTGATAAGTATAACTGTTGAATATTTGCTTTAGAACTACAAATCTTTTTATTGCAGTAAGTTATTGAGTTTTACCTAGTCAACTAGTTAGACCTAGTATTTAGCAGTTGATTTCTATTTGAATTTTGAATAAATAGTATTTCCTAGTCTTTAGGAATTTGTTATTTTCAGCAGATTTTCTTTGCTTATCTTTAGGTTTTTAAGTTGGTATTTTCTATTATAAATTGTAGTCTTATACGACAGTAAAAATATATCGAACTTTCAACTTCAGTTCGCAAGCTCTCTTCTTTCTTGTACTCTACTGCATTCAACTCTAATTCTTAAAGTTTTCTTTCTCTTTATTTTCTTTATTTCAAAAACCAATAATTGGTATCTAGAGCCTTTTTTCTTAAGGGACTTGTAAAGAAATGGATTCCGAAAATAGTTTTTCACGAATGGCTTCTCCAGCTTTCGATGGCAAAAATTACCAACTATGATATATTAGAATGGAAACTTACTTGGAGGACCTTGATCTTTGGGAAGCCGTGGAAGAGAATTATGAAATTAATCCCCTACCAAACAATCCCACCATGGCCCAAATCAAGAGCCACAAGGAAAAGAAAACCAGGAAGTCCAAGGCGAAAGCAACTTTGTTTGCTGCTGTGTCAACAACTATTTTCACGAGAATTATGTCTCTCACATCACCAAAAGAAATTTGGGATTATTTGAAGAAAGAATATGTTGGAGATGAGAGAATACGAGGGATGCAAGTATTAAATTTGATAAGAGAGTTTGAGTTACAGAGAATGTAAGAGTCTGAGACTGTCAAATAGTACACGGAAAGATTGCTTGGCATTGTTAACAAGGTAAGATTGCTAGGCATTAAATTTAAAGATTCAAGAATTGTTGAAAATATTCTGGTAAGAGTGCTCGAAAGATATGAAACATGTATAACCATCTTGAAAAACACACAAGATCTGTCCAAGATTACCTTGGCAGATTTGTTAAATTCTTTCCAGGCACAGGAGCACAGAAGGCTTATGAGGCAAGATGATATGGTTGAAGAACCTTAGCAGTCAGCCATAAAACTCAAAGCAGGGGTAAAAATTTGGAAAATTACCCACCTTGCCAGCACTGTGGAAAAATGGGACATCCACTATTCATATGTTGGAAGAGGTCAAACGCAAAGTGCAACAAGTGTAATGAACTTGGTCATGAAGCAGTGATTTGCAAAAACAAATGTCAGAGAATCATGATGCATATGCACGTGTCGCCGATGAAGAAAAAGAAAACCATCTTTTTGTTGCAACGTGTATATCAAGTAAGGTTCAACAAATTCTTGGTTGATTGATAGCAGTTGCACTAATCATATGACTTATGGCAAGAGTTTGTTCAAAGAGTTAAAACCCACTGAAATATCTAAAGTTAGGATTGGAAATGGTGACCACATTCTTGTTGAAGGAAAAGGAACCGTTGTCATTAAACAAGTTCAGGTAATAAGACAATTTCAGATGTTCTTTATGTACCTAATATTGATAAGAACTGATTGAGTATTTGTCAGTTGGTAGAAAAATGATTCAAAGTATCCTTTGAGGATAAGCATTGTTTCATCAATGATGTTGCTGGAAAAGAAATTTTAAAAATTAAGATGAGAGGTAAGAATTTCTCATTTGATCAAATGGAAGATGTTCCTGTAGAACAAGCAACAGATCAAAGGCCGAAAAAATTGGAAGATGATACTTCAATTGAAAAAGTATAAGCAAAAAGTGAACCTAGGCTTAAAAAAGCTTACAATGTTCTAAAAAGAATTAAAGCAATGGAGGAGTTGTCAATGTTTCAGGAAAATAAAATTGACAAGCTTAAAGTCAAGATGCAAACAGAGCAGGAAAACATGTCAAAAATTTTTAGCAGTCAAGCGTTACAATCAAGTAGAGAAGTGAATTTAATTCACTACAAGTCCAAAGATGAATCTGCAGATTTATTCACAAGGTCACGTTCAGTTATCAAGTGTGAAGATTCCAAGATAGAAGACCAAAATTTTGTAATTGCTAAAGCAAGGAGAAGTGTTGAATATTTGCTTTAGAACTGCAAATCTTTTTACTGCAATAATTTATTGAGTTTTACCTAGTCAACTAGTTAGACCTAGTATTTAGGAGTTGATTTCTATTTGAATTTTGAATAAATAGTATTTCCTAGTCTTTAAGAATTTTTTATTTTCAGCAAATTTTCTTTGCTTATCTTTAGATTTTTAAGTTAGTATTTTCTATTATAAATTGCAGTTTTATAAGGCAATAAAAATGTATCGATCTTTCAACTTCAGTTCACAAGCTCTCTTCTTTCTTGTACTCTACTGCATTCAGCTCAAATTCTTAAAGTTTTCTTCCTCTTTATTTTCTTTGTTTCAAAAACCAACAATAATAGTGGATTAAGACTCATAAAGTAGTTAAGCATTTTTCTAGCATTACTTAGAGTTACCTCAGCATACATAATCATTTGGGAACTACATGTCCTTGATGTTAATTTTGGGATCAGAAAATCAAGATTGGCACTGATACACTCTAGGATTTAATTCCACCAGACTTTATATATTTGTCCATACTCAGTTGCTTCAATGCCTTTTTAGGTCATACCGGTGGTTCAGAATTATTTAAGCTCATCTTTAATGGCTTCTACATCTTCAAAGAACTTGTCAAGATTGACATGACCACCTGTTTGTTTCATTTGTATACAAGGGGATTATTGATTTGGTGGTTGATCTTCATTTCTGAAACGAGAAAAAGATGCTGAAAATAGATCATTCATGTTGAACTAGATAAATTCTTAGGAAAAATAGATGAAAAAGCCTCAAGTTAAGTTTTGGTTAAGATTTTGATTTGATCTGGCTAGTTATGAAGGAATAAATGAATTGGGTTTTTCTTGGAAAGGGGTTGGGGGTTGGGGGTAGGTTGGAATTAACTAGTTCTGGAATGGCAGGCTGGAGAGAAGACTTGTCAAATGGGTCATCTGCTTCAACAACTATGGTGACAAGTTGGAGGAAAGAAAAGAGCTTAAAAAGTCAATTCTGTTATGAAATTATGAATGTCCATTTCTCAAATATAATGCTCCTTCCACCATGTTAATGGTTCTTCTTTTTTCTTCCACCATGTTAATGGCTCTCCCATTTTCTTCCACCATTTCATATATTAAAGACATATGTATCACTATAAATAGAGGCATAAATTTTCATATGAGATACACTTGTAAAAACATTTTGGAAGAATAGTAAAAATCTCTCCTCTTTTGTCATTCTATTTCTATGGTTTTCATCCTTTAATATTGTGACTCTTTTAGCTTCATTTTACAACACGTTATCAGCACGAGACTCTGCTGTTCCGAGAAAATACTTTAAAGCCACGAAGGTATTGATTTTCTATTTTTCTTTACTAATGGCAAATCTTACCAAACGTGAATTTGTAGCTTTAGATATATCCGGCAATACCTATATGTCTTGGATTCTTGACGCCGAAATTCACCTTAATGCGATGGGTCTGGCAGACACCATCAAAGATAAAAATGAGGCATCAAACCAAGACCGTGCCAAGACAATGATATTCCTTCGCCATCACCTTGATGATGACTTGAAAATGGAATATCTCACTGTTAAAGATCCTCTTACTCTGTGGAATAATTTAAAAGATAGATATGACCACCTGAAGATGGTCATACTTCCACAAGCACGTTTTGATTGGCTCCATTTAAGGCTACAAGATTTTAAATCTATTAAAGCATATAATTCTGCCATGTTTAAAATTATTTCTCAGTTGAAATTATGTGGTGAAAATATCACTGATCATGATATGCTGGAGAAAACATTCTCCACTTTTCCTGCCTCGAGTATGCTCCTGCAGCAGCAATACCGAGAAATGAAGTTCAAGAAATATTCTGATCTAATCGCACATCTTCTAGTGGCTGAACAACATAATGAATTATTAATGAAAAATCATGAAAGCCGACCCACTGGTACTGCCCCATTCCCTGAAGTGAATGAGGCAAATTTTCGCCATTCTAGGCGTGGAAGAGATTGTGGCCCCAGTCGTGGTCATGATCGTGGTCGAGGAAGAAATTTTAATCATGATTCTCGTTTTGCACCAAATAATATCTTTCACCACCAGCAGTGTAAAAAGAAAGATGAAAAGCATAAAGCTGTGCAAAAGAAAAACTCAGAAAATAAATGCTACCGATGTGGAGGAAAGGGGCACTGGTCACGTACCTGTCGTACGCCAAAGCACCTAGTTGATCTATATCAAGCCTCTCTCAAAAAGGCAGAAAAAGATGTTGAAGCAAATTTTATTTCTGAAGATAATGTTGAGTCCATGCATCTAGATGTGGCAGATTTCTTTGAACTCCCTGAAGGGAAAATAGATCATTTGATCGGTGATGGATCTGTGAAAACTTAGATATTTTATAAGTGTCATTTGTATGTGGTTATGTTTTCATATTTATATAATAAAATGTGTGTAATACTTTGTCTAATCATAATATCTACTTCGATGTTCACTTTATTTATTATTTCATTTTTGAAGAATCTATGGAAATTCCTCAAATTTTATTTGGATCAATGACCAATCATGAAGATATTTGTGTGATTGATAGTGGAACAACGCATGCCATATTCAAAGATGAGAAATACTTTTTTAACTTGCGTAGAAAAAGGGGAAATATTAATACAATTTCTGGCAATTCGAAATTGATTGAAGGCTCCGGAAGAGCTACTATATTTCTGCCTAAGGGGACGAAACTTGTTATAGAAGATGCATTATTCTCTTCTAAATCCCCAAGAAACTTGTTAAGTTTCAAAGATATCCGCCGTAATGGGTATCACGCTGAGACATTAAACGAAATAAATGATGAATATATTGCTATTACAAAGAATGTCTCCGGCCAGAAATATGTTTTGGAGAAATTGCCAACTTTGTCTTCTGGACTGTATTATGCAAAAATTAGTACAATTGAAGCACACTCGATCGTAAACCAGAAGTTTAATGATTCAAGTAATTTTTTGCTTTGGCATGACCGAATAGGTCACCCTGGATCAATAATGATGAGACGAATTATTGAAAATTCAAATGGGCATCCACTTAAGAACCTGAAGATTCTTGAAAGTGGTGAATTTTCATGTGCTGCTTGTTATCAGGGTAAATTGATAGCTAAGCCATCACAAATGAAAGTTGACATTGAATCTCTTGCTTTTCTAGAACGTATACATGGGGATATATGTGGACCTATTCATCCACCTTGTGGGTCATTTAGATATTTTATGGTCCTAATAGACGCATCTTCAAGATGGTCTCATGTGTGCCTCCTATCTTCTCGCAACCTGGCGTTTGCGAAATTATTAGCACAGATAATACGCTTAAGGGCACGGTGTCCAGACCATCCCATTAAGTCTATACGCCTCGATAATGCCGGAGAATTTACGTCTCAATCTTTTGATGATTATTGTTTATCAGTTGGATAAAAGTTGAACATCCTGTAGCACATGTTCATACCCAAAATGGCCTTGCTGAGTCATTTATTAAAATACTACAATTGATAACAAGACCACTGCTTATGAAAACACGGTTGCCCACTACCGTCTGGGGACATGCTATCTTACATGCAGCATCTCTTATTCGTCTCAGACCGACTCATTATAATAAATACTCCCCATCACAATTAGTATTTGGTCATGAACCAAATATTGCTCATCTCCGAATCTTTGGTTGTGCTGTATATGTGCCTGTAGCACCACCACATCGTACTAAGATGGGCCCCCAAAGAAGGTTAGGTATATATGTTGGGTTTGAATCACCCTCTATTATTCGCTATCTTGAGCCATTAACGGGAGATTTATTTACTGCCCGATTTGCAGATTGTCGATTTGATGAAACAAATTTCCCACAATTAGGGGGAGAGAAAAAAGAAATTAAAAGAGAAATTGTGTGGAAAGTTCCATCACTATCTCATTTTGATCCACGTGCCCCCATATGTGAATAGGAGATCCAGAAGATCATTCACTTGCAAAAAATAGCAAATCAAATGCCAGACGCATTTACTGATTTGAAAAGGATAACTAAGTCACATATCCCTGCAGAGAATGTGCCTATCCGAATTGATGTCCCAAAGGGACAATCTACTAGTGTCATAGCCTCTGAATCTCATACACGCCTGAAGCGTGGTAGGCCATTGGGCTCTAAGGATAAAAATCCTAGAAAAAGAAACACGAAAAATGATCAAAATGACACTACGAAAGAATATCATGAAGATATTCAAGATCTGACTAATCCCGATACTCCTGAAGATATTAGGGAACCCGAGACTCAAGTAAATAAAGAACTATCATTGAGTTCTTCTAGTGATGGGATAAATTTGAATCGATCGAAGATTATGGTGGATAATGTTTTTGCATATAATGTTGCACTAAATATTATGAAAGACATTGACGATCAGGAACCCCAATCTGTCGAAGAATGTCGACGAAGATATGATTGGCCAAAATGGCAAGAGGCAGTTCAATCATAATTGAATTCACTTGCCAAACGTGAAGTTTTTGGACCTGTAGTCCAAATGCCTAATGGTGTAAAACCAATTGGCCATAAATGGGTTTTTGTGCGAAAAAGGAATGAGAGAAATGAAATTGTGAGATACAAGGCACGCCTTGTTGCACAAGGATTCTCTCAACGACCTGGTATCGACTATGAAGAAACATATTCACCCGTTATAGATGGCATAACATTTCGATATCTCATCAGTTTAGCTGTACATGAAAACCTTGAAATACATCTGATGGATGTGGTTACAGCTTACCTTTATGGATCACTTGATAATGAAGTCTATATGAAAATTCCTGAAGGATTTAAAATGCCTGAAGCAATTAACTCAAAGTCTCGGGAGATGTATTCAATCAGATTACAAAGATCATTGTATGGTCTAAAACAATCAGGGCGCATGTGGTACAATCGCCTCAGTGAGTACTTGGTAAAAGAAGGTTATATAAATGATGTCATTTGTCCATGTGTTTTTATTAAGAAATCAAAATCAGAGTTCGTTATAATCGCTGTTTATGTTGATGACATAAACCTAATTGGAACTCCAGAAGAGCTCCAAAAGGCGATTGAATATTTAAAGAAAGAATTTGAGATGAAAGATCTGGGAAAAGCAAAACTTTGTCTTGGTTTGCAGATTGAACATTTGACAGATGGGATCCTTATCCATCAATCTGCTTATACCGAAAAGGTTTTAAAACGATTTTACATGGACAATGCGCATCCCTTAAGTACTCCAATGGTTGTTCGATCACTTGAAGTGAGCAAAGATCCGTTCCGACCTCAAGAAGAAAATGAAGAGCTTCTTGGTCCTGAAGTACCATATGTTAGTGCAATTGGTGCACTTATGTATCTTGCTAACGCTACAAGACCTGACATAGCGTTCTCTGTTAATTTTCTAGCAAGATATAGCTCTTCTCCTACACGAAGACATTGGAACGGAGTTAAGCATATATTGCGATATCTGAAGGGAACTAGCGATATGGGTCTGTTTTATACTAACAAAGGTAGTACATATCTTGTTGGTTATGCAGATGCAGGTTATTTATCTGATCCACATAAAGCTCGATCTCAAACAGACTATTTGTTTACATGCGGAGGTACTGCTATATCATGGCGATCCACAAAGCAGTCCATTGTTGCTACTTCTTCGAATCATGCTGGAGATAATAGCTATTCATGAAGCAAGTAGAGAATGTGTGTGGTTGAGATCAGTGATACATTTCATCAGAGAAAGATGTGGCTTGAAGTGTGATACAAAAATACCCACAGTATTATATGAAGATAATGCTGCATGCATAGCTCAATTAAAGGGAGGATTTATAAAAGGAGATAGAACGAAGCACATTTCACCAAAATTATTTTTCACACATGATCTCCAGAAGAATGGTGATATTGATGTACAACAGATTCGTTCAAGTGACAATCCCGCAGATTTGTTCACCAAATCTTTGCCAACTTCAACTCTTGAGAAGATGATATTTAAGATTGGAATGCGAAGACTCCGACATCTGAATCTTGGTCTTCGTCAGGGGGAGTGAAAATACGCGTTGTACTCTTTTTCCCTTAATCAAGTTTTGTCCCATTGGGTTTTCTTGGTAAGGTTTTTAATGAGGCAACTCTCAAAGCGTATTACTAGATATGTGTACTCTATTTCCTTAATTGAGGCTTTTTCCCACAGGGTTTTTCCCAATAAGGTTTTTAACGATGCACATCATCTATGGACATCCAAGGGGGAGTGTTATGAAATTATGAATGTCCATTTCTCAAATATAATGCTCCTTCCACCATGTTAATGGTTCTTCCTTTTTCTTCCACCATGTTAATGGCTCTCCCATTTTCTTCCACCATTTCATATATTAAATACATATGTATCACTATAAATAGAGACATAAATTTTCATATGAGATACATTTGTAAAAACATTTTGGAAGAATAGTAAAAATCTCTCCTCTTTTGTCATTCTATTTCTAAGGTTTTCATCCTTTAATATTGTGACTCTTTTAGCTTCATTTTACAACAAATTCATATTAATGTATTGTATTAGTCTTCAATATAAAGATAAAGAGACCAACAAATACTGTGATAGAATGGTAAATACTTCTTCATTCTTAATTAGATGTTTAGATTGGAGCTCTGAATATGAAATCTTTCTTCATTTCCAATGCTTTGAAACTTCCTGACATGAATTCGAATTAGTCGGACACCAAAAGAGACTGGACATCGTGAGAAACCGAAAAAGTAAATATATAGAGACCAAAGATTGTGGTGGAGTGATGAGTATTCCTCTATTTGTAATTAGAGGTGAGTATCGAGTAGCCTTTAAAAGGAGCATTTTACCTCTTATAGATGAACTTCTCAATGCGAATTCAAATTAATCGAACTAGAATCAAGTCTATATCGGACATTGAGTAAAATTAAAAAGATAAATATGCTCCTATATAGAGAGGGGGAGGGGACGCGTTGAATCAAGACTGTGGCCTGTGGGTAAGGAAAGGGTCAAAAGTCTAGTTAAGATTGATTGGGTCTAAACAGGGGCGGGGTTTATACGTCAAAGAATTTTGAGTATAGACTATAGAGAGAATGTTCTGATCTGAGAGGCTATTTGGATCACATATTAACTATTGAGGGATTATAATGCAAAAGTTGTTTATGCAACGGATAAATATGAAAACTTACATATATATTAATAATAAAAATATTATTATAGAATAGTAGTAATAATTAGTAGTATGGAGAGCTTATTATGCATTGTTAGAGCCGTCAATGTGGGCTAAGACCCGTGGGCCGACTCAATCCAGCCCGTGATTTGATAGGATTGAGCTTGAACTTTTGGAGCTCATTGAAGACCAAGGCTTTTAAGCCCAGCCCGAGTAAGCGCGCTGGCCTGTGGGCTTGAGCACGCGTGGGTTGGGCCGCCCCGTGGACCAAATAAAAAGATTTAATTAAAAAATAAAAAAGAATAGAAAGAAAGTGAAGATATTAAGACAACCTTGTCACAAGCAGATTCTGATGTGTTTGACGAAGATGATGTGCTGGTGTTGGATATGTCATGTGTCATGAAAGTTTCTTAAAGAAGTTTATTTTTACTTTAAATGGACGGAATATTGTCATTTTGTTTTGCATTTTATTGAGATCTATTGGAACAAAGCTAGGTTAATTCCTGGAGTATTTACCTAGTTGTATTGCTACTCATTGACTGTTTAGTTTGCTGTTAATATCTCTATTTGGTTCGAGTGATATCAGTTATTAGTATGTTAAGTGTTAACAATATCAAAAGTTATTCAGTTTCGCAGAAGGTTAGATCCTACAAGATCGTTTTCTTGTTCAGTTGTACCCAAAATATTTGCATAGAATGGTATGGATTTCATACCGAAGCCATACAATCAAATCTTTCTTGAAGCCAAACTTAATAAGCATTATTAGAATCATTTTATTTGTGGATTTGAGACTTGGTTAGCAAGTAGTAACACCATGTAATTTTGTCTTGCAAATATTTATGTTAGCATTTTTAAGTTAGAATTCAAATTAAAAGATTATGAAAAATATTTGTTTTAAGAAAGTGGGCTGGCCCGCCAGGCCCGCAGCCCACGTAGTGATGGGTTGGGCTTGCTGTTTAAAGGCCCCTCAAAATTGTGGGCCAACCCGACCCGTCAAATTTCAAAGCCCGCATGGGTTAGCCCGGATGGGCTGCGCCAACCCGTTTTGACAGCTCTAGACTATAATGATAGGAGTATCAACATTAACTCTGAAGCAACTATATAGAGCTACACTTAGCAAATCACATCCCCACACATTACTATTTTGTTTGTGAGCCCTTTACTGTTCTAAATTAGATAGACTTTCAATGGCTGGAAAGACAGTCATAGAGATGAAGCGTGTGTTACATCCCAATAGTGCTATTTAGTTAGCATTCGTAGAACAAAATAAGTAGGATTAGTTGTAAATAAGTAGATGGGGGAGAGGGAGGTTGGTTGTAATTGAGACATGTTTTTGTAACAATTATCCCCTGAGATTTAGGCAACAGTGTTCAGGATTACATTAGCATGATTGGATTTTGTTCAAAATTCAGACATATCTGGCAAGGACACATAGACACACACAAAGGAGGGGAGGGAATTGGTTGATGAACAAATAAAAGAAACAAAAAAGGCAATGAAGAATCTATAGGAACGTGACCCTGAATGAGTTATTGGCAAGTGATAAAAAGATTCATAAGATTAGACAAGAATGTTTCTGAAAGTGCAATATGGGAAAGGTAACAACAACGAAATGATATAGTAGTGAATTACATTGCATATATTTTACAAACTTATGTCCAAATTATTATATCATAAATACTTCACTTCCATCTAAGTACAAGTCCAGTCTCAAACACACCAAATACCAAATCATACTTCAACTCTTAATTTTTACAAGCCAACACATACACATCATCACAAACCCGATAATCTGGACTTTCATGAACTTATTTAACTTTAGGACATACGTCTTACTATTGCTATAATTAAAGTGCACTAAGGATTTAGCCCCTCGTAACATCCACGTAGCTTGTGAGCAATGGAATGATAGAGGCAACACCTTAATGCGGATAAGCCAAGGATGAACTGCCTGTCGATAGCCAAGGATGATCTGCCTATTCTATCAACCAAATCGCGGTCAGAGACCTCCATTTGGTTGTAGTAAGGACGAGAAGTTATCAAATTTTGAGGTTGCAGCAGCTATCTGCTACTGCAGAACCCCACTTACTGGCCATGAGAATATCATGGCCAGTATTCATCATATCAAGAAATGCCTCAACAGAGGGCCTAGGATTCTGAATTGGAAAAGTATCAAAATTTTCCCTGGAGTACAAGCTAGTGACCTCTGATGAATTACATGACATTCTGCTATCCTTTGGCGAGTTAAAATTGCCTATATGATCCGAGTCAGACTGTAGAACTTCAGAATTTTGTGATCTAGTGGGTTGAGATTTCCTGTTACTAGTCCTGGTTGTACCATTTGTATCATCATTGGTACTTCCGTTCATCTTCCTCGTGTTCAAGAAGCGGCCACCGCCTCCCCTAGGTCGGCGCATGGCATGGAGATGGCGTGAGAGGTGCAAGAACGGCTGTAACCATTAAACCATAAGAAAAATTAAGCAACCAAAGTGAGAAACAAAAAAGGAAATACAGGTATGAGTAAAAAAGCTAGCCGGAAGTAATCTCTTCGTGAAACACATTTTAGTTATATGCTTTTATGCCTCATCTAGTAACTACTAGTATCTAAACTTAGCATCATATCAAATCTAGAGAAAGAGAATGCTAATACTTATTCTCTTATCGGGATAGAGCACATTACTAACATGAAAACGCCATGAGTCAATGTCATTCATAACTATTTAGTCGAAACAAGAATTTTACCTTGCGTGGTTTAAGCAGTTTATTCTCCATTTCCTTGGCACGAAACTTTCGACGCCTAAGTATACCATGATATTGCTTGGCATTGACAAATATTGGACCTTCATCAGAGGTCAAATTCAATGGTAGCATAATCCGGCCCTTCAAAATTTTGAGAATATATAGGAAGTCTGTTATGAGAATTTAATTTCTGTATCGTTTAGTTAAAAAGAATCTTAGACAATACTGCTAATGGATAAGAGATGTCAAGAGTATAGGAAACTTCCACAGAAAAGAGATTGACTAAAAAATAACTAATGTAATCCTTCATAATAATTGAATTAATAACCTAAATAATAAAGTAGGTTACCTACTACAAGAAGTTAAAACGCAGTAATAGTGTAAAATGTTTTTTTCCTCTAACAATAGAATGTATATAAGTTAAATCCAAAATAATTTACCAGGGGCTGAGCAAATCCTAGCTCAAAGTGTCCTTGATAGTCCATATTATATGGTTGCATAGAAACAGCATTTGAAAGCTTTTCTGAAGATTTGGAATAACATGATTGAGAGTCTGCATAAGTAGTGTAAATAAGAGTTTAGTGAAAATGCCATATAAAAGCATCACTCCAATTGGTTAGTTAAATCAATATAAAAGGTATCCTTTTAGGAAAGCAAAACAAGGAAAGGTGAAACTTGTACGCAGGGCCGGCTCTTGGGTAAGGCCGCCAAAGCTCTTGCTTTAGGCCCCACTATTTTTGGGGCCCCATTTTGAATTTTTATGAACTATTTTTTTTTTTTAAAAAAAGGTATTTTAAAGTTAAAAAATATGATTTTTAATAAAAAGAAAAGAAATTTTTAAAATAAATTTAAACAATTTAAAGCATATGAAAAAAAATTCAATTTTTTATTAGTGGTAACAATTTGAGATCACTAGGTGATGAGAAATTTATTTGGACAATTCTAATTAAAAGAAGATCGCCTTATCCTGAAAAGAATTTTAAAACATAATAGCCACTCAGATATTGATGAATTAGACTAATTTTTGGAAGTAAAAGTGTTAAGAAATATAGTAAAAATAGAAGATAATATTTCAATTGATACTCTCAATGAGATAAAAAGACCTGATATTTTTTCAAATGTCGATATTGCTTATAGAAAAATGTTAACAATTCATGTAACAGTAACATGTGCCGAAAGAAGTTTTCAAGTTATTTCAATAAAGAATTATTGGAAAAAAATTGATTATCAAAAGATCATTAGTAACTTTGCATTCCGAAAAGTTAAAAAAAAAAATAATTATATTAAAGGCCTCCTATCGAGGTTTGGCTTTAGGCCAATAACTTTGTTGAGCCGCCCCTGCTCGTAAGATAGCTGACCTCAGGAAAAATGAGAGAGTAAGAAGACTCCGGTTCACATTCTATAGCTCAATAGAAATTAAATGAAAAAGAAGCAGCAGCAATATTGCACATATATTCTCCAGCTTTGATGTAAATTGCTTATGAGTTATGATCTTCAACAGTTGTCTAGGAGAAGTTTGAGTTTGATTTATCTTTAGTGAGAGTGACACAATTTGAGCCTTAAGTAGCTCAATGAAATTTCAACCATTCCCTTTAAATCTCTTCTTGATCTTCCTTTGGTGTTGGATAAAAAATACTCTTAAGATGGTATATTATTATTTGTTTTGAGCCAAACTCGTACGACTTTTTCAAAAAGTCTCATACCATTAAAAATATCGTTACACCTTAAAGGTGTTGATAATAGGATCTGAACTTTCATATCATATGTACTCTTTATTCATTCAAGCCCGTAAAAATAAAGAAAGTACAACAAGATCGCAACTTTCATATCATATGCCCTTGTTCTTCAGAGTAGAGCTCTTACATTGCAATACTAAACTTGTTAGAATATAACTATGCACGTCTTTACCATACGAAATCAAAATAGTGCAAAAAGATTTCAAGTTCTACGCAGTACCAGTGTAAAACAAAAGCATAATCATGTCACTTTTAACATAATTACATGTCAATTATAAGATGAACATTAATTGATAATTTTAAACTTTCGTAATATAATAATTACCAGAGGAAATATTGAATTCAGTAGTGTCCCACCAAGGTGGAGTACTGGACAATGAAGTTGCATAGGGATTTTGGACAACTCCTCCACTCACTTTGGTAAATATCATGGTCATATATAGATATGCACTTTAAACCAATTAATAACACCTTTCTTTGAAATCCTCAAACAAATTCCTGCAATTCAATAACAAATAGTAATTCGTAAGTTCCCACTAAATTGGGCATCAACTAAGGTAACA
Source organism: Lycium barbarum (assembly GCF_019175385.1). NCBI lineage: Eukaryota > Viridiplantae > Streptophyta > Magnoliopsida > Solanales > Solanaceae > Lycium > Lycium barbarum. The sequence goes on from NC_083344.1 coordinate 126,860,366, forward strand.
TTTTTCACACTTAACTTCACCACCCATAATATACACAGAGAGAAAATATTGTAATTAAACCCACACTTCTATGGTGATTGGCGGAGCCACACAGAATGAAGGATGGTGAGTTGAATACCCCCTTACCAGAAAATTGTACTATGTATATGTGTCAAAAATTATTGGTAGCCTATATATTAAATCTTGAATATCCTTAACTAAATTTCTGTCTTCACCACTATTAATTAAGTTTTCCCCCACACTTTTAAATCTTAGTGTTCAACAAATTATAGAAACTAGAGGAGAAAAGGGAATCACAATTTAGAGAGAAAAGAAACTAGAGAATGAATTCTTAGAGAAAAAGAACAAAAGAAATACTAGTTAAGATATATAGTCCAAGATAACAAGATAATTATTTTAAGAAAAAGCAAGATTACTAGAAAAAAGAACATATTAAGAAATTAAAATAAAATTATGAGTCGCCACATAAAAATTGTAAGAGCATGAACATAACTAAGACCATTAATCAGATATGCATCAGACAAAGTTAGTAGGTATAAAAGATATATACTTGAAAACAAACAAGAGCTTTACTGTACATCATGAACCAGAAATTGCAGAAAGCTAGAAAAAAAAGAGGAATAAATCAGCTATATGTAGATTTAATTACATAGTACTATTTTTTGGCAAAAAAAGAAAAAGAAAAGAAAAAAAGAGAGAGACTAGCAAGAAGAAGAGAAGAGGGAGATACACATACACAGTAGTAATTGTATGAGAATCAAGAGGAACCTTACTTGCTAGGAAACATAAAGAGAGAGAGAGATGGGCAAATAGATAGAAGTGGCCTAAGAAATTACTATACTACTATATAAGCATGGGTCTTCGTCGTCCGTTAAGCATAAAAAAAAAAAGTATGGTTCCCATATTAAACACCAATTAATATTAAAAAATAAAAATAAAAACACTAACCAATATTTAAAAAAAAAAAAGTTAAAAAAGTGGAACTCACCATCTCCAAACTCACAGGAAAAAAAAAGGTAGACCTCATATTAACAAAATCAAGCAATATAAAAAAAAAGTAAATCCCATATTAAAAAAACAAACAATGTCAAAAAAAAAGTGCAGACTTTGTATTCGTAGCAAACACTAATATAATAAAGTTTTAAATACGGAGCACAAACTACAATGTTATATTAATCGTGTTTTGAACATAGTATCCCATATTGACAAAATCAAGCAATATAAAAAAAAAGTGAATCCCATATTAAAAAAACAAACAATGTCAAAAAAAAAGTGCAGACTTTGTATTCGTAGCAAACACTAATATAATAAAGTTTTAAATACGGAGCACAAACTACAATGTTATATTAATCGTGTTTTGAACATAGTATCCCATATTGACAAAATCAAGCAATACAAAAAAAAAGTGAATCCCATATTAAAAAAACAAACAATGTCAAAAAAAAAAAAAAGTGCAGACTTTGTATTCGTAGCAAACACTAATATAATAAAGTTTTAGATACGGAGTACAAACTACAATGTTATATTAATCGTGTTTTGAACATAGTATATAATATATATATATATATATATATATATATATATATATATGCATAAAAATAGTGCAAACTAATAATGTCCAAAAGGGTGGGCCCCATACTAAACAACACCAACCAATATAAAAATAATTAAAAAAAAAAAGAAACTATATAAAGCATGGGTTTAGACCCATGCTTCGTCGTCCGTTGTCCCTTGAAAAAAAAGGGGGGGCGGGGGGTGGGCCCCATACTAAATAACAACGAGCACTAAAAAAAAAGGAAGAAAAAAAAGTGGAACTCACCATCTCCAAACTCATGCGAAAAAAAAGTGGATCCCATATTATCAAAATCAAGCAATATCAAAAAAAAAAAAAAAAGTGAACCCCATATTAAAAAAAATATAATGTTAAAAAAAAAGTGCAGACTTTGTATTCATAGCATACACTAATATAATAAAGTTTTAGATACGGAGCACAAACTACAATGTTATATTAATCGTGTTTTGAACATAGCATATGTATATATATTATATGCATAAAAATAGTACAAACTAATAATATCCAAAAGAAAAGTGCACCCCATAAAGGGTGGACCTCATACTAAACAACATCAAGCAATATAAAAAAAATAAAAAATAAAAAGTGGAACCCACCATCTCCAAACTCACGGTAAAAAAAAGTGGACCCCATATTAACAAAATCAAACAATATCAAAAAAAAAAAAAAAAAGTGAACCCCATATTAAAAAAAAATAATGTAAAAAAGAAAGAAAGTGCAGACTTTGTATTCGTAGTAAACACTAATATAATAAAGTTTTAGATACGGAGTACAAACTACAATGTTATATTAATCGTGTTTTGAACATAATATATATATATATATATATATATATATATATATATGTGTGTGCATAAAAATAGTGCAAATTAATAATGTCAAAAAAAAAGTGCACCCCATATTAAAAAATCAAACAATATCCATGTAATTTCCAAAGTATCTCATTAAGTCAATAATGATGAATTCATTGCCACGTGCGTATTCATAGAAAACACTAATATAATAAAGTTTTAAATACGGAGCACAAACTACAATGTTATATTAATCGTGTTTTGAACATAGTATCCCATATTGACAATATCAAGCAATATAAAAAAAAAAAAGTGAATCTCATATTAAAAAAACAACCAATGTCAAAAAAAAATGTAGACTTTGTAGTCGTAGCAAACACTAATATAATAAAGTTTTAGATACGGAGCACAAACTACAATGTTATATTAATCGTGTTTTGAACATAGTGTATATATATATATATATATATTATATGCATAAAAATAGTGCAAATTAATAATGTCAAAAAAAAAGTGCACCCCATATTAAAAAATCAAACAATATCCATGTAATTTCCAAAGTATCTCATTAAGTCAATAATGATGAATTCATTGCCACGTGCGTATTCATAGAAAACACTAATATAATAAAGTTTTAAATACGGAGCACAAACTACAATGTTATATTAATCGTGTTTTGAACATAGTATCCCATATTGACAAAATCAAGCAATATAAAAAAAAAATTGAATCCCATATTAAAAAAACAAACAATGTCAAAAAAAAAAAAATGTAGACTTTGTATTCGTAGTAAACACTAATATAATAAAGTTTTAGATACGGAGCACAAACTACAATGTTATATTAATTGTGTTTTTAACATAGTATATGTATATATATTATATGCATAAAAATAATACAAACTAACAATGTCCAAAAAAAAAAAAGTGCATCCCATAAAGGGTGGACCTCATACTAAACAACATCAAGCAATATAAAAAAAAAAATAAAAAAAATAAAAAAAAAAGTGGAACCCACTATCTCCAAACTCACGGTAAAAAAAAGTGGACCCCATATTAACAAAATCAAGCAATATAAAAAAAAAAAAAAAGTGAACCCCATATTAAAAAAAAATAATGTCAAAAAAAAAAGTGCAGACTTTGTATTCGTAGTAAACACTAATATAATAAAGTTTTAGATACGGAGTACAAACTACAATGTTATATTAACCGTGTTTTGAACATAGTATATATATATGCATAAAAATAGTGCAAATTAATAATGTCCAAAACAAAAAAGGTGCACTCCATATTAAAAAATCAAACAATATTCATGTAATTTTCAAAGTATCTCATTAAATCAATAATGATGGATTCATTGTCACGTGCGTATCAATCCATTAGTGGAGCAAATGAAATTGTTTTTCTTCAAAAGGTTAAGTAGTTAAACCATACAATTTTCTTTCTTTTTTTATATTAGCCTGAGATCTAATCTAGGTATTAAACTGTTGTATTTGCTATTCCGCCATGTCATCTATTTGTTATGTTTACTAAAATAAATATACTTAAAATATTTATATTTTAAAATAAGATAGAATTTAATTATTTTTTTATTTTTATTCTTACTCTAATAAATGTGAAAAGAGATTAATGTCGTAAAAAAAAATATATCAAATGGAGATCAAATAATGAATAAGGTAAATTAGTCAAATTATAATTCTAATCGACGTTTTCTTAAAAAATCATGCAAAAGACAACATGACAAGTAAAATGAACTAAACCAAGAATATTTACCAAAAATTAAAAAATAGTATTTCTTCGATGAAATAGAAAATCAATTTCTACTTTGTTTCGTTTTAAACATGTAAAATTAATTTAATAATTTGAATTAGAATTATCCAAATCAAAATTTGATAAAAAATAATAAGTATTTTACACCTTTAAATTAATCGAATTAAAATTAAAAGTATTAACTGATGCTTAAATATTGCTATTGTTTTATCTCAAAGAGAGGAAAATAGTTTCCTTTTAAATAAGTCTTCTCTTTTAAAAAATATTAATAAATTTGCCCATTTTGTATTCATAGCAAACATTAATATAATAAAATTTTCGATAGGCCGTCTAGTATGGCCTAAAGACTTCATAAGCAAACCTAGTTATTCTTAAACCCCACATTGTCCACCAAAAATGTCTGGTTCTTTTCCTAATTAATCTTTGTCCTTTTGGGCCCCACTTAATGTCATTAATTAATGGGAAAAGGATATTGTGTGTCCACTCAGCCAAATTAATCCCACATTTAACCACTGTTTGGCCTTAATTCCACTAGGTGTCCGTTCGGCCCAAAATAATGCCAAAAAATGGTCGGTCGGCCCAAAATAATGCCAAGGTTGACCGGCCCAATAGCCCTGACACTTAAAAAAAAAGGACTTTTTGTGGCGACTAAGTCTCCACTAAAGGGCTGCTACAGCATATATACATATGTTGGAATTATATATACACTTTATATACAAGAATTATACATTTTATATACATATGCTAGAATTAATCATACATTTATTATACAAAAATTATACGTTAATTATACCTTTATTATACGCATATTATGCAATAATGATATGATATTTTTTTTTACATATACAATAGCGATACATATTATATACCACAATGATACGGTTTCTACAGTACATTTTTTACGTATGATACACTTTTTAAATAAGACTGATATAGTTTATACACACATGTTGGAATTATATATACACTTTCTATACAAGAATGATACAGTTTATATACGTATGATACATTTTATATACATATACAACAGGGGTACATATTATATACACATATGATACTGTTTCTACACATATGATATATTTTATTTACATATACAGCAGGGACACATATTATATACACATATGATACAGTTTCTACACATATGATATATTTTATATATACAGTTTCTATACATCAAAGCTTTTTCAGTCCTGCAATGGCGTCTTCATATGAATCCTCTACCATTTTCGTAACCTGTAACTCACAAATAAAATTGGAGAAGAAGGTGGAAGAGGAAAGAGGAGGAGAAGATGGAGAAGAAGGTGGAAGAGAAAGAAGAAAAATGGAGAAGGCAGAAAAAGAAGGGAAAGTGAAATTAATTTAGTGGTTATAATTTGGGTTTAAGAGAATTGTGGCCATCGGGTGAGATAATTTTTGGCCGAGCGGCCATTTATGTCCTTTCCCCTTAATTAATCACGTTATTCATATGTCTTTTAGAATACCTGTGTTTAGGTGTATAGTTTTCATGTCATCTAGGGCTAGGGAAATACTTTTTTTGTTTTTGAGATGATTAATTCGTAGGGTTTACAATTATCAATGAGTACTTATATAAAGGAAAATTTTTACCATGGTAGAGGCTAAACCAACAAAAGTTGTGTGAGGCTCTATCCTTTATTTGACAAGTGAAATTTTGGATCCCACCAGTACTTTTGCTTACCCACACCTTTCTCTCTTTTTTATTCTAATCATTCACTCTATCATTTTGCCCACTATCCCCATACAACTTAGCACAAATTTAGTTTTATAATTTTCTCTTCTAACTTAAGCCATACAATTTCATAGTCCAACCAACAAATATCTAATTTTCAATAGTAAATTAATTGTTATTTTGTCTTACAGTTCTCACTCGCTCCTACAAAAAAAAAAGGAAGAATTTTTTCAAAGTTTTTAACAATATGTAAAACGTATACGTGCATGACGTTAACTTAAATCGTATTCTAAAAATAAATTTTATTAATTGCATTTCTAAAATGCAATTTAGAAATCGTATATCTAAAAATCACTTTGTAAAGCACCAACAAAAATCAATAAAATACTAAAAGTCTTTATGTCAGAATATTCTCTGTTTCAAAATAAGTGTCCACTTAGCCTTTTTTTTTTTGTTCAAAATAAGTGTTTACTTACATAATCAAGAATGAATTAACTTTATTTTCCAGTTTTGCCCCTATTTACTCAAGGCAATAAATAGGTAAGAGTCTTATTAATAAAGGGTAGTTTAGTCAAAATACCTATTTTTTCTAGGAATTAATATTTTCTTAAGGGTGTGAAAAAGGCTAATTGAACATTTATTTTGAATCGGAGGTATTACATTATTTTAATGCTAAGAATAAACCAACATAAATCGGCAAAATAAATGGATAAAGATAGAAATAGATCTTTTTTATTTCTGTTGATCTACTAAAATGTACGAATTTGACAATTGACCAATTATAGTACATAATTGTGTGAATTTTGTAAATGGCATACAACATATAAGGAATAGTTAATGCATTTCTGAAATATTGATTGACCATTTATTACATTATTTTGGAATAATCACTTTGTTAACTACATAAGTTATTCAATAATTGCTTTTAATAAATTATATTTTTCATATGGGAGCTTAGTGCTCCAGGCGCCTTTTTTTTATTTTAGAAATGTGATTTACAAATATATTTTATAAATCTGAGTGAAGTTAAATATCGTATTTCAACGTTTTATTACCTCAATTAACTTAAACAAATGTATAGTATATCGCATGCATTTTAATATACATTTTGCATATTTAGAATTCTGATAATAGTTGTGCATTAGTGAAGTCAAAAGTTTCATACTTTGCTGCAAAAAATAGAAACGAAATATTTTTACATTAACTAGTATTTTCCAGAGAGAGAGAGAAAAAACCTTTACATTCTATGAGAACGAGAGGGATGAGAGAGCAAAAAGATAATTGGAAAGAATAAAAGAGAGAGAGAGAAAGATGTGGGCAAGCAAAAGTATTGGTGGGACCCAAACATTCCACTTGTCAAGCAACGGGTGGAACCTCACGCAACTTTTGTTGGTTGAGCCTCTACCAGGCAAGAAAAGGAACCCAAGAAAGTAGTAAATTTTACTGCTATTAGTGGGTGCATGGAAAGAGGATAGAAACTATAATCTTGTATAGCTAGTAACTATTTTTATTATCGAGAGTTATGGTTGAATGGATATAACATCTTTTTATCTTGGTCAAATCCATCGACAAACACCTGTGGTTGCACACTTCTTTCACTTGAGCACCTAAAGTGGCCCTTGTTCCATTTAGACACTTCAAGTGGACCATTCCTATTCCACGTAGACACTTTTTGCACAGTTATCGGAGCAAAACCAACACCAGTCGTCTCCTACGTGGATTGAGTGGCCAATTAAATTGTGTCAACTCATTTAAATTGTGCCGACTCAATTAAATTGTGTCAACTCATTTTAATTGTAAATTCACTAATTTGTAAATTCGTGGAGTTTTGACCATTAAAAATTGGGGCTTTTGGGCTGGTTGGATGTACAATGAGGTGGCGCTCCCTTTAGTGTTGGTTTTGCTCCGATAACGGTGCAAAAAATGTCTAAGTAGAATAGGAATGACCCACCTGAAGTGTCTAAATGGAACAAGGGCCACTTTAAGTGCTCAAGTGAAAGAAGTGGACAACCACAGGTGTCTGTCGATGGGTTTGACCTTTTATCTTTAATTAGACATTTCAAGTTCGACTCCTTGGAATATATATAAATTTTTCTGATCGGGGGCTTTCCCTCCTCCAAGGGAGAAGTGGGTTTTTAGGCAGCTATTTAAAAAAAAAAATTATAGTCATTTTACAAGATATTTTCATTTTTACACATAAGAAATCCTAAAAAATAACACATAAGAGATCTGAAAAAGCGGATCTCATTTCCTCCAAATACCTTCTGGCAATGCTTGGGTGCGAGATGACTAGGGCTTTTAGATAATTGAGGTGGTTCTTTTTTGGTTTTTACACTTAGCATAGATCTTGACAATTGGCCCCCGCTATTATAATTGGTTGGTGGATGTTTAGCATTTCTAGTATTTCTACATGATCACTACTGATTATAACTTTATGCATCACTCAGGAATGTCGTGAGATAGATATAATTTGTTTACCCTTAATTCGAAGTCTAACTTCGAACCTTCAAATGGAAAAATTCATGATAAGATCGAAGCGCTTCTTCAATGAATGAATCCTACTCAGTGCAAATTTAAATATGATGGATTAGTACGTTTCGGATACCAAATGATTATACCAATTAAAATTTTGTTTTTTGTCACATCCCGAATCATGATCTGGGCGTAACACGACACTCGATGCCTGACTACACGTGACCGAGCCTGTTTGGCCAAGCTTATTTTTCCCCCAAAAGTACTTATTTTTTCAATAAGTGCTTATTTTAAAAATAGTGAGGTGTTTGGCCAAGCTTTTGAGAGAAAATAAATGTTTTTGGGGAGTAGTGGAAGCAGTTTTTCAGAAGCTAAAAAAAATAGTTTTTGCCCAAAAGCACTTTTTTGAAAAGTACTTTTGAGAAAAAATACACTTAGAAACACTTTTTAAAAGCTTAGCCAAACACTAATTGCTGCTCAAAAGTACTTTTTAAATTAATTGGCCAAACACAAACTGCTTTTAGCCAAAAGTACTTTTTAAAATAAGCTATTTTTATAAGCTTGGCCAAACAGGCTATCAACATGGGCATGAACTGATGGGGAATAAACGATGAACATACATAATTTAAGTAAAGCGTGAGACCATAAATCATAAGTTTGAAAATATCATAATATCTGTCACGCCCCAAACTATGACCTAGGCGTAACACGGCACTCGGTGCCTAACTGCATGTGACCGAGCAAACCCATAGGCTGGCTGAATCAACATGGGATATCAAAACATACAAGAATAAGGAAATAGGACTAACACGTATTGATCTACTAAAAAGTCTGACTGAATTATATTAAATGCGGAATTTACTGTTTAAGTCCGAAACATCTGAATAAATAGCCAACAAGGCTAATACATCAAAGCCTGCTAATATCTGACTGACTGAACTATGTCTATGAAGCCTCTAATTAGTACTGAAAGACAACTGTCTAAAACTGAAAAGACTGAAAGCAGGATAATGCCTCGGAGGAACTGGGGCTCACCAAGCAGCTGAAACGAGCAGTCCTAGCTAGCTGAATCATCAACCTGTATATTGTTGTTGAACATATGGAGCAAAGATAAGAATGCCCCCAGTTTTCTGAATTAAGAATCACCTGTATAACTGTAAATATAAACTGTGTACTAGGGCCCAAATAAATGTGCACAAAATTGTGGCCTCAGGCCCAAGCATTGCGTATGCATAAACTGTGGCCTCGAGCCCAAAAATACAAATACGGGTGTTCAACATTAAACAATTTACAAAACTGAGATTGGCTATAGCTGATAGCATGATAACTGTTTCTGATTATGGAAGTTAAGCCAATATCTGATTATACACTGCCTGAGACTTATGCGATATCAATACACAAGTCTATAATGATTACGTACCGAGTTCTTGATACTCAAAATGATCACCATTAATGAATTATGAAACTATAACCTAGAAGATAGCAGTTTTACAACTATTCAAAAAACTAGGGCTAAACTGTATTCTGAGTTAAATTACTGATAAGCATGTAGAATGAGGCTAGGGAGAATCATAAATGTTCCCTAACATAGATAGTTAGCCTCACATACCTTTAACGCTCCAAAACTTAAAGAAAAGGTCTGAACTTTTGAAGAAGATACCTAAAGCTTAGAACTTGAAACCCTGAGAAAAGTTTTGACCGATTTTCGTAGCTACTGTTCATAGCTCAAACTACACTACTTTGGACTTCCAAATCTGATCTCCACTGTTCACATTTAAGATCTATATATTGTAATCACTCAGTTAAAATTTGGGCTCGATCCAACAGTTAAATTAGCAGGAAACGCCAAAGGAAGCTGGCTGGTCGGAGGAAAATCTACAGTAGAATTACTAGGGTTTTGCGTTTGATGGAGTGCATCTAAATCAATCCTATTTCATGATTGAACCAACCATTAAATGTCTAAAACATAATAATAACTCCATATAATCTATTAATGATTAAGAGACTTACCTTTTTGAAGAAATCCCAAAGCTTCATTGCAAATTCGACCTTGAATGGATTTTTTCCAAACTCTAGCGATTCCAAATAATTATTCGGTGTTAATCTAGTGCTAACTTAATATAATTAACACAGGGATTTGAATAAGAACTCACCTTAGGTGTTTGGTAGCAGCTCGGGTCGAAAATCCTTACATAAAATGTTTTAGGGTTGTATTTCTAAGTTATCATAAAGGCTTGGGCTTTAAAACCTAACCTTACAAGAATCAAGATTTCTATTTAACACGTCCTCAGTAAATCGTCCACAACTTTTTGTACATAACTCCATTTGACATGGGCCTTATATAGATGGAAAGTATTTCAATGGGCTACAACTTTCGCGTTTTGAGTTTTCTCCAATTCTCAATGGATTTTCATGAAATCAAGCTGGAAGACAGATCTGCCGTAAACTTAGCCGATTCTATCGAATCTTAAGCACCTTACTATTATCCACCTTGCGACGATCATATCTCCTTGCTCCAATCTCCGATTGGCCTGATCCTTATATGCCTGGAAAGGTACTTCCACGTGCTACAATTTTCATTTAGGAACCATTTCAAAATTCTCGACTAATCAAGGGGTTATGGTTGCCCGAAGTAGGCCCTTCGGCCACTTTCGTAAAACGTTCAAACCTTCAAATTTCCATTGAAACTCTAACGATACAAGTCTAACCTTTGTTGTAAGATACGGGGTGTAACAATATCGTAACGCGGAATAGCCTGAATAAACATAATAATAATGAGCCAAAATGGCTAGACGACTCTGAATATCTAACATGGCATAACTGACTAGTCTATGAAACCTCTATCATGAATCTGATCTGTAAAACATACTTGTTGGGATAAGGCCCCCAACATACCTTAACTTGCTAAACATGACATTAACTAAATAACAATAACACCCTGAATAAGATAGGGCTCACCAACAAGCTGATACGAGCAAATCCTACTGAGCAGATGCGTCGTCCTGTAAGTTCGTTCCTGCATCGTGAAATGCAAGCCCCCGGGCAATTAAAAGGGGACGTCAGCACATTGAATGTACTGGTATGTAAAGCAACTGAATGAAATAAACATGGCACATGAAATAACAAGATGAGAGCTAAAACAAAAACTGAAACCTGATCATGTTATATATATATATATATATATATATATAACATGAGTAAAAACATTTTAAGCGGGGAGCGCATAAATATAACTGACAACATGAATCACTACGTAGGTACATGGAGTCTAGTACCTAACCCGACCAGCAGAGCTCTCATACCTTGCCAGGGGTATAAGATATAAACATGGCATGAAAGGATCCAATCAATAAGCATGAAGGAACCGTCCTAAGCATGGGCGGAGCGATCATTATCCTACGGTGTCTAGCATAGTTTCAGGCTATTAAAGCCTTCTCAGTAATCTATGCAACTCCTAAAAGCATGAACATAATATAGGTGGCATCTGAGCCCATGGTTTTTCGTAAAACGTGACTTGCATTATACATGGATGTAGTTACATAATATAATTGCATGAAAATGTGTAAACATGTAGAGTGTTTCATGAAAATAAACATAGTAATTAACAACTTGCATGTAAGAACCCATGGAATGCAAAGGATGGGTTTTTCATGGATTACAGGCAGATTCTCAATAACCAAAATGAAATATCAAGAACACAATAATGAACTACATATAGAAACATGGTACATCATGGTATATAGACTTAGGGTTATCACGAACATGTCTAAAACCCTAGTTTTGGTGAACTCTTGTATAATCATGGAGGAACGTGGTGTGGGGAAGAACAAAGATGTTCCCACACGTGGATAGAAGCCCTACATACTTTAATCGCACCAAAAACTCGAGAATAGTCTGAATCTTTGAAGAAGAATTCCCAAAATCTTGAGTCTTGAACCTTGAGGTGGGTTTTCTTGAAAACCCTAGGTTAAGAACCTTGAATTCATGCCTAATAATCATTAACATATGTTATAATACACTTGGGATGATTAGAACGGACTTACCTTAGTGTTCTTGGTGATGGAGGAGAAGAACTTGTCGTTCTAGGGTTTAGGAACTTGTAAAAATAAAAATTAGAACCGAAACCAGGTATTTATAGGTTATGGTGCGGATTGAGTTTTACAGACCAAATTACGGTCCGTAAAATCGGATCGTAATTAACAATGTCTATTTCCAGAATGTCCAGTAAAACACCTCCTTAATTACAATCACTGGTACGAGCCGTAATTCATTTTGCGGTCCATAATTCTGGTCATGTCAAATTTTTTCAGAATCCAAAGTGGATTTGATGCCTTTTTACGGATCGGGATAAGGTCCGTAATATGTTTTACGACCCATAACTTTGGGCGTAAAACTTGATCTCCTGAACTGCAGTAGAATTTCAACTCCAACATTCTCCATCTGATTTTCTAAGTTTAGGGTCATGGTCATAACTTAAATTAAAGGTACGAGGTGTTGCAGTTTTCTTTATTTTGCTGTTGAAAACATCTAAATCTAAGTACAGTTCTATTTGGGATTAAAACATAAAAGCATGAATTGTATGCCAAGAAGGAATCCAAATTCTTTTGATCATCACTACAACAAAAAAATAAAAAATAGGAGCGTTAGATTAACTTTCACCCCCCCCCCCCCCCCCCAACCCAAAAAAAAAAAAAGAAAAAAAAAAGGAGTAACGTTCAAGAACTGCAAAATGGTCCAGAGCTTGAGATTATTGAGATATTAATTATTGCAAATTGGTGAAGAGTTGTCTTAAGTGGAACTCATCATACTTTGGCAAGTGCATCATTGGTGTGTCCACATCAATAACCCTCCGTCTTTAATCATATGCACAATTTTTACATCACTAAATTAAAATGATATAAAACTATCTATATAATGAACTTAATTTGATGATATATAAATGAAATAAAACCTACTCGAATAAGCTAGATTAAAAAGAGATCGATGTGTCAAATCAAATAAAAGAGAATGGTTGGTGACTAGGGAGCAAGATCAACAACCATTTAAGATTTCAAAAGACTCTAGAAGATTATTAAAAGTAGTATTTGAGCCCGTTTGGATTGGCTTATAAGTTGCTGAAAACAGCTTATCAGTTGTTTTCAGCTTATAAGTCATTTTATGCTCAAAATAAGCCAAAAAAAATAATTAGATCCGTTTGGCTTAACTTATCTAAAGCAACTTTTGAAAAGCTTTTTTTACCCCATCCAAATAGGCTCATTAAATTATACACATTAATCATATAAAAAGTTTTTATATTATTAGTATAGTATAATATAATATAGTAGGTCAGTTGTTATTTTCATTAAATTATCAATTAATACTTATTAAAAAGTTTGCATGTAATTATCTTATAGTTAGTAACCTGATTGTTTAAATATTTTCAAAATTATCACTGTTTAAAACATAAACTCTTAAAGGCATAGAAATCAATCCATGAAAATGACCTTTGTTTCTAGAAAAAGCTTTTTGTAAAACCATATTTGGTAACTTCGCTAGAATACCTTTTTTTGGTAAATACTCATTGGATACATGTGCAAAAAGACTATGTATATGATTACAATCTCTCGTGTCGGCATACGTGTTACTCCTAATTATTATAAGGGTAAAGGGTCAAATATACCCTTCTACTTTGTTTTATTAGTTAAATATCGTTAGTAAAAGTTAATAAAAATATCCCTGACATCTTCAAACTTTACACTTATGCCCCTATTTGGATGGAAATCCTAAATCCTCTCAAATTACCCACTTTTTTTTGACCCGCTCCGCCCGACCCGCCTATCATCATCATCATCATCATCAAGCTCTAGCTTCATCTTTTTAGATGGAGAAAAAAAAAAAAAAAAAAACAAGAACACATCCAAATGATAAAATCCCAAAACTCACCTCAAATTTCATCTTTAAATTCAACTCCAAATCTTGGTGCAGCTAATATTGTGAGAAAAGTGAACTTCACGGAAGCAGAAATATATAGCAAATTTAAGATCAAATAATTCAGTTGGCAAGAACTTGATAGGAGCCAATGCCCAACAAGTTTTCACAGTCAGAAGCAATCTTCTAGATAATCAAATTTCTGACTCATCCAACTAGACATTTGAAATGGCTAGCCCAGCAGCAAAGTGTATGCCCCCATAATTAGTCACATATTAACATTTTCTCACAATATGTTACTCACTTGGCATACATCCACAATTATGGAATCATTTCGCGCAACGTTTTCCCACGTATTAACATTTTCTCACAGTATTGGCTGCATCAAGATTTGTAATTAGATTTAAAGATGAAATTTGAGATGAGTTTTGAAATTTTATCATTTGGGTGTGTTCTTGCTTTTTTTTTTCATGGAAGAAGATGAAGCTAGAGTTTGATGATGATGATAGGCGGGGCGGGTAAAAAAAAAAAGTGGGTAATTTTTTTGAAATTGGGTAATTTGAGAGAATTTGAGAATTTTCATCCAAATAGGGGCATAAGTGTGAAGTTTGAAGACGCCGGGGGTATTTTTATTAACTTTCACTAACGAATGATATATTTAACTAATAAAACAAAGTAGAGGGGTATATTTGACCATTTTCCCTTATTAAAAAGAGTTTCAAGGTTTGGTACTAGAATGTAAGTCATTCCCAATTTTTTGACAGGATGTTCTCCAAACCTAGAACTGAAAAGAAACAAAAAGAAAAAAAGAAAAAAAAGAAAAAAAAAGTACTCGCACTCAATATTTATAACATAAGTATATCTTGCATATAATTTTGTCTATTAGCTATACTTAAATGGTTTATGTTATAACTCTTAAGGTTAAATGATCAAATTTAATATATAGGCTTAATGCATATGCAGCCCCCTAAACTTGTCCCTTTTTTCTATTTTGGCACATCAACTAAGTGTTGTTCTTATTAAACACCCGAATTCGACCTTAAGTGTGTCTATCAAACCCTTTAAATCTAATTTTTATTAGAAGCAAAAAATAAATTATGATAATGAAGGTAAAGTAATGTTTTAGACATGTGGTAAGCTATTCTTTAGGTCAAGGATGTGTCGATTTCTGCTGGTTCTGCTTTTTCACTGTCAGCTTAATTAAGAGCTTACTCTTTTTGCCCTCTCAATTGCTGCTAATATTAGCTAAAAAAAATGGCATAATTAAATTAGAATATATATTAGCATGTTACTACATTGAAGATAGAATACCATGTAAGTCAAATTGTATTTGATAGACACACTTGATGACGAGTTCAGGGGTTCAATAAGAACAATACTTAGTTGATGTGCCAAAATGAAAAATAGGGACAAGTTCAAGGAGCTGGATATGCATTAAGCCTATAATATATATATATATATATATATATATATATATATATATATATATATATATATATATATATATATATATATATATATATATATATATATATATATATATATATATCTTGTACGAATAAGTATTTTTCTGAGCAATTTCATACTTTCTTGATAATTTTGGGAAAAAGAAATTAGTTATAGAGTAAGATGCATTTTGGTGGATGATATATTACAAGTGTTCATTCTTGAAGTTTTGTTGGAAGCAATATATTAAGATGTCCACAAATGGAATCCTATCATAAGTGCCAAATAAAAAAGTTTGTATCATATATGTATGATTATCTTTGCTGCTAGATTTGTTGTAATCTGCATGAGATTTAGCTTTTTCACTAAATTAAAGCATAGTAGCTAGAGAGCACCTACCATTGGACTTGTCTGGATATATGATAAAAACTTTTAAACCACTATGAAAAGGTTCAAGCCAACTTTGGACTTATCTGCATTTAGGTTGAAGACTTTAAAACTTCTTTGAATGGGAAAAGGGAGAAATATAAAGACATGGGAAAATTTGCAACCTTTGAAGTTTGCTTATGGAAAGGGGAAAAGGGTCGAAAACACCTCTCCACTATTTGATGAATGTTAATTTTATTTTTCCTTATACTTTCAATGCATTCATAATCCTATTGTTAGCAAATCATTTTGCACATTACTTAAAAATGTGATTTTTCTATTGAATGTTTCTGTCGAAATTGTATCAGATATATGAGATTTTTCCCGAAAAGTTCATTAGAAACATTTCTCACAAGCCAAATTTTGATAGATTCAATTGAGTTCACATTTTTAAGTAATGGTATTACTTTAAGTCTAATGAAACTCTAGCGTTAAGTATAACACATACTAGTAACTTTGAAACCATAATCGATAGTAGACATTAGACTGAATGAGAAATTGTTTGTCAAATATCCGAATGCAACTAATAGTTAAAGATCCTTTGGTATGCAATATTACAACAATAACATTACGCATCAAATTCTTGATATGTAATAAGTGCGTTAACAGACATCAATTTATGATAATATATAATAGTATTAACTATTAAGTACTGACATAACAAATCAATTAACGCAAGCTGGTAACAGTGGATTAAGATTCATAAAGTAGTTAAGAATTTTTATTTAGTATTACTTAGAGTTACCTCAGCAGACATAATCATTTGGGAACTACATGTCCTTGATGTTAATTTTGGGATCAGAAAATCAAGATTGACACCGATACGCTCTAGGATTTAATTCCACTAGACTTTATATATTTGTCCGTACTCAGTTGCTTCAATGCTTTTTTAGGTCATACCGGTGATTCAGAATTATTTAAGCTCATCTTTAATGGCTTCTACATCTTCAAAGAACTTGTCAAGATTGACATGACCACCTATTTGTTTCATTTGTATACCAGGGGATTCTTGATTTGGTGATTGACTTCATTTCTGAAACGAGATGAAAATAGATCATTCATGTTGAACTAGATAAATTCTTAGGAAAGATAGAAGAAAAAGCCTCAAGTTTTGGTTAAAATTTTGATTGATCTAGCTAGTTATGAAGGAATAAATGAATTGGGTTTTTCTTGGAAAAGGGGTGGGGGTGGGGGGTAGGTTGGAATTAACTAGTTTTGGAATGGCAGGCTGGAGAGAAGACTTGTCAAACGGGTCGTCTGCTTCAACAACTATGGTGATAAGTTGGAGGATAAATAAGAGCTTAAAAAGTCAATTCATATTAATGTATTAGTCGTCAATATAAATATAAAGAGACCAACAAACATTGTGATAGAATGGTAAGTACTTCTCCATTCTTAATTAGATATTAGGATTCGAGCTCTGGATATGCAATCTTTCTTCGTTTCCAGTGCATTGGAACTTCCCGACATGAATCAGAATTAGTTGGGCCCCAAAAAAGACCGGACATCGTGAGAAACTGAAAAAGTAAATATATAGAGACCAAAGAATGTAGTAGGGTGATGAATATTCCTCAGAGGTGAGAATCGAGTAGTCTTTAAAAGGAGCATTTTACCTCTTATAGTGAATTTCTTGATGCAAATTCAAATTAATTGAACTAGAATCAAGTCTATATCGGACATTGAGTAAAATGAAAAAATAAATATACTCCTATATAGAGAGGGGGAAGGGTGGGTACGTGTTGAATCAAGACCGTGGCCTGTGGGGTAGGAAGTAAGGAAACGGCCAAAAGTGTGGTTAAGATTGATTGGGTCTAAACAGGGGCGGGGTTTATATGTCAAAGAATTTTGATTATAGACTATAGAGAGAATGTTCTGATCTGAGAGGCTATTTGGATCACATATTAACTATTGAGGGATTATAATGCAAAAGTTGTTTATGCAACGGATAAATATGAAAACTAACATATATTAATAATAAAAATATTATTATAAATAGTAGTCATAATTAGTAGTATGGAGAGCTTATTATGCATTGTTAGAGCTGTCAATGTGGGCTAAGGCCCATGGGCTGACCCAACTCAGCCTGTGATTTGATAGGGTTTTGGAGCTCATTTAAGAACGAGGCTTTTTAGTCTGGCCCGAGTAAGCGCACTTGCCTGTGGGCTTGAGCACGTGTGGGTTGGGCCGGCCCGTGGATCAAATAAAAAGATTTAATTAAAAAATAGAAAGAAAGTGAAGATGTTAAGATAACCTTGTCACAAGCAGGTTCTGATGTGCTTGATGAAGATGATGTGTTGGTGTTGGATATGTCATGTGTCATGAAAGTTTTAAAGAAGTTTAATTTTTACTTGAAATTGATGGAATATTGTCATTTTCTTTCACATTTTATTGAGATCTATTTGAACAAAACTCAGCTAATTCCTGGATTATTTAGCTAGTTGTATTGCTACTCATTGACTGTTTCGTTTGCTATTAATATCTCTATTTGGTTTGAGTGATATCAGTTATTAATATGTTAAGTTTTAATAATGTCAAAGGTTATTCAGTTTCACAGAAGGTTGGGTCGTACAAGATCGTTTTCTCTGTTGTACCCAAAATATTTGTATAGAATGGCAGGGATTTCATACTGAAGTCATACAATCAAATCTTTACTTGAAGCCAAACTTAATAAGCATTATTAGGGTCATTTTATTTGTGGATTTGAGACTTGATTAGCAAGTAGTAACACCATGTAATATTGTCTTGCAAATATTTATGTTAGCATTTTTAAGTTAGAATTTAAATTAAAAGATTATGAAAAATATTTTTTTTAAGGTCGGTTGGCCCGGCCAGGCCCGCAGCCCACGTAGTGATGGGTTGAGATTGCTATTTAAAGGCCCCTCAAAATTGTGGGCCAGCCCGACCCATCAAATTTCAAAGCCCGCGTGGTTAGCCCGGATTGGCTGGGCCAGCCCATTTTGACGGCTCTAATTGATATAATGATAGGAGTATCAACATTAAATTTGAAGCAACTATACAAACCTACACTTAGCAAATCGCATCCTCACACATTAATATTTTGTTTGTGAGCCCTTTACCGTTCTAGATTAGATAGACTTTCAATGGCTGGAAAGACAGTAATAAAGATGAAGCGTGTGTTACATCTCATAGTGCTATTTAGTTAGCATTTGTAGAACAAAATAAGTAAGGATTAGTTGTAAATAAATAGACGGGGGAGAGGGAGGTTGGTTGTAATTGAGACGCGTTTTTGTAACAATTCTCCCTTGAGATTTAGGCAACAGTGTTCAGGATTACATTAGCATGATTGGGTTTTGTTCAAAATTCAGACATATCTGGCAAGGACACACAGACACACACAAATGAGGGGAGGGAATTGGCTGATGAACAAATAAAAGAAACAAAAAAGGCAATGAAGAACCTATAAGAAGGTAACCCTGAATGAGTTATTGGCTAGTCGATAAAAAGATTCACAAGATTTGACAAGAATGTTTCTGAAAGTGCAATATGGGGAAGGTAACAACAACGAAATGATATAGAAGTAATGAATCACATGGCATATATTTTACAAACTTATGTCCAAAATATTATATCATAAATACTTCACTTCCATCTAAGTACAAGTCCAGTCTCAAACACACCAAATACCAAATCATACTACAAGTCTAAATTTTTACAAACCAACACATACACATCATCACAAACCTGATAATTTGGACCTTCATGAACTTATTTAACTTTAGGACATACATCTTACTATTGCTATAATTAAAGTGCACTAAGGATTTAGCCCCTCGGAACATCCACGTAGCTTGTGAGCAATGGAATGATAGAGGCAACATCTTAATGCGGATAAGCCAAGGATGAACTGCCTGTCGATAGCCAAGGATGATCTGCCTATTCTATCAACCAAATCGCGGTCAAAGACCTCCATTTGGTTGTAGTAAGGACGAGAAGTTATCAAATTTTGAGGTTGCAGCAGCTGTCTGCTACTGCAGAACCCCACTTACTGGCCATGAGAATATCATGGCCAGTATTCATCATATCAAGAAATGTCTCAACAGAGGGCCTAGGATTCTGAATTGGAAAAGTATCAAAATTTCCCCTGGAGTACAAGCTAGTGACCTCTGATGAATTACATGACATTCTGCTAGTTGTTTCCTTTGGCGAGTTAAAATTGCCTATATGATCCGAGTCAGACTGTAGAACTTCAGAATTTTGTGATCTAGTGGGTTGAGATTTCCTGTTACTAGTCTTGGTTGTACCATTCGTATCATCATTGGTACTTCCGTTCGTCTTCCTCGTGTTCAAGAAGCGGCCACCACCTCCCCTAGGTCGACGCATGGCATGGAGATGGCGTGAGAGGTGCAAGAACGGCTGTAACCATTAAACCATCGGAAAAATTAAGCAACCAAAGTGAGAAACAAAAAAGGAAATCTGGGTATGAGAAAAAAAGCTAGCTAGCCGGAAGTAATCTCTTCGTGAAACACATTTTAGTTATATGCTTTTATGCCTCGTCTAGTAACTACTAGTATCTAAACTTAGCATCATATCAAATCTAGAGAAAGAGAATGCTAATACTTATTCTCTTATCGGGATAGAGCACATTACTAACATGAAAACGCCATGAGTCAATGTCATTCATAACTATTTAGTCGAAACAAGAATTTTACCTTGCGTGGTTTAAGCAGTTTATTCTCCATTTCCTTTGCACGAAACTTTCGACGCCTAAGTATACCATGATACTGCTTGGCATTGACAAATATTGGACCTTCATCAGACGTCAAATTCAATGGTAGCATAATCCGGCCCTTCAAAATTTTGAGAATATATAGAAAGTCTGTTATGAGTATTTTATTTTCTGTATCGTTTAGTTAAAAAGAATCTTAGACAATACTGCTAATGGATAAGAGAGGTCAGAATATAGGAAACTTCCACAGAAAAGAGATGACTAAAAAATAACTACATGTAGTCCTTCATAATAATTGAAATTAATAACCTAAATAATAAAGTAGGTTACGTACTGCAACAAGTTAAAACGCAGTAATAGTGTAAAATGTTTTTTTCCTCTAACAATATAATGTATATAAGTTAAATCCAAAATAATTTACCAGGGGCTGAGCAAATCCTAGCTCAAAGTGTCCTTGATAGTCCATATTATATGGTTGCACAGAAACAGCATTTGAAAGCTTTTCTGAAGATTTGGAATCACATGATTGATAGTCTGCATAAGTAGTGTAAATAAGAGTTTAGTGAAAATGCCATATAAAAGCATCACTCCAATTGGTTAGTTAAATCAATATAGAAGGTATCCTTTTAGGAAATCAAAACAAGGAAAGTTGAAACTTGTACCCTGGGCCTGTTCTTGGTTAGAGCAGCCAAAGCCCTTGCTTTAGGCCCCACTTTTTTTGGGACCCCTTTTTGAAAGTTTATGAACTACTTTTTTTTTTTTTTTAAAAATAGTCTTTAAAGTTAAAAAATATGATTTTTAATAAAAAGAAAAGAAATTTTTAAAATTAATTTAAACAATTTAAAGCATATGAAAAAAAAAATCAATTTTTTACTTAGTGGTAACAATTTGAGATCACTAGGTGATGAGAAATTTATTTGGACAATTCTAATTAAAAGAAGATCGCCTTAGCCTGAAAAGAACTTTAAAACATAATAGCCATTCAGATATTAATGAATTAGACTAATTTTTGGAAGTAAAAGTGTTAAGAAATATAGTAAAAATAGAAGATAATATTTCAATTGATACACTCAATGAGATAAAAAGACTTGATATTTTTTTCAAATGTTGATATTGCTTATAGAAAAATGTTATCAATTCATGTAACAGTAATATGTGTCGAAAGAAGTTTTCAAGTTATTTCAATAAAGAATTATTAGAAAAAATTGATTATCAAAAGATCATTAGTTACTTTGGATTCCAAAAAGTGAAAAAAAAAAAATAACAACAACCAAAAAAAAAAATTTTAAAAAATTATATTAAAGTCCTCCTATCTAGGTTTGACTTTAGGCTAGTAACTTTGTTGAGCCGCCCCTGCTTGTAAGATAGTTGACCTTAGGAAAAATGAGAGAGTAAGAAGACTCTGGTTCACATTCTATAGCTCAATAGAAATTAAATGAAAAAGAAGCAGCAGCAATATTGCATATTCTCCAGCTTTGATGTAAAATTGCTTATGAGTTATGATCTTCAACAGTTGTCTAGGAGAAGTTTGAGTTCGAATTTATCGTTAGTGAGAATGACACAATCTGAGCCTTAAGTAGCTCAATGAAATTTCAACCATTCCCTTTAATCTCTTCTCGATCTTCCTTTGGTGTTGGATAAGACAGTCTAAAAAATACTCTTAAGATGGTATATTATTATTTATTTTGGGCCAAACCCGTACGACTTTTCTCAAAAAGTCTCATACCATTAAAAACAGGGACAATTGCTTATATATACATCTTAAGGAGAAATATTTACAAAGCGTGACGATAGTTTTATATTTTACAAAACATAACATTACAAACCCTATACAAAACATGCTTTTAAAAAAAAAAAAGTTTTTTTTTAATTTTTTTTTTTATTTATTTATTTTTTTTTGCTCAAAAATTATGTATGAAATATGTATATCTCGCTCAAGACTTAAAAAGTTTGCTCAAAATTTAATGTATGAAAACGGTATGAAGTGTATATCTCGTTCAAGGCTTAAAA
Organism: Lycium barbarum; assembly: GCF_019175385.1. Classification (NCBI taxonomy): domain Eukaryota; kingdom Viridiplantae; phylum Streptophyta; class Magnoliopsida; order Solanales; family Solanaceae; genus Lycium; species Lycium barbarum. Next base: position 126,883,134 of record NC_083344.1, read on the forward strand.
AATTCGCTCGAAATTGTGTGTATGAAATTTGTATCTCGCTCAAATCTTAAAATTTCGCTCACATTTTCATGTATAAAGTTCATGTTAGATTTCTGTAAAATTAATACAACTACAACAACATTGTATACAACTTTGATACAACATTCAAGACTTAAAATAGTCGGTTAAATTTTGGTGTATGAAATGTGTATATCTTGCTCAAGGCTTAAAAAGTTCGCTCAAAATTTATGTATGAAGAAGGTATGAAATGTGTATATCTCGATCAAGGCCTAAACATTACGCTCAAAATTTTATGTATGAGAATGGTATGAAATGTGTATATCTCGCTCAAGACTTAGAATTTCATTCAAATTTTTCGTACATAAAGTTCATATTAGGTTTCTGGAAAATTAATACAACTGCAACAATATTGTAACAACTTTCATACAATATTCAAGGCTTAAAGTTTTCGCTCACAATTTTGTGTATGAAAATTATATTAAAAATTTCGCTCACGCATACACATTTCATACATTTTTCATACAGCTTTCATACACAAAAATTTGAGGTAATTTTTTAAGCCTTTGAGCAACATAAAAAAAATAAAATATATATATATATATAAATTATTTTAAAAAAATATATTTTTTGGGAAAAAAAAATAAAAAAACGAAAAATATATGAAAATCCATCATGTTTCGTCATATATCGTTATGTTTTGTAAATAAAGAAAATTATCTATATATTTCGTAATAAAGAGTCTTAAGTAGGCACCGTATGTAATTTTCGCTTAAAAATATCGTTACACCTTAAAGGTGTTGACAATAGGATCTGCACTTTCATATCATATGTACTCTTTATTCATTCAAGCCCGTAAACTTAAAGAAAGGACAACAAGATCGCAACTTTCATATCATATGCCCTTGTTCTTCAGAGTAGAGCTCTTACATTGCAATACTAAACTTGTTAGAATATAACTATGCACGTCTTTACCATACGAAATCAAAATAGTGCAAAAAGATTTCAAGTTCTACGCACTACCAGTGTAAAACAAAAGCATAATCATGTCACTTTAAACATAATTACATGTAAATTATAAGATGAACATTAATTGATAATTTTAAACTTTTGTAATATAATAATTACCAGAGGAAATATTGAATTCAGTAGTGTCCCACCAAGGTGCAGTAGTGGACAATGAAGTTGCATAGGGATTTTGGACAACTCCTCTCCCTTTGGTAAATATCATGGTCATATATAGATATGCACTTTAAACCAATTAATAACACCTTTCTTTGATATCCTCAAACAAATTCCTGCAATTCAATAACAAATAGTAATTCATAAGTTCCCACTAAATTGGGCATCAAATAAGGTAACATTTTTTCACACTTAACTTCACCAACCATTATACACACAGAGAAAATATTGTAATTAAACCCACTCTTCTATGTTGGTTGGTGGAGCCATGCACATAGAATGAAGAATAGTCAGTTGAATACCCCCTTACCAGAAAATTGTACTATGTGTATATGTCAAAAATTATTGGTAGATATATATTAAATCTTGAATATCTCTAACTAAATTTCTGTCTTCGCCACTATTAATTAAGTTTTCGCCCACACTTTTAAATCTTAGTGTTCAACAAATTAAAGAAACTACAGAATGAATTCTTAGAGAAAAGAACAAAAGAAATACTAGTTAAGATATATAGTCCAAAATAACAAGATAATTATTGTAAGAAAAAGAAATTAGAAAAAAGAACATATTGAGAAATTAAAATAAAATTATGAGTCGCCACATAAAAATTCTAAGAGCATGAACATAACTAAGACCATTAATCAGATATGGATCGGACAAAGTTAGCAGATATAAAAGATATATACTTGAAAACAAACAAGAGCTTCACTGCACATCATGAACCAGAAGTTGCAGAAAACTAGAAAAAAGAGAGGAATAAATCAGCTATATATAGATTTAACTACATAGTAGTATTTTTTGGCAAAAAAAAGAAGAAAAAAATGAGAAACTAGCAAGAAGAAGAGAAGAGTGAGATACACATACACAGTAGTAATTGTATGAGAATTAAGAGGAACCTTACTTGCTAGGAAACAGAAAGAGAGAGAGAGAGATGGGCAAATAGATAGAAGTGTCCTATGAAATATAGCCTAAAGGCTTCATAAGAAAACTTAGTTATTCTTAAACCCCACATGGTTCTTTTCCTAATTAATCTTTGTCCTTTTGGTCGCCCGTTAGTGTCATTAATTAATCACGTTATTCACACGTCTTTTAGAATATCTATGTGTTTAGGTGTATAGTTTTCAAGTTATCTAGGGCAATACTTTTTTGTTTTTGAGATGATTAAGTTCGTAGAGTTTAGAATTATCTGTTAATTAGTACTTATATAAACCCCATTTGCAGTTGTAAGAATGGAGTTTGCACTCCCTCCGGACCATCTTGTCTTTGCCCTTTAAAAAAATATAACTAATTCAAAAAGACAATTTGATTAAGTTAATCTCATTTATTTTTTGAGTTTTAATTTAATGCTACTTTTTCTTTCATCATATTAATCTCTATCCGCATTAATTAGATTTATATTCACGTTATGTTAAGCTCTTACATTGCAATACTATTTTCTAAAACAATGTTACTAATTACACATTAGCAAGGAATTTTTTTACGAAATAGTATTGGATGACGCAATAAGAGAATCTCCGTCACTAATGCATGTATTAGCTGTCAATATGGGCTTGGCCCGCGAGGCCGGCCCAACCCAACCCTTCATTTAAGTAGGGTTGGGCTAGGATTTCTTTGGCCCATATAGAAGTGAGGCTCAAAAGTCCAGCCTCTCTTGGCCCACCGGCCTCAAGGGTTGGGCTGAGGCCAGCCTTTGAGGCCAGAAAAGAATAATAAATTAATTAATTTAAAAAATATATATAAGTAAATTAAACAAAAAGATAAAAGTAATGATTAAAAAAGAATGTACTTACTACTAAGTAGTAAATTAGAAAATAAAGTAATACTTTTTAGTCTTAGAATTTATATTATGTTTAATTTCTTTTGAACGTGATCTGAATTAGTGATCAAAAATAATAATTTATATTTGTTCTCTTAATTGTTTTTCTTCTATGATATGATTTTGCTTAAGAATGGTGTGGTAGAAGATTCTATTTCATATTGCATAAGTTTCATGTTCAAATTGTACCAAAAATCACTTAGAAAATGTTATTTCGGAAGACGAAAAAACTTAAAGGGCTGGCCCGTCCTAACCCGCGGCCCGCTTAGGGCTGGGTTGGGCTGCCATTTTATAGGTCCTTCAATTAAAAGGGTCAACCCGTTCTAACCCATTTAATTCTTTAGCCCTTTAAAGCTGGGTTGGGTTGGGCTGAGCCAACCCATATTGACACCTCTGTCATATGCTTTTAGTATTCGTACCTTTCTGAATTATGATGAACATGTTTGATATTCTTAATTTTTTTAAAAAAAAAAGTTAAGGGCAAGAAAAGGAACCCAAGAAAGTGGTAAATTTTACTGCTATTAGTGGGTGCATGGAAAGAGGATAGCATCTATAATCTTGTATAGCTAGTAACTATTTGCATTTTTATCGAGAGTTATGGTTGAATGAATATAAGATCTTTTTATCTTTAACTAGACATTTCAAGCTCGACTCCTAAATATATATATATAATTAATTTTCTGATTGGGAGCTTTCCCTCCCCAAGGGAGAAGTGGGTTTTAGGCAGCTAAATTTAAAAAAAAAAAAAAAAAAAATTATGATCCTTTTACAAGAGATTTTTATTTTTACACATAAAAAATCCTAAAAAAAACACATAAAAAATCTGAAAAACCCGATCTTATTTCCTCCTAATACCTTCTGGCAATAAAATGCATTGCAACTGTTTATAAAGTGCCAATGGAATGCTTGGGTGGGGGGTGACTAGGGCTTTTACATAATTGAGGTGGTTCTTTTTCTGTTTTTACACTTGGCAAGATATTTACAATTGGCCCCCACTATTATAATTGGTTGGTGGATGTTTAGCATTTCTAGCATTTCTACATGATCATTAGTGATTATAACTTTTATGCATCACTCATGAATGTCCTGAGATAGATATAATCTTTTTGCCCTTAATTCGAAGTCTTACTTCGAACCTTGAAATGGAAAAATTCACGATAAGATCGAAGCGCTTCTTCAATGAATGAATCCTACTCAATGCAAATTTAAATAATATGGATTAATACGTTTCGGATATCAATTAAAATTATGCTGTTTTCTTTATTTTGTTGTTGAAAACATCTAAATCTAAGTACAGTTCTATTTGGGGTTAAAACTTAAAAGCATGAATTGTATGCCAAGAAGGAATCCAAATTCTTTTGATCATTACTTCAGCAACAACAAAAAAAATAGGAACGTTAGATTAACTTTCACCCCAGAAACAAGGAGTAACCTTCAAGAACTGCAAAATGGTCCAGAGCTTGAGATATATAATTGTTGCTCCCAAACGCACATGCAAGTATACGTGGTCGTACAAGTAATATAGACTGTTAAGTCCAGATATCGATCCCACAGAGACTTAGATTCTACTGTTGAACTAATTCAAATTCGAATAAAACTATTCAAGAAAGTGAAAATCAAGATTGTTTGTTGTACTAAACTAAAACTGAAAAGTAAACAATTTCTAATGGGTGTTTTTGTGACTGGGAATATGTGGACAAGGACTGTAAGAATTTTCAGATGAGAGAAAGATCTAGGGTTATGGCTTTCGACAATCCAGTTGATCTTCAGGCAATTCCACCTATTTTATTTCCGGGGTTACTAGTTGACGGGTTAATTATGTTTTATGATATTCTCTCGAACTACTCACAAGCCTGTAGATGTTACTTTAATGCCTATATCTCTATGGTCATTAGATGTAACAAGAACGCCTTTATTTCTCCGTATTCAACTAATAGGGCTAAAGGGTATATCTCTATCCTCAGTAACGAAACGATTAAATCGAACAAACTCTATTTATTCTTATTACGTACGTGAATTCCCTTTCTCAAGTTCAATTCACGCACCACAGATAGTGTCTAACTATTGGCCAGATAATCAAACAATTAAAACCAAGAATAAATAAGCAACCCACAATATGGAAAATCAATAGATAATAACTGTCATCAAATCAACTTTCAAGTCTTTCGCCGCAACCCTAGAATTAGGAGATTTATCTACTCATGGTTCGATCATAGACAAAAGAAGCCATGAATACTAGGGTTGAAAAAAAAGATGAAAAATAAAATAACCTAGAGAGATAAAAAGGAGAACGGTGGCTTACAAATCCTTGAATAATCCCAGAATACCGTTCTCAGCTATAAAAACGTGTATATATAGGCTAGGGTAAAAAAAATAATAAATAAGGAGTCCAAATCCTAGTCTAATCGGGAAAACATCCGCAGAGTCCCGCTTTCCTTCCGCATCGCGGAAGGATCGCGCGATGTTCTGCAGCTTCTCGCCTTTAGCCCGCGATGCGGATCGATCGCGGAATCTGATGACTGAGTTTGGTTGTTCCGCTTTCTTCACGGGATGCGGATCGATAGCCTGAAGTTTTGAAGCTTCTCGCGATCCTTCCGCGATGCGGAAGGAAAGCGAGGTCCCTTCAGTTGATTAGCTCTCCTTTTAGTTCGTCCTTTGCGGTCTTCGACTCGTCACCTCAGCCAATCGACATATGCTACGAATTCCAATCATTTCCAGCACAGTTTCCATCGTTTGTCGTCATCGTACCTATACACATGAAATATAACGACATAAGTTCAAATACGACGGTTACGTCATGAATCAAGCGATAAAAGTCATAAGAAGAAGTTGTAATACGACACAAAACATGATATTTGCGCCAAATATCACCACCCCCCACTTAGACTTTGCTCGCCCTCGGGCAAACACAAACCAACATCAGACTACACTTCTAGCTCACTCATTCAAACAGGTCTGCAACAGAATTCGGCTAGAATGGCTAACTCTTGAAGAGAGATTTTCAAAACAAAACAGCGACCCAGATTGCGAAAGTCATGCCAAAGGTTTAAAAACAAAACTCATTTTCAGCACCAAGTACTTCTTTTCAACGAAAACATTTCGAATTTCAAAACAGTTGACTCAACAACACCACATTAACGCATATAGGTAACCTTATGATCGAGAAATCAACACTTCACCATTCTATTGCTAATTATGAGCCCTCACCTCAACAAAGTGGTCCATATCTCATCAAGAAATACATGTTTAAATCAATGGACCTGAAATCAATAAATGCACTCATTCTCGCAAAGAACATCACATGTAATGTACGACATATGCTTGCCCGTAGTGTAACCACTCTACTAATACAAGTAAGACGATCCTAGAATCAACTAGGACTTCGAGGGTTGTAATGTAGGCTACGGGACGGGTAGGGATTATTTGGATAATAGTGACTAACCTCCCTAAGCACTTTAATACATTATACATTCGTCATTCTTGCACGCTTTCTTTATTAGTCCTTATTCAATCATCAACCAACCTTTAAATTTCTCCCAATCCACCCCATTTTCTTTGTTTAAGCACCATTCTTTTTTTCTTTTCTTTTAAAATCACCCAAGTTAGAAGGGAAACCTTTTTTTTTCGCTACTTTTTTTTTTCAGATTTCTTTGTTTTCTCTTTCTGTTTTTTTTTTTTCCGATCCATTCCCAACTAACACGTGAATTAGTTCTGTTCACTCGGTGCTCCCATTGTCTTCCTAGATTACAGTTAACAACCATTTCGCCTCCCAACTCCCATTATGCATGTAAATTGATTAAAGTGCTTTTAGGAGTGTTTTGGATCAAACATTAAGTGCTGTAAAACGAAGGGGTAAGGCTAATTAACTGCTATCAAAGAAAAAGCTAACGGCTCAACGGGGTTAACTAGGGTGTTATTTGCACGCTGGTAGGATAACTTTTGAGGATTTTTAGTGACTGGTCAAAGAAACGCCTCTATCACTTTCTAGGCTCACCCAACTTCATTTCGCTTTGTGCACACACAGGGCAAGTTCTAGATGTCAATACCAAACATAGATTAAAAAACGAAACCTTACTCACACATGGCACATAATCAACGCAAGAAGGCTCCGGTTGTCCCTCGAACAATCAAACAAAATGGAAATCAACAATGCCAAGTGGGTCATACGAGTCAACACAAAAACCATTTTCAAGCGTTTCCAAGAAAAGTAATACAATTTCACGGCATGCTTTCATAAAACATTTCAAGGTCGTTCATATGCCAAAACTTTACCTATCCCGTGCACTTAGCATTTGAATGTACCTAGCCTACGGACTGATTTTCCCTCAAGCAGGTTGTCATCCACCCGTCATCAGGAACAGCCCTTCCTATGACTAAAAAAAAATCTACCTACGCCCGGTTCAAAGGCCCCCCCTCGGGAAAGAACCGAGGCCATAAGAAAACCAAAGGGGGTGGATGATGAATGCCTACTAATGAGGGGCTTAAGAAGTTAACAAAGAAAAAATAAAGAAAATAAAATCTTTTTTTGAAATTTTTCCAACATTTTTTTTTTTACACACTAAGATGCGAAACTAAAAAGAAATCCTATAAAATAAAATAAAAATCCTACGGCATTCTAGTCATCATCCGCAACCTCAAAACATGGTGTTACAAACCAGGGACGTATTTCCCCACTCCACACTTAAAGGTATGCACTGCCATCAATGCATGTAAATTTGAAAACAAATAAAGCACAAGCGAGGTAAGAAATACTCCCTGGGGCCCACTAGGGCCTAGTCGTCCTCATCAAGGAAGTCCTCATCATCGGCCGCGCCCTCATCTGGCTCGGCGTCCTCTTCATCCTCATTGTCGTCGCCTTGTATCAGCGACTCTTCCTCCTCCTCCTCTTCGAATGCGGCCATTACTCGATCAGCCGAGTTCTCGTCCTCATCCGCAGGTAACTGAGATAGCTCTCCCACCAACGCCCGAGAATGTGGAGTGTGTGGGTTATCAATAAAGACCCTGGTGAGATCAATATTAAAGTGCTCACTCGCAACCATCATCCCCGAGTACAGCTGAGCTAGTACGGTTGACTGGGCAGACCTCTCCTTCGCCGGGGTCAAGTGATGTCCGGATACGCTTGCTGGGGCCATGACATTGGAGATATCAAGCGGTTCATTGGGCGCCTCAAGTACTATATCCGTAGAGTACGCTAACTCACCGTCGAGCCGCATTAGGTAGGAAGTGAGAGTGTTCCCATAACTTAGCCTTTTCGACTTCCCAGCCCGCACTCGACGGATTTCCTGTAGCATCCAATACCCTATGTTTACGGGTTGCCCTGTCATCAGGAAGTACACAATGCACACTCTCTCCCGTTGTACCTCCGAAAAGTGATCAAGTGGCATTATTCTCGCATTTAGGAGGCACAGCCACACTCGGGCCTCTCTACAAAAGTTGCTCATGCTCATACTTCGGTGCTTCCGCATAGGTCCTGAATAACGTGCCCATTGAGCTTTTGAGTTGGCTCCACACAGCGTTTCCCGGATAGCCCGATAATCCGGCCTTTTGATGAACTCTAGTAAGGGCTCGACAGGCACATCCGGGACTCCGATTGCCCCGCACAAGGTTGATGCCGTTAATGGCACCCAATTTTTCTGAAAGTGCACAGACTCTCGAGGCAGACGGGTTGGTATGCTAGCATAAAGTTCCATGACCAAATCGATGTTTACATGCCCCGGTTGTTCGAATACAGATGTCCATCCCATGGCAACTATACGGTCGTGGATATCCCGAAAATTCCTCTTCAAAGGGGCTCGACTGATTGCCTGCTCATGGTAGTACCCTTTCGAGGTGTCAAACCCCGCGTACCACTCTGCTCCTTCCCCCGAGAGACGGGGGTTGGTTGTCCTTTTAGTTGCTGGAGGAATAACAACCGCGGGATGCTTGCCTTTACCGGATGTTTGCCCCTTTTTCTCTTTGGGCGGGTTTTGTGCTAGCCCTCGTTTTGTACCTTGGGAGGAGGAGGCGACAACTTTGCCCTTGGATTTGCCGTGAACCATTTTGCCTGCGAAACAACGCATTACCAAACGAGAGGTTTAGGTTAGTCATGACGGGGTCGTGAAACGACCCCACACTTACTTCAAACTATATTGCAAAAAGAAAAATCAAAAGAAGTTAACTACTCCTACAAGACCTAGCAAACAAAAACAAAGTACGCGATTGTCATGTTGCTTAGGACGAAACAGGAATCACTATTTTCCAATCCTCCCTCACAATTCGAATTTGATGGTGAGATGACTATCAAAAGGGTTCTTAGGCTCGGTTAATGTTCCATTGCTACTCAAGACTTCACAATTTCACAAAAACTTGGTTCATGACTTCTATCGAACACCTTGTGGGCGTAACATCGTCCCTTAACTTTGAGTAACAATGGGGGGTTGGAGAACCCTCCTTTATGCAATAGAAGTCACATTCTATCCACATTCACACCTATTACACAAGCAATACCAATCCCCGCCCACAATTCGCCCATACCCATATCCCTACTTTACACATACCAACACAATGACAATGAGAGAGAAAATAGAGAAGATGACACTTACCTTGTGGTGTTGATGTGGGATGGATTACAACTTGAAGTTGTTTGTGTGAGAGAGGGAATGGGGGGGTGGATATTTTTTTCGAATTAGAGGGAATGGGAAGAGTTGGGGATTGTTGTGTAATGAAAGTGAGGAGAGGGGGTCGTGTATACCCTATATTACGGAAAAGAAATTTACAAATCGGGTCAACTCGCGCGATCAGTCCGCATCGCGGGTCGATCGCTCGAAGCTGCAGAACTCCACGCGATCTGCCCGCATCGCGGGTCGATCGCGCAAATCACTGGGCATTTCTGAGTTTGTGATGCGCGATTTGACCGCATCGCGGGTCTATTGCGTGAATCACTGGGCACATTGTCTGTTTTCTTCGTTTCCGCTCAATTCCTGCAACATGAACAAACGTGACTTATATCTTACAAATAGTTGGGTTGCCTCCCATCAAGCGCCTTAGTTAGGGTCGTGGCACGACACTTTTTTTTTTTTTTACACACGGGTTACCTCCCGAGTAGCGCCTGATTTAACGTCGCGGCACGACGCAGGCTCTCCTCAAGCCTCTTCTAGATCGATGGTGGTCTTGGCGCAGTCAGTGGCCTCCCCGTAGTAATGCTTCACTCTCTGTCCGTTCACCAAGAATGTCTCATCTGAGTGGGGTCTTTTAAGATCGACAGCACCATGTGCAGTCACGCGAACTACCTCGAATGGTCCGGACCATTTGCTCTTCAGCTTTCCACCGAAAATCTTCAGCCTGGAGTTATACAACAATACTAACTGCCTAGGCTCAAAGTCACGAGATTGGATGCGCCTGTCATGAATTCTTTTGGTGCGCTCCTTATACATTTTCGCATTTTCATAAGCATGATAGCGAAATTCCTCCAACTTGTGCAGCTGCAACAGTCTCTTCTCTCCAGCTTGAACCATGTCGAGATTCAGCTTCTTGATCGCCCAATATGCTCTATGCTCAAGCTTGACTGGTAGATGACATGCCTTTCCAAAAACGAGCTTATAAGGGGATGTACCAATCGGTGTTTTGTAAGCTGTTCTGTATGCCCACAGAGCGTCATCAAGCTTCAATGACCAATCTTTTCTACTAACACTCACAGTATAAGCAGTCGCTATCTTATGTTTCACCCCATACTTGAGCAGCAATTTATCAAAGAGCCGATTGCAGAAATGCGTACCTTGATCACTGATGATGGCCCGCGGGGTCCCAAACCTCGTAAAAATGTTCTTTTTCAGAAATCGCGCCACCACACTAGCATCATTGGTGGGAAGTGCAATGGCCTCCACCCACTTCGAAACATAGTCTACAGCCACCAATATGTATTTATTTCCCTTGGATGGTATAAAGGGCCCCATGAAGTCAATACCCCACACATCAAACAACTCGATTTCCAAGATGCCTTTCAAAGGCATTTCATGACGCTTGGAAATATTTCCGGTTCTCTGGCAGCTATCACATGCCCGCACAAATTCATGAGCGTCTTTGAACAGAGTTGGCCAGTAGAATCCGGACTGAAGTACCTTGGCAGCTGTTCTGTCCCCAGCATGATGTCCTCCATAGGGTGATGAATGACACTTCTCAAGAATCACTGGGACCTCTTCCTCTGGAACACATCTTCTGATTAACTGATCTGTGCCAACCCGGTAAAGATAGGGCTCATCCCACACATAGAAACGACTGTCATGCAGAATCCGCTTCTTCTTCTCGTGATTAGCGCCAGTGGGGTAAATCTCACTCACTATAAAGTTCACCATGTCTGCATACCATGGCACCTCAGCTGATTTAAGAGCAAAAAGTTGTTCGTCCGGAAAAGTCTCATTAATCCCCACTGCTTCATCAACATGTTCCCGATCTTCTAACCTCGATAAGTGATCTACCACCTGATTTTCTGTGCCCTTTCGATCTAAAATCTCGATGTCGAACTCTTGAAGCAGCAGCACCCAACGAATAAGCCTTGGCTTTGCATCCTTCTTTGCAAACAAGTAACGAACTGTCGTGTGATCAGTGTAAACAATCGCCTCGTGCCCACCAGGTATGATCGGAATTTGTCAAAGGCGTAGACAATCGCCAATAACTCTTTTTCTGTGACAGTATAGTTCATCTGGGCTGCATCAAGTGTTTTGCTGGCATAATAAATAGGGTGAAAGATTTTTTCCTTTTTCTAACCAAGGACAGCGCCCACAGCAAAATCACTTGCATCACACATTAGAATAAATGGTAGAGACCAATCGGGTGCTACGATAATAGGAGCAGACACCAACTTTCATTTCAGCTCCTCAAAAGCCGTCAGACAGGCTTCATTGAACACAAACTTCACATCCTTCTCTAAAAGCTTGCACAGTGGGTTAGCAACCTTAGAGAAATCTTTGATGAACCGTCGGTAGAAGCCAGCATGCCCAAGAAAACTGCGCACTCCCCGAACTGAAACGGGTGGTGGCAATCTTTCAATTGCTTCAATCTTCGCCTTGTAGACTTCTATTCCTTTACCCGATATCTTGTGCCCAAGAACAATTCCCTCTCGAACCATGAAATGGCATTTTTCCCAGTTGAGTACCAAGTTTGTTTCTTCACAGCGCACTAACACAGCATCCAGATGGTTCAAACAGTCATCAAAGGAATCTCCAAAGACAGAGAAGTCATCCATAAATAGCTCTACATAATTTTCCACCATATCGGTGAAGATAGCCATCATGCATCGCTGGAAGGTACCTGGAGCATTGCACAAATCGAAAGGCATCCTCCGGAATGCAAACGTGTCATATGGACATGTGAATGTGGTCTTTTCCTGATCCTCGGGCGCGATCATGATCTGGTTGTAACCCGAATAACCATCCAAAAAGCAATAATTATCATGCCCAGCCAATCTGTCGAGCATCTGATCCATGAAGGGTAAAGGGAAATGATCTTTTCTGGTGGCGTTGTTCAACTTGCGATAGTCGATGCATATCCTCCAGCCCGTGATAGTTCGTTGGGGCACCAATTCATTTTCTCATTTTCCACCACAGTTATGCCCCCTTTCTTCGAGACACATTGTACAGGACTCACCTAATTGCTGTCCGAGATAGGATAAATAATGCAGCTGTCAAGCCACTTGATTACCTCTTTCATTACCACCTCCTTCATGATCGGTTCAGTCACCTCTGACACTCAATACTGGGTTTGCTGCCTTCCTCCAATAAAATTTTGTGCATGCAAAACGAGCTACTAATACCCCGAATATCAGTTATCGACCACCCAAGGGCTCGGATTCGATCTCTTAGCACTCGCAATACACGTTCCACCTGCACATCATTCAAATAAGCAGAGAGGATTACGGGCAATGTGTCTCCACTACCCAAGAAAGCATAGCGAAGGTGAGGAGGCAATGGTTTCAACTCAAGAACGGGCGCCTCTTCAATAGACGGTTTCGGCTTCTTCCATGACTCTGGTCTGTCTAGCTCCTCAAACGGTATATGTGCTCGTAGATACGCACATGAAGTGTCAAGAATGCTAAGACACTCCTCCACTTCAGCATCAATCATCAGATCTTCCCCATACACCAAAGCTGTCTCCAAAGGGTCTCGCGAGGCTAGGAAGTGATCCAATTCGGCATTTGTGAGCTCAGGTTCCACCACCGAAATCATCTTCAATTCCTCATAATGGGCTGGAAGTCTGGTGGCTTTAAACACATCGAAAGTCGCCTCTTGCCCATTAACTGTCATGGACATCTTTCCATCTCTCACTCGGATCACAGCATCAACAGTAGCCAAGAAGCCTCTCCCCATGATCAGAGGAACACTCTTATCTGCCTCATAATCAAGTATCACAAAATCAACTGGCAGAATAAATGGGCCTACCTTCACAAGAACGTCCTCAATAATACCATCAGGATAACCAAGAAAGCGATCAGCCAACTGCAAAGTAATAGTGGTTGGCCTAGGCTCTCCCAAACCCAACGTCCGGAACACAGAGGTGGGCATCAGATTAATACTAGCACCCAAATCACACAATGCTAGCCCAACCTCAATGTTGCCAATCGTAATCGAAATTGTGAAGCTGCCCGGATCTTTCAACTTTGGCGGGATTTTACTCCTCACTCTAGAACTGCACTCCTCAGTAAGTGCAACTGTCTCAAACTCTGTCCAACGCCGTTTGTTCGCGACCACATCTTTAATATATTTTGGGACTTCTTGCAGAAGCTCCACCAAAGGTATGTTGATGTGTACCTGTTTTAAGAGTTCAAAGAATTTTCTGCAAGCCGAATCCGCTTTCTGTTTCTGAAGTCGCTGTGGAAAGGGAGGGGGTGGTCGCACCACTTCCTCTACATGATGCTCTGTGACTGTTTGCTTTGGTTCAGCTCGCTTAGCCGGGATAAGCTCTGCCTCTGCTGTGTTCTTCTTTTTCGGTGGCATTTCCTCTAGCTCTCTACCATTTCTCAAGGTGACTGCTTTGCATTCTTTTGGATTCTTTTCAGTATCACTCGGAAGAGCACCCGGAGGTCTGACATTCTGCATAAGAGCCATCTGCCCCATCTGACGCTCAAGCTCGTGAATCGATTTCTGCATCTCACTCTGAATTTTCTGATTTTGAGCTATGAGCTGATTCATCATTTCCTCTAAATTGCTAGCTGGCTGAGCTTGAGGTTGTTGATGATTGTTCGGCTTGTGGAAATCCTGCTTTCCAAAGGGAGTGTTGTAATTATTCCCATAATAGTTTCCCCGATTGCCAATACCGCGATTCTGCTGCCCCACAAAATAGACAGACTCTGGATTCAATGGACAATTGTTGTAATCATGAGGTTCACCGCAACCTACACATGCTGCCTGCTGAATGTGCTGAACTGGTTGAATCTGTTGAGCTTGAGGAAACACCCTCAACATCACATTAGTAAGAGTACCTATATCAGCCCGAATGGCTGCAACATCATCAACTTTAAGAACTCCAGCAGCCTTTTGTGGTAATGCCCTGCTAGTCTCGTTATACTCATGATGACCCTCAGACATCATCTCAAGGAGATCTTCCATCTCTTCATATGTTTTGTTTAATATCTGACCTTGAGCTGACGCATTCAGTAGGGCCCTTGATTCATGGTTAAGACCCTTTATGAAATAGTTGCCAATGATCTCCTTTGGCTGTATGTGATGGGGGCAATCTCGCAGATAGCCCTTATACCTTTCCCAAGCGTATGGTAGAGATTCGGAATCTCTCTGAGTGAAGTTAGCAATTCTTCCCCGCAACTCCTTTGTCTTCTTGGGTGAGAAGAATCTGTCGATAAACTTATTTGATAATATTTCCCAAGAAGTGATAGAACCGGCAGGTAGATTCGTCAACCATTCCCTCGCTTCACCAATAAGTGAGAATGGAAATAAGGACAGATTCACATAATCATCGGGAACATCTCTATATTGGAAATTCTCGCTCAACTCCACGAACTGCATCAAGTGCTTATGCGGGTCTTCACTAGACTTACCCATATACTGGCACGTATGTTGCACCAGCCGCACTGTTCCTTCTTTTAGCTCGAAATTTCCAGTAATGTCAGGCCTAACAATAGCTTTAGCAATGGTCGCCAGACTTGGCCTAGCATAACTGGATAACAGAATTCGTTGTTCTTGTGCCCTCGCAGCTGCTCTCTCTCCCTGTTCATCTGCGTTTCGTGCTCTATCCCGTTCTGCCTGTTCAAGAGCAAGTCTTGCTGCTTCGTTAGCCATTTGTCTCTATCGTCGGAAGGTTCTCTCGATTTCTTGATCAAAATCAACTAACGGTTGTCCTGAACTTCTAGTGCTTGGCATAAACCAGAGAAACCTGAAGAATCACAAGTAGAACAACGAAGAAAAGTAAAGACTTGAATAGAAAAACAAACTCAAATTAGAAAAACAGTAAATTTTTCTAAGTCCCCGGCAGCGGCGCCAAAAACTTGTTGCTCCCAAACGCACACGCAAGTATACGTGGTCGTACAAGTAATATAGACTGTTAAGTCCAGATATCGATCCCACAGAAACTTAGATTCTACTGTTGAACTAATTCAAATTCGAATAAAACTATTCAAGAAAGTGAAAATCAAGATTGTTTGTTGTACTAAACTAAAACTGAAAAGTAAACAATTTCTAATGGGTGTTTTTATGACTGGGAATATGTGGACAAGGACTGTAAGAATTTTCAGATGAGAGAAAGATCTAGGGTTATGGCTTTCGACAATCCAGTTGATCTTCAGACAATTCCACCTATTTTATTTCTGGGTTACTAGTTGACGGGTTAATTATGCTTTATGATATTCTCTCGAACTACTCACAAGCCTGTAGATGTTACTTTAATGCCTATATCTCTATGGTCATTAGATGTAACAAGAACGCCTTTATTTCTCCGTATTCAACTAATAGGGCTAAAGGGTATATCTCTATCCTCAGTAACGAAACGATTAAATCGAACAAACTCTATTTATTCTTATTACGTACGTGAATTCCCTTTCTCAAGTTCAATTCACGCACCACAGATAGTGTCTAACTATTGGCCAGATAATCAAACAATTAAAACCAAGAATAAATAAGCAACCCACAATATGGAAAATCAATAGATAATAACTGTCATCAAATCAACTTTCAAGTCTTTCGCCACAACCCTAGAATTAGGAGATTTAGCTACTCATGGTTCGATCATAGACAAAAGAAGCCATGAATACTAGGGTTGAAAAAAAGATGAAAAATAAAATAACCTAGAGAGATATAAAGGAGAACGGTGGCTTACAAATCCTTGAATAATCCCAGAATACCGTTCTCAGCTATAAAAACGTGTATATATAGGCTAGGGTAAAAAAATAATAAATAAGGAGTCCAAATCCTAGTCTAATCGGGAAAACATCCGCAGAGTCCCGCTTTCCTTCCGCATCGCGGAAGGATCGCGCGATGTTCTGCAGCTTCTCGCCTTTAGCCCGCGATGCGGATCGATCGCGGAATCTGATGACTGAGTTTGGTTGTTCCGCTTTCTTCACGGGATGCGGATCGATAGCCTGAAGTTTTGAAGCTTCTCGCGATCCTTCCGCGATGCGGAAGGAAAGCGAGGTCCCTTCAGTTGATTAGCTCTCCTTTTAGTTCGTCCTTTGCGGTCTTCGACTCGTCACCTCAGTCAATCGACATATGCTAAGAATTCCAATCATTTCCAGCACAGTTTCCATCGTTTGTCGTCATCGTACCTATACACATGAAATATAACGACATAAGTTCAAATACGACGGTTACGTCATGAATCAAGCGATAAAAGTCATAAGAAGAAGTTGTAATACGACACAAAACATGATATTTGCGCCAAATATCAATAATTATTGCAAATTGGTGAAGAGTTGTCTTAAGTGGAACTATCATACTTTGGCAAATGCATCATTAATTAGTGTCCACGTCAATAACCCTCCGTCTTTAATCATATACACAGTTTTTCACATCACTCAATTAAAATGATATAAAACTAACTATCTATTTAATGAACTTAATTTGGTGATATATAAATGAAATAAAACCTACTTCAACATGCTAGATTAAAAAGAGATCGATGTGTCAAATCAAATAAAAGAGAATGGTTGGTGACTAGGAAGCAAGATCAACGACCTTTTAAGATTTCAAAGACTCTAGAAGATTATTAAAAGTAGGAATTAAATTATATACATTAATCATATTAAAAGTTTTTATATTGTTAGTATAGTTTAATAATATAATAGCTCAGTTGTTATTTTCATTAAATTATCAATTAATACCTATTAAAAAGTTTGCATGTAGTTATCTTATAATTAGTAACCTGATTGTTTAAATATTTTTTAAATTATCACTGCTTAAAACATAAACTCTTAAAAGCATAGCAAACAACTCCCATGAAAATGACCTTTGTTACAAGAAAAAGCTTTTTGTAAAACCGTATTTGGTAACTTAGCTAGGATACCTTTTTTGGTAAATACTCATTGGATACATGTGAAAAAAGATTATGTATATGATTACAATCTCACGTGTCGGTATACGTGTTACTCCTAATTATTGAAAAGAGTTTCAAGGTTTGGTACTAGAATGTAAGCCATTCCCAATTTTTTGACAACATGTTCTCCAAACCTAGAACTGAAAAGAAACACATAAAAAGAAGTACTCGCACTCAATATTTATAACATAAGTATATCTTGCATATAATTTTGTCTATTAGCTATACTTAAATGGTTTATGTTATAACTCTTAAGGTTATATTATCAGATTTAATATATATATCTTGTACGAATAAGAATTTTTCTCAGCAATTTCCTACTTTCTTGATAATTTTGGGAAAAAGAAATCAGTTATAGAGGACACTTCTAGATGCATTTTGGTGGATGATATATTACAAGTGTTCATTCTTGAAGATTTGTTGGAAGCAATTATAAGAAAAGTGCCACATAAAAAAGTTGTCATATATGTATGATTATCTTTGCTGCTAGATTTGTTGCAATCTGCATAAGATTTAGCTTTTTCACTAAATTAAAGCATAGTAGCTAGAGAGCACCTACCATTGGACGTGTCTGGATACATGATAAAACTTTTAAACCACTATGAAAAGGGTCAAACCAACTTTGGACTTATCTGCATTTTATGTTGAAGACTTTGAAACTTCTATGAATGGGAAAAGGGAGAAAATATAAAGACATGGGAAAATTTGCAACCTTTGAAGTTTGCTTATGGAAAGGGGAAAAGGATCGAAAACACCTCTCTACTATTTGATGAATGTTAATTTTATTTTTCCTCATACTTTCAATGCATTCATAATCCTATTGTTAGCAAATCATTTTGCACATAACTTAAAAATGTGATTTTCTATTGAATGTTTCTGTCGAAATTGTATCAGATATATGAGATTTTCCATGAAAAGTTCATTAGAAACATTTCTCATGAGCCAAATTTCGATAGATTCAATCGAATTCACATTTTTTAGTAATGGTATTACTTTTAAGACTTATGAAACTCTAGCATTAAGTATAACACATACTAGTAACTTTGAAACCATAATCGATAGTAGACATTCGACTGAATTAATTCTACGAGTCATTAACTAGAAATTGTTTGTCAAATATCCGAAAGCAACTAATAGTTAAAGATCCTTTGGTGTGTAATGTTACAACAATAAAATTACGCCTCAAATTCTTGGTATGCAATAAGTGCTTTAGTTATATTAGTAACAATTTCTTGATTGTGATGGGACAAGCAAGAATAGTGGAGGTAAGATTTCCTTTCATCTTTATGTTAATAAATAAATAATCTGAGACTGCTACTTGACAGGTTAACAGACAACAATTCATGATAATACATAATAGCATTAACTATTAAGTACTGACTTAACAAATCAATTAACGCAAGCTGATAACAGTGGATTAAGATTCATAAAGTAGTTCAGAAATTTTTTAGTATTACTTAGAGTTACCTCAGCATACATAATCATTGGGGAACTACATGTCCTTGATGTTAATTTTGGGATCAGAAAATCAAGATTGGCACCGATACACTCTAGGATTTAATTCCACTAGACTGTATATTTTTTCAATGGATAGTGTTAACTTGTATTATGCTCTTAACTAAGTGATCTTTGTTTAAATAATGATAAACGTACAATTAAGTATCTTCCCAACCCAAATGAATTAATACAGAATCTTTCAGTGGGGGAGGGACCAACTTGCAAGTGGAGGTTAGTCCCTTATTATATTTCAGATCATAGTACAACCAAGATTTTAATTAATTTACTATCACATTAGGTAGGCCAGTGTTTAACAGCAAGGTATTGGTATGTTAGTAAACCTAATAGTGAATCTTTATAATTCATGAATAAACAAATTGAAAATGCTCCAGACTGAATATTTTGGTGCTATAAGAAATTCATAATAAATTGGGCCTCACCTTATCAACATCATTTGAAATTCAAGTGTGATTGATGTTGTGAGTTGGGTGCAATATATGGACCAAATCCAGGAAAACCCCAACATAAAGCCATACTGTTCCAAAGTTCACAGGCTAAAATTCTAATTTATCCTTTAAGGCCAAAAGATGAGATAAAAGTTGAACTGTCAAAAGCTACCAAACTTATAGTGCACAATAGTTTTCTTTGAGGGAAGAAACAGCAATATATCCTACAAAAACAGCATATATACATGGAAAAGGACACATCTTATAAAGTTGCTTATCAGTTTCATCTCACATCGAACATCAACCATTTGCAGTAGACTTGTAGTGAAACTCATCTATTGTGGAATAAACTAGACCTTCCGACTCGAGAGATTCAATAGCTTCTCTGCCATACAGAAACCATAAGGAAAATT
Source organism: Lycium barbarum (assembly GCF_019175385.1). NCBI lineage: Eukaryota > Viridiplantae > Streptophyta > Magnoliopsida > Solanales > Solanaceae > Lycium > Lycium barbarum. Next base: position 126,902,996 of record NC_083344.1, read on the forward strand.
AGCAAGAGAAAGAACAATAACAATCCTATCTAACCATAAAAGAGATGCGGGGAGAGAGTTACAAGATCTTCTCCGAAGGGACTTTTAGCTGTTGAGCAAGCTCATTGCGATGAACCCCTTTTTCACGTGCACTGAAATAGAAATGACAGAGAGATTACTAGCACAGCAAAATCATTCAAGGAGCTCGGTAGTTATATTTTCAATCAATTACAAACAAATACAAATAACCACTATCAAAAGTAATTAAGGAAAGCAAAAAATGTATGCCAGGGGGAACTTTTATGTTTGGTTAGAGAGGTTTTCAACACTTTTTTTACGACACTAAATTTGTTTTCAACACTTGAAAATGAATTTGTTTGGTTTTGGAAAAATTATTTTGATTTTTGAAAATTAATCGTAAAAGAATAAAAGCTTTTTGAAAACAAGTGGATTTGTCCTTGATCCTAGTGGAAGATCTTTCCACCATTCTCATTCCAGGATCAAAAACCAACGTGAAAAGACCGTAAAAAGGAAACCAACTTTTCAGAACCAATAACTGCTTCCCAAAACTCAAATCCAATCAACGTGTTAGATACAATGTAAGAACCATGTTGCAAAAGTTACATCTAAAGCAAAAGAAGTATAAAGCGGATCACACAGACCGCAAATTATATCCACTTGTTAATGCCACAATTGAGAAAGGAATAACTATAGACTACCAGAACAGGCAGCATCTCTACTAATCTCCTACACAAAGGCAGGAGGAAATGTTCCTCAAGCAATCCAAATTTAGCCTCTTGATGAAAGTTACCACTTATACTACAATGAAATACTAAATAAAACGTGAGTATATTTAGATCTTTTAAAAGACTTAATAATGGAGATCATCATCGTATTGCTAAAAGATTCCCTAAGTTATCCCGCCTACAAAGTTCCTATGTGGTGTTAGCAGTAACAAAGCCATTCTCTAGTAGTTCATTTGATAGAAAGAAGTCATTGCAAATTTGACTAAAAATTCTCATGATACATCCCGAAGTCAAAAACTCAATTATATTCCTTTCCCCTCCTCCTCTATTCTAGAACAACAGCCCAAAACGTCTTGTTTTACCTCTTTTCTTATAGCCGAGAAACCTAAAGGGAGTGGCAAATGATTTGAAACTTGGTGGAAAATGGGCTCGCTCCTCTACCCTTCTCCATGTAATACCATGCTTTGTCTATGCAGGTTCAGACCGTGATGTAATTTAAACATTACGCATTGCGCTGTTACCATTAAGTTGATATGATTTCTTTCAGGCATTGGTAGCATGGGTTTCATAGTTTCTACTGGAATACATCTAGTTCTATGGAGCAAAACGTTGAATAAGGTCCTAAAAACTGGAATCAACCTGAGAGGAAAGAACCCATATAAACCATCCACTTGTCCTGCCTGGATATACTTAAAGGTACGTATGGTTTTGTTGTATCCGGAAAACCATCTATCTAACATTTATTAACCAAAAAACAGCAATAGAAATTGAAAGTAGAAAGTTCACAAGGTGTTCCTTTCCTTTTCGCTTTTTGAAAAGTTAGTCCACTGGATGGTTGTAACTGGCTTACGTCCTTTCTGGCTTGCATTAGATCTAACAAAGTTATGACATCGTTTGCCCCAATGATGGGAGAGATGTTCGCAATATCTACCACAAGAAATCCGCTCCCTTCTCCAAAGGCAACCCTCTCGAAGTTCCGGTTGTTTCATAGATTGAAGAAGCTCTGGTTTGTAAACAGGAAGTTGAGGAGATAAGGGGCGAAGGATATTCAAATTCAAAGTGGAATTGACGTGTGAAGAGTGTGTCATGACCCGCTACCTATGGATACGCTAGAACAGACTGTATCACCTATCCATTCTATTACCCATACATCCCTTTCTTTTCTTTTAGACATTTTTGTTAGGCATTGAACTCCACCTTAGGTGCTGACCGACACAAAAGAAAGGCAAGGATACAGGAGAGTACCCGACCCAGCAAAGACTTGTTCGCCATTTCGTTCTCAACTCTTCTCTAAAGCAAGTGAATGATTTAAATTCGAGTTATACCAAGGAATAACACTCTTATGGTTCTCTAAAGCAAGTGAATGATTTGAAATTCGAGTTGTACCAAGGAATAACACTCTTATGGTTTTCTTCCTATGGCATCTGACATAACAAGATTATCTGACCATATCAGCCGCCATAAAAAAAGCACTTCGACATGTAATACTCAGCCTTCATTTATACTGATGTGATTATTATGTATTTGCACTAGACAGTGCAAGCACTGAAAAATGCTCTCCCAGTGAGCAAAAATGTTGGAGATTCAAATGACTTACAGGCATGATGGTTGTTGCAAGTAGTCCAACACCATTTTATCTACACCCCTGATCCCGTCCATGTTGTATCCAGGAAACTGCAACTTAAATGATAAATACTAAATCACTGGCTACAAAGGAAATGTGAAAAATCTGAAAATGCACATCTAAATTAACTACACAAACTAGAAGGAAGAGAAAATGTATTTTGAGATATACTTGATTTGACGCTGAAGCTTGGTATCCCTTTAAAGGAGTGTTGACAGCTGAGCTAGGCACTTGAGCTGACATAAAGGAACTATCCTGTTGCTTCTGGAGTGACAAAGGAAATACAACTTCAATCAGAATCTTATGTACAGGATATTGTTTAGCTCAACATATGCGAGGCAGTTTGCTAAATACCCGTAGCCTACTGTTGTAGCTATGAACATAAATGACTTCTGCAAAGTGGCTTGCAATCTCATTGTAGTCATCCACGGGCCTAAAAAAACGGCAATAAGAAATTAGGATCTTTACCACCAACTCGTTAAAGCCGACACAAAGGGAACAGGGCAGGGGGCCATCCTCCTCTAACCTCCCCAGAGACACAGTATGAGTAGAAATAACAACTCATGAAATATTTGCGTGCTCATGCCCTTGTCATTCATACACCAATATAAAAGGATAGTTGCGTGGTTCAATCCATAAAGATGCTTTTTTCGTTTTTATTTCCACCAGAAATGTTTTTCGTGCAAACTATCCATCCGTGTCAGTTGGATACACAAAGTTCATTGGTTTAAGAAGAAATATCAAAAAACTCTATCACGGGTTAATGAAATTGATGATCACAAATTTTACATGGAAATATAGTTAACAGTTTTGGTTTTCCCAGTTATTGATTCATCACATTTAAGGGCTCTATTAAATAATGCAAAACCTCCCATTTGTAGCAAGTTTACACGCCAATTTTGCTTAACTGCTCTCCTTCTGCCTGTTCATAAAAGGAGGCATGGAACAGATACAATTGCCTCGTTATGGTAAACAGCTATCATGTCATTTCACGTGCTTATTAGAAAAAGCCAGTTGTACACACTCCCTCGCCTTCTATCTGATGAACTTGCTCTAAACCTTAAGGACAACAAACACAACCCCCCCCCCCCCCCCCCCCACACACACACACACACAACAAAACCAAAAGAGGAAAGAAACAAAGAATTTATGCCAATTAAGCAATTATCAGAACAGAAATATAAATTTATAGTCAACACCTGAAAAGTAGAGGGATCCTAGATACATTACAAAGCAATCGACTAATAAAGGCATCCAGGGATATAACTAGGGCTTAAGAACAAGGCAAAAGTAACTTACTAAGACTATACGAGGACCTTGAACATACTAATATCAACATTAATATAAGTTTCATGTTTTTGCATTGTCTCAAGTAAAGATAATTTAGTAATTTTGTGCTGAAACAATGCTGTGCAATGCATTGATTACATGAAAGCTGGATAGATTACAAACTATGTACTAAAAACCTAAAAACCCACAGAAATAGCTTTTTCCAAGCCAGAGGCAACCACCTAACTAGCAGAAAAGCTTTATAACTTGTGCATATAATCACCAACATTAATATACTGAAAGAAACAGAAATGAGCAATTCAGAAACCCATTTACCTGACTGAGTAAGCCATCAACTGCTTTTTACCCTGAAAGCCTTTCAAGTGTCCATGGACTCGAACGTACATGCCATTTCTATTTAAAAAAGAACCCAAAAGTACGATAAAACATGATATTAAAATATAGTACTAGGTGAAAAAATAATACACTATCAAGAAGAAGAATTACGTGACTGCTTCCATTTCCTTGGTATCAACAGCTTCATTTACCCTGCATAGTATGCATCAACCAAATTTACAATTAGATTTTAAGAACACAAAGTCAATTGTGTCAAACATAGTAGCAACTAACTACATTATGGTTTTACATAAGTATAGTAATTCTAAATCCTTTACCAATAAACGATGCACTACAATGTACCTCTGGTCTATGACGACAAAAATGAGATTGACGCCATACCCATCAAGCAAGTAGAATCTTACCGAAATAAGAGATCGAAAAGAAAAGCGAAAAAGGAAACTGACTATTACCATCGAAAACAGTCAACACGCCCTGTTCCATCATCCACCACAAATGAAACATCTGTGATCCTTTCCGCTTTGTTGAATAAAAGACCCACCAGTTTTACCTAAGAGCATGTCAGATTCTAAATCATACATCTTGTATAAACTTTCAACGAAACAGCAAAAGCCACGAGTACAAAAGACTTACATTATTCACGTCAACCCCGTCAATGAGAAAATTTGTCTTATCATCACTTGATTGAAAGGCTTCACTAATTTGCTTGACGGTTAATGGAATCAAAGTCTGTGAATCACGATTCTGGTAATAGAAAAATGAAAAGAAATGCAAGAAAGATGTTATCACCCTGCATTTCATTTTTCACCGTATTAAGATGCTATATTAAACAAGAAAATATAATACAACAACAACAACAACAGCCCAGTGACATCCCACATCTTGGGGTCTGGGGAGGGTATAATGTACGCAGACCTTACTCCTACCAAGGTAGGATGGCTGTTTCCGAGAGACCCTCGGCTCAATAGAAGCATAAAAAGGGGGTCAGATAAGGTTAAAAGATTTAAAACGATATTGCAATGAAATAATGCAAGCGACACAGTAAAACAGGATAATCAAGGAATTCAAAGCGATATGGAAATGCAAATCACGAAAGCGGCACAGATAAAATAGAGTAATCAAAGTACAGAAAGTAGCAAATAATAACATAAATCAAAGCACAAGAAATTATAATGCGCTAATGCGCCTACTAATAAGGAAAGATAACGAGACTTATATACTAGCCTTCTACCCTAATGTGGGTCCTCCACACCTTCCTATCTAAGGTCAGGTCCTCGGTAAGCTGTAACTGCGTCATGTCCTGTCTAATCACCTCTCCCCAATATTTCTTTGGCCTACCCCTACCTCTTCTGAAACCATCCATGGCTAACCTCTCACACCTCCACACTGGGGCATCTATGTCTCTCCTCTTCACATGCCCAAACCATCTCAGTCGCATTTCCCGCATCTTGTCTTCCACCGAGGCCACTCCCACCTTATCCCGAATAGCCTCATTTCTAATCCTGTCGCTCCTAGTGTACCCACACATCCATCTCAACATTCTCATCTCGGAAAATATAATATGCTTTAAAAATTCTTTTATTTCCTCCGCGCTAAGCCAAAATCAATTACACACTACATGACAACACTGACAAGTTCCTAAAGACCTAGAGATGCATGAGTGGGAAATACTCTTTGTTTTGTAATCTACTCGATCAGCTCTTCTTAGTCGATACTTACTAACCAAAGCTAGAAACATATTACAAAGTTCTCTACAAAATCTACTACTTATCTAATATTAGATGTTCCACTTATTCTTCTTCTGTGTGATGGAAAATAGCATCTTAGCACACAGTTTTAGTCTCCTTGTATAATGAAATCCAGATTTGATGTAGTTTCCTGGACCAGTGTAATTGGGGCTCTTATCCTCCACACAGCTTTTCATGGAAATCTTTCCTCCCAATTACTGTTTCTGGCACTTCTTCTTATTTCTCTTCTTCTTCCGCTTCTCGCAATCGGCTCACCAATTGCATAAAATTCGTTTTAAATATTCAATCTACTATTTTTTTCATAACCGTGGTGTCCGGGCCAGCTTGCGCACCTCGACTAATTTCAGGGGATACCTTTCACCTCCCTTCAATTTAGTATTTTAAGCATTGCTATCTTATGCTCCCTCCTATCTAAAAAGAATGGAACTGCTGCTATTTGTGGAATCAAACAGTTTCTTCATCATTACAATGGTTTAAACACCTCTAATATATTCTTAACTATAATGACTTGTACGTAATTTCTAAGAATACAACTTTTTAAAAGAAATTAAAAAATGGATGCCCAAATCATACCAAACTTAGATGCACTGACTCTTTTACTCTGTAACTCAACAAAATTTCTGGGATGCACGGAGTCATACAATTGCTTTCATATGACATTCTAAAAGATTCAAGCATTTTAACTTCTAGTTTAAACATATCTCAACCTACTTAGAAACATAAGCCATTACAACTATTCTTTGTTGGTCAAAACAGCTTATCTAATTCAGGGCGTCGAGAGGACCCAAGTTTCACTCAATTTTTTGTTCCTTCCAGTTTCCTGTATAGCCGCAAAATTATCAACAAAAAGAAAAACAGAAAATAAACAAACGCCAATAGAACTACCACTCTTCTCAATTTTCCCTTTTTTGGGAAATTTTCAAAAATATACAGCCCAACATAAAATATTACGCCAAGTAGACCAATATACAATATTATACCTGGGGAAAGCATTATACATATTGTATCTAACCTTATATAAAAATATATACTAGCGTATAAAAGGTGTTTATACACAAATATAGGCTAAACCGGGTAACAGAAGTGGCGTAAATATTTTCTCCCAGTAGACATAGAGCTTAATTTCCCTATTTTTAATTAATTTGTAGAGGAAAAGGGCTAAAAACCTAAAATCCAAAAGCAAATACTTGGCGAAACAAAAACCTAAATTAGTTTTACATTCAGAGTGTTTCTATCAGTTCCAGTGAGGAATATATATACTATTACTGAAGAATAGTATAAGCAAAAGCTAAAGCTTTTTCGCATTTTATATGCTAAGAAAATATACCTTGGCGGGAGAGAAAGAATGATCGGCAGCGGTTTGAGTGGCTTGCGACGGCATGAAACCGCCGCCTGCAAACGCCGCGTTCCCGTCGAATTGGCTCGTCGCACCACCATACATCCCGAACTCGCTCTCTCTCTCTCTCTCTCTCTCTGTGTTGGGTTCCCGCCTTTTTAACTTTCCTTCTCTAGGAAGCTTTATTTGGCCCAATGAATAAATATGTACTCTTTTTCACCGGTAGTCTAAATTAAATGGAGTATCTTTATTATATGTAGGCTATTGTTCATCTATAATATTTATCACAAGTAACTTACACTTATCACATTTATATATTTAAAAACTAGACAAGTGGGGAGAGGATGTAGTATTTCGTAACTGTGGAGGTAAATTCATGATTAAAACTCACTAAATTGCAACTAATACTAGATATGAATTTATAATTTTTTAAATATAATAGATTCAATGCAAAAAAAAAAAAAGGCTTAAATTTTAAAGTGATAAAACTTATGTTCGGTACTCGTCTCTTGTCTTCACCTAAGAATTCATTTTTTTACGAAAGGGGAGAAATTCGAAAGAATATGTGAAGATTTTACCACTGTTCATTTAATTGTTAGGTTGTAAGAAGTAAGAACAATTCTGATACTTCACATATATTCTGAAATTTCGAGTGCATTCAAATATTATCACAATATTAAAGCCACCTTGTCATGATGTCTTTTCCTTAGCAAAGTCATTTCCTACACTTGGCTTAGGTGCCAGCCCGCTCACCTAAACCAAGACAACATCAAAATGCCCTTGTCCTTGTCTTGGCACTACTTGGGCACGGGCAAGGTAGAATTAGCATGGGCATGGTCATTGTGCGAGTAGCATGGGCATGTGTGTGGGACTTGGCAGTGGCAATGGTACGATGGCAAAGCTGGCAGGACTCAGCGCCAACAGTACCTCAAGGCTCGCAGCTGGGGCGCAAGGAACAAGCACGCAGTGCACATGAGCGGTTGACAAGCATATCAGTCACATGGTAAAGCAGTTTGTCAGAACTGCCCCTTTCAAGGCGTGGCAGTTTTGTAGGTTAAGTATTTGAATGGCCTATCAGTTCGGGATGTCAACTGAAAATGTGGGCAAGGTTTAAGCTTAGGAGTAGAGAGGACAATTTGCATATTATATAAGCGTTGAAAACGCCCTAAGTCAGGCAGGTTGAAATCTAAGTATGTTCCTCAGGTAGGAAGGTACGAAATATTCATTGATCAAGGTGATTTTAGTGTTGTAATTCGAGTCTAAAGGTTAGGCTTGTTTGTGTTCTTGTATTCACTTAATTAATAGAAGTTGGGAAGAAATTTCTATAAATACGTGCGTTTATTTACTCTTTGTCTTAAATTTGAAAACAGTTCAAAGAACCTCCAAAATATTTGAAGTGTTTGAGGCTGAAGTCAGGTTGTGGATCTCGACTGCCGCACAGGTGGGCGAATCTCGAGCGTAGAAAACTGCCCTAACAACAACTGCATAAGATAGGATGGAGTTATTGGAAAGGTCTATTGCCGAAATGTTATGATAAAATACACAAATTGACGCCTAAAGTATCACCAAAAAATCACTTTCACACTTAAACTTTACTAGTGACCTATTACACACCTAAACATTTAAAAAGCAAATTATTTACCCCTGAGAGCTGATATGGCATAAAAAAATTATATTTAAATAATAGAAGGGTGAGGTCAAAATTAAAGTAATTTTTTTAAAAATTTTAATAAAAAAAAAAATTCAACGCCTGCCCCTTCTTCTTCTTTATTCAACCACCACCCCCAACCCCTCCCCCTTCTCCTCCACCTTCTCGCCACCCCTCCGCCGCAGCTCCGACGAGCTCATCTCCATGTCCGCTTTCTTCCTACGCCACCACAACATGGCTGTGTCGCCCAAATACATAGTCGCCGTCCGAATCCGGGCAGATTCGTCAACAATGTTGACATGCTCAAAGTATGCCTCCATTTGCCAAATGAAGTTTTCCACATCTTGAGCGTTCCTCTCACACTTGAACTCCTTGGGTTTAGGAACCTCTATGCGGGTTTCTCGAACATTGATAGGACCAGCACCACCAGTAAGCTTGGCCGCTTCCACTTGCGTTTTCAAGGACTCAACCTCCTCTTGCAAGCTGGACAACGCCTCCATGAGCTTGAGCTCAAGGCTGGTCAGTGCCTCCTTGTGCTCATTGCTCTCAACTGTGAGGTCTTCTTGAACCTCATCCAACCCATCAAGGGCTACAGATTTAAGAGTACCAAAATTACCTTGCTTAATGATGGTGGTGGCGGATTGGTGGTTCCGGTGAGATGGGGTGGTGGTGATGAAGAAAATATAATTATTGGAAGATTTTAATGGTTAATTAGGGATTAATTAGTGTATATCTAATTAATAAAAAGAAAATCAAATGAATAAAGAAAAGGAAATGAATATAAAATTAAAATTTAGGAAATTTTCGAGGTGGCGTTGATGTGGAGCTGGCGTGGCGCTGATGTGGTGAGAGAGTGTGTTACACTTCCCATTGTGCAACTGGTCATCATCAGTTTGCAGGGGATAAATAATACTCCCTCTATTTCAATTTGTTTGAACATATTTCCTTTTTAGTCCGTGCCAAAATGAATGACCTCTTTCCTAATTTGGAAACAAATTCACTTTATGAATGATTTACAGCGACACAAATTTTCAAGGCTTATTTTGAACCACAAGTTTCAAAATCTTCCCTCTTTCTTAAATGTCGTGCCCAGTCAAATGAGTTCATATAAATTGAAACGGAGGGAGTATCATTTTTTCATATATTAAGTGTGTAATACGTCACTAGTAAAGTTTAAGTGTTAAAAGTGACTTTTTGGTGATACTTGAGGTGCCAATTTATGTATTTTGCCAAAATTTATTGATGACATACTACAGTATTGATCATCCATATCATACCAAATAAAATCATAATCATGTCAAATTTTCATTTTTTGCTGACTTGGAAAGTGTAGTCTCGCTTTCTCCATTTTGAGTTTTAACAGTTTGATTCATGCTCTTGAACTACATAAAAATAAACTATCAATAGAATATGGCATGCTACTCAAGATTAGTCAAAATGATAAGTCCACTTAGAGTAATTGTTATGAAATTAACCAGGACAAATCAAAGTTCAATATATATTGTGGGCAACAGCCAACAAGAAAATATAATCAACCAAACAATAAAAACCGAACTACAAGCATACAAGTACATAAACAGATTACAAAGCCATCAAGATATTCAAAGAACACTCATAAATAGAGTAAGAGAAACCACTATAAGACAAGTAAATTACAAAATACAACTCTACATACTAACATACAGAAACAATCAGAAGAATTTGCTGTATTGATCGGTGAGAGAACCCCTGAGATTGGAATATAGGCCATATAGAGAATACTGGCGAAGATTCTTCACTTCAAACCAGGAATTGAAAACGGATTCATGCTTATCAGTTCCAGAAAACGTAAGTTGTATCCCGAGGCTACAATCAACATTGCCACCTCGATTCTTGCAGTTATTAGTCCTGATAGCACAGTCCTGACCGTTAAGGCACACAAAGTTAGAGTTGCCTGAGCAAGACGAGCATCCATCTCTCTTCCAATACAAGTTTTCCAGCCTACCCTTTTTGAATTCATGTACCTATAGGTCAACAAGAACACCATATTCTTGTTAGATACCAAATCAATCGATGTGACACCAAGATCTTGTTGACAAGCAATTTCACTTACCAGAGTAAAACTTGTTACAGTGAATGTAGTATTAGCAACGAAAGCAGGCAAAGACCTAGCAGCATATTTCCGACCAGCAAATGCAACCATGTAGCCTCCATAAGAATCCTGTTGTACAGTAGAAGAAACATCGGAGGTCAGTAGATACATATGAATATAGGAAAATAGCAGCTTTGGTCCTAGAGTTATTGCTTAGTTCCTTGTTAGTCCTTGTGAAATTGGACTTAGCACATTCATCCTTCAATAAAGTGAAATGTGTGATTGTGCTCCTACCACGATATGTTAATTTCAAGAAGGGCTAGTTAGATACCTCACATACTAATTCAGAACCAAAATACTACAAAAGAAACCTGTTTCTCTATTTTATATAGAGGATTTTTCATAGCACGGTCTTTCCAGTTACCTCTTTAATTTTTCCCTCTTCCATGACTTTGTAGTGACAATGATGAAAATGAGCTTAATGCCTAAACCTGATGGAGTGGAGGGTGTCCGGCTAAAGGTAAAAAAAAGGTTGGACTTTGGTATACAAGTCAAATTCCTTCCTGATAGATTAGTGTTTGAGTCCCTTCCATGGTGAGTGGAAAGAAAAAAACATGGTTCTTGATGAAAATGGAGAATGGATTCTAACACGGCCTTTAGATGTCAGGACTTTCCATTCCTTGATTTCACCAGAAATGGGTTGCATACTCAACTTCTATTTATTTTACTTGATACTTACTTGTTTTCAACAGTAAAAAAAAAATGATTTGCAGGATCAAAATGAGACGATAAAGCACAACCCATCAGTAAATAAACAAACCCCCTTCTTCCACTATTCCCATCCCCTCTCCCATAAAATAAACACAGAAGAAAAAAGGGGAAACAGAAGAGGCTTCTCAAGGATGCAGGCATGCAGCAAAAGGAAGAGAGGCTAGAGGGTTGAGATGAACAATTGAGCATAAACACTTAATGACATTATTAAAAGAGCTTCCAGAATGATCTGCAGGCAGATCGTGAGCTATTAAGTGTAATAGATTCCATATTTGAAGAAGACAACTTCTCTGATATAAGAAGGCAGCAATAATAGATAAAATAAAAGGCTTCGGCATGTTTCCTAGGATGATAGTCAAATAATAGTGCGGTGATATTGCAAGTATGTAAAGCTTTGGAAACGTATTCTAAAGTATTGACAACATTGGCAGACCCTTCAGTTTCTACAAGTTACAGTTTGGAAGCCTAAAGAGGGAACCTATTTTATGATACATACTTAATTCACCCCAAAGCTTAAAGTTAGTTCTCTATGTACATGGAGAATCCAATTTCTGAAATGCCCATAATATCCTCGCATGATGGGCAAATGGGTCCCTGCAGTTCCAGATTTGGTCATGTAGGATAAAAGACCGATGGCTAAAGGCACCTGGAATTTGGAGCACCACAAATCATAGCTCAAGACTCACATAGTATTTCCTTAAATAGTTAAGAAACCTTTAGTACCGTGCTCTATTTTTAAAGCTTAGTTACTTAGATCTTGAAATATATCAACGATAACAGTTTTTTACTGTTGATGATTTACTACTGATTGTAATTAAAAGCTAGTTATAAGTTGCATACAATTGCTTTCAATAATTGTATAAATGATTGCAATTGTTTCTTGATGACGATGTATTACTAATTCAAGTCAATTTTTACCTAATAAGTTGCATACAATTGCTAGCCTACCTGTGACTCCTAAAACAAAATTCATGACTGCATTAAGTCATAGACATCTAGCAGACAGGACCAACATCAGATTAAGAGTGAAACAAGCATTCATCAGCACATGCCCGAATATTAATACCAAAGGAAAATCCAGATAGTTAAAAATGATGGGATATTGTTACAAAGAAGGAAACTAGCAGTCATAACTATAAGAATATTAATAAAGTTCAACAATTCTAGTTCTAGAATTAAGAACGAACGGATACTCAGCCAGAAGAAATATATGGAAAACAAATGCTGGCTTAAAGTGAATGAGATAAAAACGAACAGCATTATGCTCTTCATACATACTAAGTACTCCCTCTCTCCCAATTTATGTAACATTCTTTACTTTTTGGTCTGTCCCAACACAACTTACACTATTCTATATTTAGAAACAATTTAGCTTTAAATTTCTCATTTAGCCACAGAATTGTCTATGGTATGTTTCAAAAGCCTTTTTCCCTTAACTCCAGTGCCCAGTCAAACATCCTCGCATAAATTGGAACAAAGAGTAATACTCTTTCTACCTTCACAACACATAATCAATCCCCAATTTATGTAACATTCTTTACTTCTTAGTTTGCCAGAACACAACTAACAGTAATTCCATATTTAGAAACAATTATAAACTTCTCATTTAGCAACCCAATTGTCTATGGTATCTTTCAAACCACAAGTTTCAAAAGCCTTTTCTTCCTTAATCTACGGTGTTAGTCAAACACCCTCACATAAATTGGGAGAAAGGAAATACTACTTCTTGTAGGAACACAATATCCAAAAAACCTATGGCTATAACTTTCTACCTTCACAATACATAATCAAGAATCAAAACCAAGAACAAATTACAGCCCTACCCACCAAAACCCCAAACCAAACCTAAAACCAGAACAACCCCATTTCAGATCTAACCACAATTCACCTTATTTCTCCATAAAAACCACAAATTTTAAACAGTATACAAACAATCAACAATACAGATCAAAATAAGTGAGTTGAAAATCATACTGGAAAGAAGTTGGATGTATTAATTGTAAGAAGAGAGATCTCATCCACTTTAGGCCTGAAAACAGCAAGTTGAGAATTTGCTGACGAAAGTAATAACCTCTTATCACAAGGAGACAACTGAACTGAACTGTTTTGGAAAAACGAAGTTCTTGAAGCAAATGCTATTCCAAAACTAAATCCATCTGATTTCTGCACTTTTGTGTCAGCACAAGGTGAGTACACGTGATTAGTGTCACTACGTGATTGTGTTACAAGGGTTAATGATGAGATTAGTAGAAAGATTAGTAGTAATGGTAGATTTTGAATCGCCATTTTTAGACAGCTTTGATGATTCTGTGTGAAGACTACAGAGTGGAAAAGAGAAGGCGCAGCAGTATATTGTGTTGAACCTAACACAATATAACATGTTGGCAACTTTTATTTACAAAAGTATTGTTAAAATATACTCCAATCAGACACAAAATAAATTAAAAAATAGATAAATTTTATGATCTAACACATATATCTGTCTGACTTTAAATTACTCATTAAGATAAAAATGAGAATTTAAAAATTAAATTACTTTTAAATATTAAACAATGTCAACTAAAAATGAAAGTGTGTATAAAATGGGACAAAATAAATATAATTTTACGAAAAAGTATATTCTTAAAATATACAAAAAGTTGACCGTATATATCCTTCGCTAATAAGTTAGCTCATATATGTTTTAACTGTTCAATAGTTGGTTCAAACATGTCCTTAATTTAACTGGATCCCCAATTAAACTAAATAGCTAATTAATAAGTGAAAACGGTCAAATATGCTCTTAAAATATGCCAAATTGAGCAGGTATATCCTTCGTTAATAATACATACTCAATTATATTCGTTTTTCTCAGATTTAACCAAGTTAAAAAAATTATTTTCTGCACTTCTCTCTCTCTTTCTCTCTCTATCTACATATATATAACAATGTAATAAAGATTCATAACTAAACAGATTTATTTTTAAAAAAAAAATATTAAAGACAACTAATATTTTAAACAATCATACTCGGTACTCCCTCACTCCTTGATTCCTCTTATCATGTAGGTGTATTTCTTATTTTCTGCCTATTCTCCCAATTTTTATAATTTTCGTTTTTTTTTTTTTAATAAATCTGTTTAGTTATGAATCTTTATTACACTGTTCATCTCTTTCTCTTAATCTTGGTTCTTAATATCCGTCTTCTTTAACCACACCCCGGTTACCACGGCCAACATCGTCCTTTGGACATTAAAACGGCCTTTCAAACACCTAGGAATTTACAGGTTAATCCATCGAGTCCATTAAGAGATTAAGAGAATAACCATATACTAAGAGTAATAGATTCATAACAACAGGTAAGTAATTACTCAAATATTATCAACATAATATTTTAATTAAACATAAAAGAAAATTACTGGAAAGCTTAAAACTATTTTCTTTTAGTGTGAAGTAGTTTTCGGGTTCCCCGAAAGGGAAACCTCTCTCCATCTTCAAGTCATGTAAGTTTTATCTATGTTTTTTGTACTAATCTCCCTACTATGTAAATTATTTTATGTTTAATTAAAATATTATGTTGATAATATTTGAGTAATTACTTACCTGTTGTTATGAATCTATTACTCTTAGTATATGGTTATTCTCTTAATCTCTTAATGGACTCGATGGATTAACCTGTAAATTCCTAGGTGTTTGAAAGGTCGTTTTAATGTCCAAAGGACGATGTTGGTCGTGGTAACTGGGGTGTGGTTAAAGAAGACGGATATTAAGAACCAAGATTAAGAGAAAGATATGAACAGTGTAATAAAGATTCATAACTAAACAGATTTATTAAAAAAAAAACGAAAATTATAAAAATTGGAAGAATAGGCAGAAAATAAGAAATACACCTACATGATAAAAGGAATCAAGGAGTGAGGGAGTACCGAGTAGGATTGTTTAAAATATTAGTAAAAAACCACATAATATTTTTATCCTAATTTTTATTGAAAAAACATAACCATTGAAAAAATATAACCCCCCTATCACTTTGGTATCAGAGCAAGAAGATTTTTGGACCTAAACCTATCTTTAGACAAAATTACAACCTAGTTTTACTCAATATATAAGTTAGACATTTAAAGCAACGAGTAAAAATTTATCCCCTTAAGGTAATGCAAGATAATTATTTAGCTGTAAAACAAGAGCTAGAAAAACTATATCAGGAATATACCAGATTAAGTACTACTCACGAAAACCAGTTAAGACTACAAGAATTAATAGATATAATATCAGGATTAGAATATAAATTACTAAGATACATAAAATCTAAAAAGACCTCAAAGCACCAAAAGAGATTTAGACCATATTAATTGTATGAGAACACTACCCTTTGTTAGACAAATACATATTAATCATTGGTATTTATATAGAGAAAAGACGAGAATATCAACAAGTAGAAAAAGCCTTAAGTGCATATTTAGAAATAATAAATTTAGAAACATTATCATCACTAATACAAAATAGACACTTACAAAATCAGATTAATGAAGAGACAATCTCTGCTATAACGTGGGAATTACACAGTCTAAGAGAAGATATAGCAAGACTTACAACTATTATAGAGCACCATAAGAAAGCTTGTAAAATAACAATTCCGTTTGGATAATAAATAAAGCTAGAAAAATAGATACATTAAAAAATCTAGAATATTTAGACTTAAGAATATACCCAGAAAAGAAATATAGAGCATTAACAGACCATAGTATTATAAAGTGTAATTTTAGTAACGGAGACCATATATTACATAGTGAAGACAAACAGTTGAATACATTAGTAGATTTAGTCATAAACTTTAGTGAAAAATCACAAGAAAATAATAAAGATATCACTAGAATATTAGAGGTGGTAGCTGCATCTCAGACTAAGCAAAAGAAAACCTTTGAAAAATTAGAACAAAACCTAGATTACTTAAAAACACAAGAATTTGAATTAGAAAAGAAAATTCAGATTCTAGTTAATAAATTTAATCTAGAAAAATTACCTACAAAAACGGAAATAGAAAAGTTAGTTAAAGTTATTACAGAAAAACCAAAAGAAATAGAACTAAAAACAACCCACATAGTCTCTAAAATAACGCAACAAGTAGAAGTTTTAACTAGTGACATTAGAGAATTAAAAAAGACAGTAGCAGAACTAAAACAAATCACTCTTTCATGAGTAGACCAACATTAGCTCAAGAAGAAGCCTCAAAATTAATAGAAAAGTTTATACCTTTACCAGCAGACTATAAAGATTATATACCCAACGTTAAATCGGACCAAATAATACTACAACAAAATATTACTATAATCTCATTAATACTAGAAATAATAAAGAAAATAGAAATAATAATACCAATGTTAGAATTATTAGATGAACGCATTTGATGGTTAACTGAGCAACAAAAGGAAAAAAATAAAGAGACGTTTAAAAATAAAGAAGTTGAAGAATTAATAGACCAATTAAAAAAGGTAGAAATAACACCTCAAAAAGAAAAAGTTAAAGTACTTAGAAAACCACAAAAATGAACCTTCTTTCAACTAGACCAAGAAACGAAGGAGGATCAGAAAGGCAAGAAAAACAAAGAGTAAATTTTTCAGATAATACAATGGGTAATAATTTCTTATCAAGAATTTTAAGTAGAAGAACACCAGAAGAAAACAATCAACAACTAAGTGAAATAATAGACGTAGAAAGAGATATACAAATTTTCCAACAAAACCAGTTAAAATTATTAAATCCAAAAACCTTATATAATATAGGACAGTTCTCAAGCACATCACAATTATATAGACATTATAGAGAAGAACAATTATCAGCCATAGGAACTAAAGTTACTACCATAAGTTTAATAGACCCAATAGCTGTAAGACAAATAAAAAATACTGGAAGAAGTTTAATGCATATGGGATTAATAGTAGTAGGATTAAAAGGATTAACTAGAAAGAACTTAGGAACTAAAGTTTTAATAGTAATTTATGACGATAGATGGTCAGACAAGAAAAAATCAATAATAGGACTAACGGAAGTAGACATGACAAATAATGGAGGAATCTTTTATATTAGCCCAGATTTTATAATGAATTTAGCAGAATTTGGAAAGCATATAAAAATAGGAATACAGACCAAGGGATATGAAGAGATGTGTGACGGTAATAATTTATTAATATGCGTAGGATTTCTAGGAAAAATGACTAATAATAGTAATACAAAATTTAAAATTAAGGTAGACGATGTAGTAGAAGTAATGGGAAATAAAGGAATAAGACTAATAAAGCCTATAAAATTAAATCCTGAAGAATA
The DNA here is from genome assembly GCF_019175385.1 of Lycium barbarum. Classification (NCBI taxonomy): domain Eukaryota; kingdom Viridiplantae; phylum Streptophyta; class Magnoliopsida; order Solanales; family Solanaceae; genus Lycium; species Lycium barbarum. The sequence continues at coordinate 126,920,847 of NC_083344.1, forward strand.
TGCAGGGATGGAATGGAATCTAGAAGATTTTAACAGAAAAAAGATTCTACAACCAGAATCTCATCTCATGTACACTAATTCTAAGGGAGAGACATCTGTACGTTTTACTAACTATAATTATACGCCACAAAAAGACATAGAAGAAGAAAGTACTTTAGACGAAAATGAAATTACTGAAACAACTTTTATGAATATAGAATTAATACAAGACGAGTTTGCGGTAGACATAGCTATAGAAGAAGCAAAAAGGCTTCAAAAAGAAAATAAAAATATGCTTTTTAGATGTAAAGGATGTAAGTTAGGAGAATTAACAATAGAAGAAACCATAAGTCATTTTAAATTATGTGAAGCCCGAACTGATAATTGGGGATATAGAGTAGAACAGATATACCAAAAGAAATCAGACGATTGTGATAAAATATTAGAAGATATGCAATATAATGACGACGAAATAGAGATAGACTCGATAATAAGTCAAAAAGAATTAATGGAATCTAGCGCGTCTAGTTCTAGCCCGTTTCAAAGAACAACAGTAGGAGAACAATATACTGTAGATACTAGCACAAGAAATGTACCTAGAAGAAGAGTTTTTAGAACAGCGGGAGAACCCTTAGACAATGTCAAACCATCAGGGAAAAAAATGCCTATAGAAGAACCCATTATTCTTCAAGAAGGAGATAATAAAGGTAAAATATTAAATATAGCAGCACATGACCCGCAAAGATGAAATTCAGTAATAGATCTTTAGAAAGGAATAGTAGTAGCGGACTATATAAAAACATATAGTGATACAGACGCAGAAACAATGTATAAATATTTAGAATTTTTTTTAGGAGAATCAGCCAAAGCCTTATGGGAAGCTTATAAAGAAAATTTTCCAATGGAATTTCAACACTTAGTACCCATGGGAGCAAATCCATATAATTTCACTAATAAAATACATACTTTAATTACAGGGGAAGATCCAAATAGTGGATTATTAGTATTACAAAGAAATGCGGTAATAAAATTAGAACAACTAAGCATAAGTAGTTGGTTTCATATTAAGAATTTTTTAAACGATTATTTTTACTACTGTACTATTAGTGGAAATGCATTTGATCAAGAATTAGGTAAAAAATTATTTAATAAACTACCAGGAGCCTTAGGAAGAGAAATAGAAGATAGATGGAATAAGAGAGACGGAGTAGTGCAGAATCCTAATTTAAAATGGTCCATAGGACATAGAATACAACATATAATTGACATACTACAAGAAAAATGTACTCATATACAGATACAAAAACAGTTAAAACAAAATGAAATGAACTTTTGTAAAAGCGTAGTTTACACTACACAAAGCTATGATAAAGACAATTACAAAAAGAAAAAGCATAAAAAATACAGAACACATTATAATAGAAATTATCCTCAATATAATAGAAAGAAATATTATCTTAGAAAATCAGCAGCTAGAAAACCTTATTTAGACAGAAATAGGCATGTAAGAAAATATCGAACAGAAAGGAACTATAAAAATAAATTAGAATGCTTCACTTGTGGAAGTGTAGAGCACTTAGCAAATACATGTCCAAAAAGAATAAATAATAAGACAAGAAATTCTCAGTTAATTGAAGATTTTCAAGAAACATTAATAAATGTAGACGAATATATGTCAGATACAGAAAGTATATATTCTATAGTAAGTGTAGACACCGAAGAAAAAATCAAAACAGACTCATCAGACTCAGAAGAAGACGAATTAATTAATGAAATCGGATTAGAAAATCTAGACTTAGAAGCAATGGATAATTTAGCAAATATAGCCGAAGACTTTAACCATGAGTTCGAACGAAATAAAGGATTGGATAGTAATGCATGTTTCTTTTGTAAATGGTATCCTAGTAGAGACAAAAAAGCTAAATGTAAAAATTGTTATGTAGAAGGATGTACAATGTGTATAGAAAAAGAATTTAAAACAAAAATAAATAGAGAGGCAACCCATAAAAAAATTGAAGACCCGACTATTAATCTAAGAATGATAGCATTAGAAACAAGAATAAATGAATTAGAAACTAGATTATGTAACCTAGAAAAAGAAAAACAAAAAGAAGTAGATAGTAAAGACGAAGAAATAAGATTGTCAAATATACAACCAGTAATGAAACCATTGAGAATAATACCAGAAGATTCTCAAGCAGAATTAATGAGTATAGAAAACCATGAGGCATTAGTATGTAATGTAGATAAAAAAATTAGGAACAATAAAAATACTTGCAAGAATTAAAATAGATGATTACGAGATAGAAACATTAGCATTAGTAGATTCAGGGTGCACAAAGTGCATAATAAATAAAAGAATAGTTCCACCTAATTTAATAAAAAATTCTAGAAAAACCAGTTGCAGCAATGCAAATGGATGGAACCCATAACATATATAGACATTATGTTCATAAAGCCTACGTTAGCTTTATAAATACATGTTCAGAATTTTACAAACCAAGCTATAAAATGGATAAGATATGGGTAAGAGACCTTAATATAAATGTAGACTTTGTCATAGGATTAGACTTTATGTTACATAATAATGGCAGCTGTATGATTACAAGAGATGGAGTAATTTTCTTAAAAAATATTACTCATACACCAGTACAAGTTCTTAAGACTGAAACTAGGATCCGTCATAAGAAGATCCCTACCACAGACCCGCAAAAGAAAAATGATAGTTGTTGTAAAGAGTGTCAAGAAAATAATACATGTTGTAAATACAAACCAGAAATAAAAAAATTAACTCTAGAAGAAGAAGAAATTCTAGGAGAAGAGGATTTGTTAGAAAAAAATTATACTTTAATAGACATAGAGACAGAGTTATATAATTTTAAAACAGGAATAGAAAGAATAGGAATAATAAAAAATCAAAAAGACCTAGATAATATAATAAAAATACTAGATGAAATAGAAATTATAGGAGAAAAACCATTAAAACATTGAAAAAATAATAGGATTGTGTGTAAATTAGATATAATAAATCCAGACTATATAATTAATACAGCTTCTATTGAATCAACAAATCAAGATGTAGAAGATTTTAAAGTACAAATAAAAGAACTATTAGACTTAGGAGTAATACGGAGATTTACTTCTAAACATAGATCTGCAGCATTTATGGTAAGAAATCATAGCGAAATAGTAAGAGGAAAAGCTAGAATGGTAATAAACTATAAAAGACTCAATGATAATACTATAACAGATGGATATAAGTTACCAGACAAAATAGAATTAATAAATAGAATACAAGGAAAGAAGATATTTAAAAAGTTTGATTGTAAATCAGGATATTGGCAGGTACAAATGCATGAAGAAAGTATAGAATGGACTGCATTCACCTGTCCTGAAGGACATTTCGAATGGTTAGTAATGTCATTTGGATTAAAGACAGCTCCACCAATTTCCCAAAGAAAAATGGATAGTATATTTGGGGAATACAAAAGGTTTGTATTAGTATATGTAGATGATATACTAGTGTTTAGTAGAGATATTAAAGAACATTTAAGACACCTACAAACAGTATTTAGACTATTTGTAGAAAATGGAATAATAATTAGTAAGAAAAAAATGGAATTATGTAAAAATTATATAAACTTTTTAGGAGTAGTACTAGGAGAGGGTAAAATAAAATTACAACCTCATATAGCCAAAAAATCTTTAGAAATGCCAGATAAGTTAGACAATGTTAAGGAATTACAAAAAAATTTAGGAATAGTCAATTATGCTAGAAATTTTATAAAAGATTTAGGAAAAATAGCAGGACCATTGTATTCAAAGACTGGATCTAATGGCCAAAAACACTTTAATACTGAAGACATTAAATTAGTACAAAAAATAAAAGAAAAAATAAAGAACATTCCCGGTTTAAATATGCCTCTAGAAACAGACTATTTAATTATAAAGACAGACGGTAGTTTTGAAGGATGGGGAGCAGTGCTAAAAGCCAAACCTAATAAATATAGTAATAAAAATGAAGAAAAGATATGTGCTTATCAAAGTGGTAAGTATAAAGAAAAAGGAAATATGAGTAGTATAGATGCGGAAATTTTAGCTGTAATATATGGATTAAATAGTTTTAGACTATATATTCTAAATAAACCAGAAATACTAGTTAGAACAGACTGCGAAGCTATAGTTAAATTCTATCAAAAGATAAATGATAAAAATAACAGTAGAAGACGATGGCTAAATTTTTTAGATACCATTTGAATTTATAATTTAAAATTTAAACATATAAAAGGAAAAGATAATAATTTAACAGACCAATTAAGTAGATTAAAGATTACTGCTAACTAATTTTTTATTTGGACAGCATGAGACCTTCCAGTTCTCAGACAGCAGACAAGGGGAAAGGCATAGCCTCAACCCAAGACACATACAGACAGACAATATTAGGTAACCTTCATTTTAGACCTACATCTTTATTAGAAAGAAATACTATGGAAAGAATACAATTCGGAGCCAATAACTTAGTAGCTTTCCAGCCATCAAATTGGACTTTTAAAGTATTACCAGAATACGTAATAGACAGACAACAAAGATGCTTAGTGGATAATTTATGGATTTCGCATAATAAAAAAGACGCTAAACATTTTGTAGCTACTATAAATTCTCTTTGTTAGTATTTTACAGACCGAAATTTAGACAAAAAAATTAAATTTTATGTTGTAGTTCACGGTAAAACTAATGGTATTTTTCAAACTTGGATAGAAGTTGTAGACTCTATTAAAGACATAAGAAAACCTCTTTTTAAAGGATTTAATGATTTCACTGAAGCTTTAGATTATGCTAGAGGAGTATTGAGTCCAAACTACTATATTTCTCCAGCCCTCAGACAAAACCCAGACAAAATCCCTCAGTACAATGTACAAAAAGACACAGACAAGATAATCTTTTGTGATCACTGCTCTACTATGACTGACGTAGTCAAAAGATTAAACCAGCAGAAACAGACATTGGTTCAAGAAAAAATGAAACTCTTGGATCAAGTGAAGACATTAGAACAAAGACTACAAGCGGTTAAGTTCGAATTGAGACAGTCTCAGAGTTCTCCATCTCAGACAAAAATGGATGAGACGGATGTGCATTCCCCAATCAATGCAATTAGACCCACTGTATCGGGTAAGGATACAGCTAGTCCGGTTCAAACGGTAGCCGGTAAAGACTTATCAAATCCGTTGATGGCTGTTACTTTGCCAAAAAGTGAAGATGAGGGATGTTCATCTCTCCAAACAAGACGGAGACTACCAAAGACACTTATGCAAGGAGCAACTTCTACAAAGAAAAGCACACTTGCAAAAAAGAAGAAAAATGAAAAAATAGAAAATATAGTAAAAGAGACTAGAAAAAAATTTCCAGACAAAAGAACAAGATAAACATATAGTCAAAGATCCTAGTCCGGAATTATCTCCAAGTCAAGAGATGTCACCGGTCAATAATTCAGATTTTGAAGAAGATGATATTAATTTTCAAGACAGTGCATTTCAAGACTTAAAAGATTCTCACATGACATATCTTAATCTTGTGATGGGCTTAATATATTATCACTGTTGTTTGTATTCACACATTGTATCCATTTATAGTTTTTTTCATGGATTATGCATTGTTATCTTCAAGTTGTATGTGGCACCTTCATTTTTTATTTCTTTCTTGGTACGACAAACTAGCATTCCTTTTGTTGTAAAATCCATTATTATTGGAAGTTGGAACCCCGAGTAAGGGTATCATGGGGGCCGGTTCGGGCCATTTAAACGTGGGCCACAGGGGGCCGGGCCGTAAGTTAGGGGGCCAAGCTGGGGGCCGGGCTTGGAGAGGTAAAAGGATGTCCGGCCCAGCCCACCCCGGATAGGGGATACACCTCGGGTTAACCGGGCCAGGTCGGGTTATAGTTAGTGGGCCGGGTTTTTTTATTTTAAAGTTCTAATACAAAAATAGACATTTACATTTACTACTAATAATAAAATTAACATTTAGATCTAATGATAAAATTGCTAAATTAAAAAAAAATTTAGTCGTCATCAAATTCAAAAAGCTAGCTGTTGTAAATTTAAAAAACTAGTCGTTGCTAATTTTATTTGAACCCCTAAATTTATGAATAACTTCACTTTGGTCATATTTTCAAACTATAAATACCCCTCCATTCTTCTTCATTTTCACACAATTCTTCCACAATTCTCTCTTTATCTAAATTTGTTATTCAACTAGTGTACATTACTTCACCTCCACCTTCTCCTCGAGTTCGAAGATCAACTTCAAGTGCGGTGTGGATGCATTTTGAGCCAGTAAATGAGGAACATGTTAAATGTCAATATTGTGGTGACATATATCTCCACAAGCCCGGAGCGTCGGGTATTAGCCCATTAGGGGGTGGAGGGGGGTACCGGTGTGTTGCGTAGACACTTGTGAAAAGGCATGAAATTGAACTGAATGATTTATTAAAGGTATATTTGTTGAGATAAGTACTATCACAATCTAATATATACTATATACTGAAAATGTATCAAAGGTATATTTGTTGAGAAAACAAGATTGTCTAGCTTTAAATACAATTTTAAAGAAAACTAAAGTGCTCCGTAAAAAGAAACTCCTAATTTATTGGGATACAATGTTTTTAAAATACTTATCATTAGTAATAAATGTAGTACTTATCTTTTTTTTTTTTTTTTGAAGTGGGTCGGGCCGAGTCGGTGCCCCGGCGGGCCATCACCCGGGGTACTGGTGGGCAGGGCTGGTGGGCTGTCCACCTTGGGCGGCCCAGCCCCCTAATAAAGCCCACCTAGCCCAGCCCCTTACACCTCTTAGTGGGTCTGGGCCGGGCCGGTGGTGGGTCGGGTTTATCGGGCCTGGTTCGGGCTAGCCCGGCCCACTTGACACCTTTAACCCCGAGAATAAGATAATAAAACACTGTTCCACAGTACAAAAATTGCATGTAGGTGTAAATTTACGTACTAAATTTTCCAATCAAGACTACTTCGAAAGCAGGTAGAAGATAAGTTAAACGTGCCTTCTTAATGGAAGCAAAAGGGTATGGTTAGGCCAAACTATAAACAAAGGACAAATATTATGAACTTCGCATAGTTGAATGGCAACATTTATTGTAGATTCATATCTCCAGTAACATGCATTGGTGATATTTGAGCCTAAATCAAATATTTTAGATGAAACTCGTTGTTTCAGCTAAAGAACTGTCTTGTGTATCGTGAAACACAATGTGACCAACGCATATTAATTCATGAAAGAGGATTTGGGAAGATTTGTGATGAGTCAAACTGTTGTTTTCGAAATGACTTTCTCTTTAAAAATATTAGTACTAATTTTAGACCAGATATATTTTTCGGATTAATGAATTGTTCAATGTACTTAATTGTTGGAAGAGGAATGAGCTTCCTAGCAAGAAACTGATGTATAGGTAAAACCTACAATATGGTAAATTTACCAAGTGATGATAAAGGCACAGTCTATTTCCGAATTAAATCATAAATTGTTCATTCAACCATTAACATAATTCCAATTTCCAACTAGCGATATATGTACATAAAATGGAATGTGTCACGAATGGTTTCTTGAATGCTGATTGTTAGGGTTTCGTGAATGGTGATTCTTAGGGTTTCATGAATAGTGTTTGTTAGGGTTTCGTGAATGGTGATTCTTAGGATTTCATGAATGATGTTTGTATATGTGTGAAAATACATTAGAATTTGTTGCATTTGGCATTTTCTCCTCAAGATAGTTAGAACTTTAAGCCCACTCTATTTGCATAATTAGTAGCTTTTGTATATGTGTGAGAAACGGCCATGAAAAGGTACTCACTTTGGTGAAATGGCAGCTAAAGTTTTTGGTTTTGAGTTTCCAAGATAAAGTGGTAAGATAATTGACAGCTATTAAGCGATGCTTTACCTGACCTGTCAAAGTTAACTTAGGGATAAACAAAGGCCTGTGGATGAAGCTAGTCAGATGTAAATAATATGGTTGATTTTTTATGGTACATTGTGGGAAGCTGAGAACAAATAATTAAACCTACTTTAAACAACTTTTACTTATACTTTATTTGTAGTTCTTTTTAAGAGCTGCAAGTAGGAAGTGTTTCTAAGATCAACACTTTCTTATTTGAATTAAAATTAAAATATCACATTGAACTCATGTGCTTCTAATTTCCTCATTAAAATAATATAGACCTATCAACTTTAAGGCCACGGTTCAGTATTACTATTTATTGATGATGATATCATATCATAAAATTCTTCGTCTTTTTCATTTGTAAGGTGCCATTCCTGCATCTTTCTTTTTTGTTCTTTCAGGAGTTGGGGTTTCTTGCAAATAGTCTCTAGAATCGCTTTGGTCATAGTGATAATAGGTATAACCATTATAACTGATGTAATGACTCATTTGCTGATATGGGGTTAGGATGGTGCTTTATGATGTAATCATTTTCCCTTGTTTTCTCTTTTGAAAGTTCTGTAAACAAGAGAAGTAAGTTGGTGCTTCCATTTTTTGCCTACAGATATGTGGTTAGAGCTAATTGGTTGTTTATGATTATTCTCTAAAAATAGAATGTGACTAAAATAGAGATGTGAATTTCACATTATCACTAATAAAGATGCTACTTTTAGTTCGACCAAATTCAATCTATTCTAAAACATGTCAGATTATTTATAGTTGTTTCTCCTTTTCGGATTATTTACTCGAGAAAAAACCTTAGTCAGCTACAGCATAGAGGAGTTTATGGATGTCATGAGGTTGGTTTTGCTATTTTTCTTTATAATTTTTTTTTTTTTGAAGAAGGTAAGAGATATTT